>NW_020536999.1:88325809-88669765 GCF_003426905.1 Ctenocephalides felis
TATATTTTACAGTAGTAATAAAATTGACAATAAGTAATTCATATATGTTTCACACTATTTTCACACATGAAGTTAGTTTCTGCTTATTATTATTTCGTTGATTTTCATCATGTTCCCCACTATGAACATTCAATTTGTGTCTCCTCAAGGTGCTCCTTAGTGCAAAATCTTTATTGCATATTTCACATTTAAAAGGACGCTCTTTGGTATGAGTGATCATGTGCTTTTTTATTAAATAATATTTTCGTGTGAATGCCTGATAGCATATTTCACATTTGAAAGGGCGTTCTCCTGTATGAATATGCATGTGCCTTGTCAAAACGCTCAAGTGTGAGAATGTTTTACTGCATATTTCACATTTGAAAAGACGCTCTTTGGTATGAATGATCATGTGTGGTTTCAGACTGCATTTTCGAGCAAATGTCTGGTTGCATATTTCACATTTAAAAGGACGCTCTTTGGTATGAGTAACCATGTGTGATTTCAGATTAGATTTTTGTGGAAATGTCCGATTGCATGTTTCACATTTGAAAGGACGCTGTCCTGTATGAATAAACATGTGAATTTTCAAATCTTTTTCTCGAATATATGTTTTATTGCATATTGCACATTTGAAAGGGCGCTGTCTTATATGAACAACTATGTGATTTTTCAAATCTGTTTTTTGGTTGAATATCTTAAGGCATATTTGACATTTGAAAGGGCGCTCTGTGCTATGTAGAACCATGTGCGCTGCAAAAAAATGAAATTTGTTTAAATGACTCATGACATACACCACACTTATGGATGCCTTCTTCGTTACAACTGGGTTTGTGATCGGCCATGTGCTCTTTTAAATAATTAGATTCTGGAAATGAGATATTACAAATGTCACATTTATAAGACGGTGGCTCAATTACCTCCTGCTTGACTTCTTCCTCTATAGTCACTTCGGAATTCATAATCTTTCCAGACAGTTTTATCATCCTCTAAATAGGATTCAGACTTAACAATACCATCTACATAATTAAATTCATCATCAGTTTCACGTTTAACGTCTTCCATTGAATATTCTGGTGGTTCAAGTTTAATTTTCTGATCATTCACAGACTTAATCGTTGCTTCCGACATTTTTATATATCTTCACTACGTATATTTAACAATTACTATCAGTTACGTATTATTTAATAATCTATTTTATACAATTGTTTTAAATATCATCATGAATTTAATTAAATATTAAATAAAACTTTAGCATTTGACATTTGAAGCATAGAGTATGTTTTTAGGAAAAAGAGACATTCTTCTAAGTTCAACACCACCATAGATAAAAGAAGAGTAGAACACCACCTTAAATCAGGCTAAGAATTTTGACATTTGCACATTTCAGCCAGCATGAAGTTGGCGACGAAATAGAAGTTAGCTGTCAAGTTGAAATGTATTGGATTCATAACTTTGACAGGTAAAACCTGTCAAGATCATTATTATCACAGACAAACAAGTATTATTTTTATTATGATTATTATATTGTCTAATAGCAAGATGATAGCATTTACTTAGACAATATATTACGTTAAAATACAATATATATTGTTCCATCATAGCAAATATAGCAGAAAAAACGAAATATATCTGTCAATTCCAAGACAGTATGAAGTATTTTGATATAGTATTATAACATCAAAAGAGTTTCAATTTTATTTCATTTACTGAACCTTCTATTTGTTGTTTGTTGAGTTTTAGTTAGCTTCCACTGAATTAAGGTTAAGATCGTAACCAAACTAAACCTAACAAAAATAATGAATAACCCTATGCGTAAAACGTAAGCCTAAATTATTTTTAAAACAAAATTATAACTAAAACATTGTATAAAATCTAGACTAAAATGAAATGTAAAAATTAAAATAAGAACTAAATAGGCGCGTAATCAAAAAGCTAGACTAAAATGATTTTTGAATGAAAAGAATCCTAAAACATAACCCTAAAATGTAAAAATAAAAATAAGAACTAAATAGGCCGCGTAATCAAAAAGCCAAAGCGAATAAACTGAACGAACATAACAAAAATAAACACCAAAAAGAATGAATCATAACGTAAAGCTAAAATATTAATATCAAATATGAAACAAGCTTATTGATAAAAAAAAAAAAAACCAATACACCGACGCAACGCTGTTATAAAATGAACAAAATGGTCGACGCGCTCTTGACATGTGAAATGCTTGACAGCTTGATATCTGTCTTCGCCGCGCGCAACTTCATGCTGGCTGAATTGTGCGCAAGTGTCAAAGTCTTACTTGATTTAATGCCTCCTCTAAGTTCACAACAATTTGCGAACAATTGAGAATCCATAGATAAAGAAGAGTGAGAGTAGATGACAGAATCATAATATAACAAGTTGGCGCATGGCATCGTGCCTTAAGGCAAATTGCTGAACTTCCCGTACCATTTTTTTTTTTTAAATATTGACACTGTTGAAAAAAATTTACTTAAAAAAAATTAGATTTTTTGAGAAACTATAAATTTTGATAAAAAATACTTTTTTTTGAAAAAAAAATTTTTTTAAAAAAAAAAATGTTTTCTTTATTTTGACATATTTTGGAAATTCTGAACTTTTTTTCAAAGCAATCGTACTGCTTTAACTGCATAGGGACGAAATGTCAAAGCGCATAAGCGCCACGTCGCCATCTAACGGATGAACATTGGTTTCGGACCCATAACAAATGTAAACAAAAGTTTTATTTATTGTTAAATTCTCTATAAATAATCTGATGATTTGATGTGTCATATGTCTAATGATCATTTTTTACCGCCAAATGGCATTTTTTTTACTTTTTTCACTAGATCTCCGAAGCTGCTAACCCTGCCTACATGAACAATTCTTCATCTTGTCAATACAAGTAAAATGTTTTTTAAATTATTAAAATCGGACGCTGCGTTCTCTTAAAAACCGAGTTACTGAGTTTTTGGCACTTTTTGCCCCGTATCTTCAGAACGGCTAGACCTGCCTTCACCAAAAACTAATCAGCACGTCTTCTTATATAATGTGAGTCGAATGTTTTATGAATTATTCAAATCGGTTGATCGGTGTTCCCCGAAATCGACGACGAACATTTGTATCCGCACACACACACACACCACAACACAAGTCGCAAGCACGGCGAAGTAAATTATTATACTACGCAAATGCTATCGGGGCACGGCTGTTTTCGAGCCTACCTACACCGCTTCAGGCACGATAGCTCGCCGGATTGCCCATATTGTTTGGGCGAAATCGAAGATGCTGAGCATGTGTTGAAGTGATGCTGACAAGTGATGCTGCTTGGAACGCCATAGACAGATGTTCGAGAGATGTTTTTAATGGACCTGCGTTCTATAGAGAGAGAAAGGGCGAATGGACTTCGCCCATTTAAAAGATAAGTATAATGTTTATGAATTATAGCATTGATTATAACAGTAAGAATTTATATCATTCTAGATCATCCCCCCACGAAGTAATGCCTAACGGCGGTTTCCGTGGGGACCAGAGGCAAGGGCAAAGCGGAGGTTTTAGTCGGTATTATACCAGGGCGGTATCGAGTCCGACATACCCAGACAGAAGACCGGTCTGGGACGCATAAAGGCATTTCCTTCGCTATACAAAAAAAAACACACACACACACGCACACACACACATCACACACACATACATTCATTTTTTCTATGCCAAAATTTCAGAAGTAGTACGCGGCATACATCATCACGTCATCGTTTCATTTATGTTATTATTTTTGTATTACTGTTTTAATTTAATTTTTATTTTAACTTTTTTCATTTATATTCAATGTATTGCATTTTTTTTTTTTGCTCATATCAATTTTGTAAATAAGACATTAAAGTCTTGATTAACAAAAATAAATTGTAACAAAAAAAAAAAAAAATATTCAGAAACCTTCAAAACGTCGAGAAATGCAAAAAAATTCATTTTCGATTTTTTTTGGTAATTACTATAACTTGCCCTACGGAAGTTAATTAAAAACTTTGGAGCGAAGCCCTACCAATGGCAGTACATAAATATAAAACTAGTGGTGTATGGCATCGTGCCTTAGGGCAAATTGCTGGAACTTCCGTATCGTAGTGAAGTATTCGAGGAATATTAAATGCTTTCAAATAAATTGTTATAAATGCTGTAACTTTCATTATTCGCATTTTATGAAACTTAATGAAGTGGAGTTAGAATGAAAGATCTTATCTCATATTTCTAAGAATTATATGAATTGAATTGCAAAGTTTAAAATTATTTATTTCAAGTATATAAGTGAGCTCTGCAATTTTTGCAAGAATTAGTGTTAAAACCCGAATCATTTTCAATATGCCAAAAATTTTTTTGAAAATTAAAAAAAAAACTGATTTGGCCAAAAAACAATCGTTTTGTCAATACAAGCGGATGCTTTATTCTCTCAAAAACTATCGTTTTTTGCACGTTTTGCTCCTTATCTCCAAAATGGCTGGACCTGCCTTTTTTGCATGCCAAAATATAATGTTACAAATTTAATGTTTTTTAAATCATTCAAATCGGATCACCCGTTCTCTCAAGAACTCTACTTATATTTTTTGCTCTTTTTACCCCGTATCTTCAAAACGGTCAGACCTGCTTTTGTCAGTAACTAATCAGGACGTCTCCCCTATCAATAGAAAACAAATGTTTTTTTGGATAATTCAAATCGGTTGATCCTTGCGCCTGAAATCGTAGACGAAAAATTATAGACACACAAATACGCACATCCATTTTTCTTACTATAAATTATCTTATGGGAAGTTAATAAATAATCTGAAATAAGCAATACTAAAAGAAAGATACGGGTAAGCTCCCGATTGAAATGATTCAAAAAACATTCAACTCGTAATGATGGGGAGAAGTGGTGATTAGATTTCGGGAAAAGCAGGCCCAGCCGTTTCGGAGATACGGAGCTGAGAACGAAGCATCCGATTATATTGACAAAATGATTGTTTTTTGGATAAAACATAAAAAAATCAATGTTTTTCAGAGATCACTTATATACTTGAAATAAATAATTTTAACTTTGCAATTCAGTTTATCTAATTTTTAGAGATGTGAAATAAGATCCTTCATTCTAACTCCCCTTCATTAGGTTTGTTAAATACGAATAATGAAAGTTACAGTATTTATAATAATCTATTCCAAAGCATTTAATATTACTCGAATACTTCATTACCGCACGGGAAGTTCCAGCAATTTGCCCTAAGGGACGATGCACATCATAGATAAGGGAAGAGTGTTTCTAACTTATACTTTTTTTTTTAATTTGAAAATTTGCTTTATTTGTCTTAAATACATACATTGATTTTTACATAAAGATACAAATTGTATACACCTATTCTGGGAATATCATTATACTATCATAATATAATTTTGTTTGCATATATATATAATTGTTTCAATTAGCTTATATAAGTATGGAAAGAGCTATTACAAACATACTGCCATATTTTCTAACTTATAGATTATGATTTCATAAGTAATAATAATGATAAAATTAGAAACCATAAAATCCTTAAAAACGTCAGTTGATAATATATCAATCTGATCAAAAAAAAAATCTAATATTCATATATTATTAACCTCTTAACGGTCACGGTTAATTATTAACCACTTAACGGTTATGTTTACTTATCTATGGGTCACGCACGAACGCTACTCGCGCCTAGTGGACAAAATAAAAATTTATATCTCAAAGGTGGTAAGTGTCTCGTCTTCTTCTTTATGAAAACATACTCTATGCTTTAAATGTCAAGCTACTAAAAGGTGTTCATATTCTATAACAAATGTGAATTCAATTAAAGTCGTTATTATCCTGTTATTATCACATTCAAAAACATTATTGATTAACAATAAATTATTAATTGGTATGTAATTGTTGAATCCAATAATATTTATTAAATGTACGTAGTGAAGATATATAAAAATGTCGGAAGCAACTATTAAGTCTGTGAATGATCAGACAATTAAACTTGAATCACCAGAATATTCAATGGAAGACGTTAAACGTGAAACTGATGATGAATTTAATTATGTAGATGGTATTGTTAAGTCTGAATCCTATTTAGAGGATGATAAAACGTGTCTGGAAAGATTTATGAATTCCGAAGTGACTATAGAAGAAGAAGTCAAGCAGGAGGTAATTGAGCCACCGTCTTATAAATGTGACATTTGTAATATCTCATTTCCAGAATCTAATTATTTAAAAGAGCACCTGGCCGATCACGAACGCAGTTGTAACGAAGAAGGCATCCATAAGTGTGATGTATGTCATGAGTCATTTAAACAAATTTCATTTTTGGCAGCGCACATGGTTCTACATAGCACAGAGCGCCCTTTCAAATGTCAAATATGCCTTAAGACATTCAATCAAAGAAAAGGTTTGAAAAATCACATAGTTGTTCATACAGGACAACGCCCTTTCAAATGTGCAATATGCAATAAAACATATATTCGAAAAAAAGGTTTGAAAGTTCACATGCTTGTTCATACAGGGCAGCGCGCTTTCAAATGTGAAATATGTGATAAAGCATTCGCTCTAGCATATATTCTGAAAATGCACATGATCACTCATTCCAAAGAGCATGCTTTCAAATGTGAAACATGCAATCGGACATTCACACAAAAATGTAGTCTGAAACAACACATGATCATTCATACCAAAGAGTGTCCTTTCAAATGTGAAATATGTAGTAAAGCATTCTCTAAATTGGGTGACTTGACAAGGCACATGCGTATTCATACAGGAGAACGCCCTTTCAAATGTGATACATGCAATAGGGAATTTGCGGTATCAAACAACTTGAGGAGACACAAATTAAATGTTCATAGTGGGGAACATGATGAAAATCAATGAAATATTAACAAGCAGGAACTAACTTTGTGTGTGAAATTGTGTGAAACATCTACGAATTAATTATATTTTGTTTGCATTGTATATTTTGTTACTACTGTATAAATATATAGAACTATGAATAAATTTATATAAATATTTTCTGTCTATGTATTCCAAAAATCCTTAAAATGTAAACTATTCGGTTAGTTGTTTAGTTTACATAATATGAAGAAATTTTTCGTTATTGTGCATATATAATGATTCAAACTTTATCGTTTTTGAGATTATAAATGAACACGTAAATTGCTCTTTTCTAAATATTCAAAGGATACTTTATTATTACATGTTTATGTTAATTAATATGAATCATTCATTCAATGGTTACACGCATGTGTAGTATCTATACAATGAAGTCATTCATTATACTCAATCTAAGCATTTCCAAACTAGTGGGGTGCATGGCATCATGCCTTAAGGCAAATTGCTGGAACTTCCCGTACCGTAACGAAATGTTCGAGGAATACTGAATGTTCTCAAATAGATTATTATTAATATTGTAACATTGTCTAATATTTATAAGAATTATATAAACTGAATTGCAAAGCTTTGTTTAAAGTATATTAGAACTTTAGTCAGAATTAAAAATAAAATCTGAATTATTTTCGATACACAAAAAAATGATACAATTTTTTTTTTTCTAAAATCAATTATTTTGTTAAAACAAGCTGAAAGTTCTTTGAATCATTTAAATTGGACGCTTAGTTCTCTCAAAAACTGCCATTTTTGCACATTTAGCTTAGTATCTTCGTAATGGCTGCGCCTACCTTTGCCAATAACTAATAACAACTTCTCCCAATCATTACTAATTGAATGTTTTTAGATCATTCAAATCGGATACTCCGTTCTTTCAAAAACTCGATTTCTATTTTCTGCACTCTTTGCTCCGTATCTCCGTAACGGCTGTACTTATAAGTATACCTTTGCCAAAAACTAATCAGCACATCTCCCTTTTAATAGGAATCGAATGATTTTTGAACCATTCACATCGGTTGATCTGTGCGCCCGAAAACGTGACTGGAAATTTGTATCCATACATACATACACACACACACACACACATATCCATTTTTTCTGAGGTATGCCAAAATGTTCAGAAACCTTCAAAACGTCGAGAAATGTAAAAATTTTCATTTTCGATTTTCGGCCCATTACAATAACTTACCCTACGGGAGTTAATTATTATATATTTTTACTTTTCAGAGGTTTTTGAACATTTTGGCATACCTCAGAAAAAATTGAAGTGTGTGTGTGTGTTTTGTATGTCCAGGTTTTCAGGCGCACGGATCAACCGATTTAAATGGTTCAGACAACATTCGATTTCTGTTGATAGGGAAATGTGCCGATTAGTTTTTGACAAAAGCAGGTCCAGCCATTACGGAGATATGGAGCAAAGAGTGCAGAAACGGAGTATCCGATTTGAATTATCTAAAAATAATTTAATTTGTAATGACGGGGAGAAGTGGTGATTAGTTTTTGGCAAAAGCAGGTCCAGCCGTTTCGGAGATACCGAGCTAAATGTGCAAAATTGGCAGTTTTTGAGAGAACTAAGAATTTAATTTGAATGATTCAAAAAAGTTTTTACTTGTTTTAACAAAATAATTGCTCTTGGAAAGAAATATTTGTTTCAAACTTTTTTTTTGAGAAAAAAAGTCTTTTTTGAATACCGAAAATAAATAAAATTTTAATTTTTTTCTAACTAAAGTTCTAAGCTCACATATATACTTAAAATAAATTATTTCAACTTTGCAATTCAGTTTTTATAACTCTTATAAATATTAAGCAATGTACTTAATTTTAAATTCGGTTGATCAAGTTTTGTTTATTTAGTTTTCTGTAAACATATTTAAGTTACAGAATTTAAAAAAAATAATCTATTTGTAAACATTTAATATTTCTTGAATATTTCATTACGGTACGGGAAGTTCCAGCAATTTGCCTTAAGGCACGATGTCATACGCCACCAGTTCTTTGAATCATTTACATCGGGTGGTCTGTTATCTCAAAAACTGCCATTTTTTGTACATTGAGCTCGGTATCTCCAAAATGCCTGGATCTGTCTTTGCCAAAAACTAATCACCACTTCTCTACATCATTACGAATGTTTTTTGGATCATTCAAATCGGATACTCTGTTCTCTCAAAAACTTGATTTCTATATTCTGCACTCTTTGCTTTGTATTTCCGAAACGGCTGGATCTGCTTTGCTAAAAACTAATCACCTCTTCTCCCTATCATTACGAATAGTTTTTCTAATACGTATTCTCAAAAACTCAATTTCTATTTTCTGCACGCTTTGCTACGTATCTCCGTAACTGCTAGACCTGCCTTTGCCAAAAACTAATCAGCACATCTCCCTATCAATAGGAATCGAATGTTTTTTGGACCATTGAAATCGGTTGATAACACATACATCCATTTCTTCTAAGATATGCCAAAATGTTCAAAAACCTTTGAAACGTGAAAATATGCAAAAATTTTAAATTTCTAATTTGTGGACAATTACTATAACTTATCATACGGGAAGTTAAATATATAAATGTTAGTTATTAACTTCCCGAAGGAGAAGTTTATGTTTTCATCAAAAAATCCAATTCGCTAATTTTATGTTTTCTCGACGATTCAAGCCATTCTGAATCGAATGCGACCAAATTTGGAAAAAGTATGTGCGTGTTACTGTGTGTATATGTGTGTGCGTGTATGTGAACAGATTTTTTGTCGTAAATCGACGTTTTTCGTCTACGTTTTAGCCCGCAATTTTGAATCGATTATGAAAATTCAAAAACCGTTCGAAAGATATTGGTTGGGAATCGTGCTGATTAGTTTTTGGTAAAGATCGGCGGGGCCGTTCTTTTGTAATAAAGTTTCTTTAAAAAAAATTTGACGATTTTAATTATTATTTTTTTGACGGTAGATACAATAGTCTTCTAGATCATACTAAAATATTACGGCCCTACGACAACTCGTTTAGCTTTAAAAATTCGTCAAAGTTTGCGAAAATTAGTATGGTCTTTTCGGCATTTGTCAAAATTAGAACTTTCATCGACGTTTGCTCAAAAACGCCTGAACCGATTTCAGAAATTTAAAAACCATTTGATGTATCTCGATGAGGATTATGGTTTCTCAGTTTTGTGCGACGATCGGCCGAGCCGTTTCTTTGTAATTTGAAAAAAAGTGTTAAACTTTACGTCCACATTTGAACTCATCCTACCGAACCGATTTTAAAAAATCAAAAACTGTTCGAAAGATATTAGTTGGGAATGATACTGATTAGTTTTAGGTGAAAATCTACCGAGCCGTTTTCTTGTAATTAATTGTTGAAAAAAAAATTTAAGCCGATTTTTATGGAACTTTTTTTTGGCGATATATATCATGGTCTTATAGAACTTACTGAAATATTAATGCCTTACGACAAGTAGCTTAATTAGACAAAATTCATCCAAGTTTGAGAAAATGTGTAGTTTTTTTTACTTTAGCTAAAATTAAAATTAGACGATTTACTTGGTATAATGATAGAGTACTTGGTCTTAATAAACATGCTAAACAATTAAAATCCTACAAGAAACTGGCCCAATTATAAAAATTATTGATTTTTGAAAATTTTCTTTTAAAAAATATTCCGACCGAGATGACGTGTTCGATTTTTAATAATGTGTAATAAATCCATTTCGAAAACTTTTAACTATTCATAAATTAATTTATCTATCATGGATTAAGTCGATTATTTACACATATCGGGAAGTTCGTGTAACTTGCCTCAAGGCTAAATACCAATACCAACTAGTTTAAATTTGTAAAAGTTTGTCGATTGTTCGACAGGTGGACCATAGAGAACTGTTTTGAATTGCAAAATATTGAAAACATCTCGTCTTTATAAAAACATACTCTATGCTTCAGCTGTCATCTCAAATGTCAAAAAACTTGAAACAACTAATATTGCCATTGCTAATAATAAATGCAAATATAATTAAATTTATAATTATAGTATTAAAGATTATTGATTAAAAATAAATTATTAAATAATTATTCGCCATAATTTATATTATAGAATATAAGCAGTGAGAAAATCTAAAAATGTCAGAAGAAACAACTATGTCTATAAATGCTCAGAAAATTAAAATTGAGCCCCCAGAATATTCAGTAGAAGAAATTACATGTGAAATTAAGGACCAAAATGATGGTCTTGATGGTATTATTAAGTCTGAGGATAATGAAACATGTCTGGAAAGATTTAAGATTGAGGAAAAAATTAGACAGCAATTAAATGAGACTCCTTATAAAGGTGACTTTAGTAATAGCTCATTTGCAGAATCGAATGATTCAAAACAGCCTTTAATCAATCACTTGCCAAGTCCCAGCAAAGAAGGCTCTTACAAGTGCGATGAATGCATTAAGACCTTCAAACATCGGTCAACTTTAGCAAGACACATGATTACTCACAGTACAGAAAAACATTTCAAATGCGGAATCTGTCACAAAGCTTTCAAACGATCAGACAAATTGAAGTCCCACATGATTATACATTCAGAGGAACGCCCTTTTAAATGCGAATTATGCGATTTAGCATTCAATAAAAAAAGTCACTTAACAAACCACGCACTTATTCATACCGGGGAACACCCTTTTAAATGTGACTTATGTCTAAAAACATTCTCCCAAGCAGCTAGTCTGACCAGACATATGCTTATTCACACCACGGAGCGCCCTTTTAAATGTGATGTATGCGATAAGGCTTTCAACCAAAAAAGCAATTTGGCAATACACAAGCGCATACACGCAGAAGACAGTCCTTTGAAATGTGATTCATGCAGTAAAACTTTCAAGCACCCGTATGCTTTGAAATATCACATGCTGACTCATAGTGGAGTACGTCCTCATGAATGCAAAATATGCAATAAAACATTCATACAATCGAGTACTCTAAAACTGCACATGCGTGTTCATACCGGAGACCGGTCTTATAAATGTGAAATATGCAATAAGGGGTTTACGCATTCGCAGACATTGACAAGACACATGGCTGTTCATAATGAGCAACTTGAGGAAAATCAATAAAATAATAAGAAGAAACTTATGTGTATAAAATTGTTAGAAACATTTATGAATTACCTATATTTTGTTTGCATTGTATATTTTATTACTACTGTACAAATAGTTAGTATTAGGAATAAATTTATATAAATATTTTCTGTATATGTATTTAAAAAATCCTTAAAACGTAAACTTCACATCCTTCTCTATTACTATAAATTGTATTTTAAAGATGGTACTTTCTATATTATAGTTTTATGTGTCTTGTGCAAACTTTGTTACAGTATTTATCATGAAATTCTCTTATTTAAGAGAGCTTTTAATTTATCTTGGTTAAATACTTATATATTGACACCCTAAAGTTGTCTCAAAACCTACATATGTCAATACTATATGTAGGTTTTGAGACAACTTTTAGAGTATCAATATACAAGTATTTACAGACTTACAGCTGGGCATCTCGAATTCCGATATTCTTATCTAATTTAAGCTTAAATGACTAGACTAACAGTTTTCTGACCATTATAAAGAAACAGCTCATCATCGAGTAAAACTAATCAACTCATGCCATTTTTGAAACAATAGTCAAATTTTGACCGACATACACATACCCTTCACCAATGTTGGTCTGGAACAATATGGAATGACTTCAAAAAATTAAACCTTCGAAAAAACATAAAATTAGCAATTCGGATTTTCTGGCAATATCAAAAACTTTTTTGGAAACTTAATGATGTCAATTCTTGATCCATAACTATTTTTTGTACTGCCAAATTGTACAGATCATTATAAATATCTTTTCTTGTAAATTTTTGCCTAAAAAGTGGATGAACAAAGTTGTTTTTCCTGATAATCTGTTGCACTAAGAACTGGTCAAAATACGTCCATCTAGAATTTTATCGAATGGCTAATAAATGTTTAAAATTGGTACAGCTGTTTCTGAGAAAACATCTGAGAAAAGTCAAAATTGACCTACATACCCATGCCCACATATACTTTTTACAACTTCAGTCTCAAACAATTCAGAATGACTTGTAAGGTCAAAAAAACTTAAAATTAGCAAATCTTGCAATAAAAACATAAAACTCACCATCGACAGCAGATAATCGTGTTGATTAGTTTTTGGTAAAGATCAGCCGAGCTGTTTCTTCATAAATAATAAAACTCTGCATGGCAATAAAGTTATCGTCTAAAGTTTAGAGTCCAAAGGAGCAACCTAAAATATTATAGGCCTTCAAAAAGTGGTTTGAATATAAAAATTCATTAATGTTTGAATTTACAGAGGGCAGTTCTAAGACATACAGTATGAATTTCCTAAAAGATTGTACGTACCTTGATTATCCGAATTTACGATGCCACATTATAAAATATTATTTTTTAAAGTTAATATGATGCAACTATTTTTATGTTCCTTATTGAAATAATACCACTTACACCTAGTTTAAAATTCGTGTCACTTATTAGCATAAATTTAATAATTTCCAAATTACTAATGACATTCATTTAAATTAATTTACATTTTTAATACATTTTTTTATGTTTTTAAAACAGCCATTTTAATAAATAAATTTCTTCATCTGAACAACTGTTATTGTGACAACTGTCAAACATGGCGCCAAATTTAAAAACCTATTTTAAATGTGTTTAGGTAATTAAAATTATAGTAAAATTTACCTATAATTTAAATAAAATAAATCTAAATGTGTTTTATATTCCATTATAATTATCTTTGTGAATGCTAATATCTTTAAAAAAATATACATTTCCCGTTTCCGAACTTTACTGAACAACTACTTATGCCTACTGGCGCCAAATTTAAAAACATATTTTAAACGTAATAAATTAATTAAAATATAGTAAAATTTACAAAAAATTTAAATAAAATTAATCTAAATGTACTTTATATTATATTATAAATATTCATAAATATCTTTGTAAATATAAATATGTTTTTATAAAATATACAAATAAAATAAAATATCTTTACACAACTTCATTGTGCTTACTGTCAAACATGGCGCCAAATATAAAAACCTTTTTTAAATGGTAAAATTTACATAAAATTTAAATAAAATAATTCTAAATATAATTTATATTCTGTTATCAACGAAACAATGTCAATAATTATCTTTATAAATAAAAATATTTTTAAATAAAAAATGTTTGTCATTTTTTGACATTTTTGTCAAGTTTGACAGTTTTGACAGTTGTGCCAAAAAGTGACAACACAAGCAATAATAAATATTAATTTTGTATTTTAAGTGATTTCTCTGTAATAAATAAATGTTTAAATGTTTTTTAAAATTACTATCAATTTTGGATAACATTTAATAATTGGTATCGTTCCAAAAATGTCAGAAGGAACAAATTCTTTGCAGAGTGATAAGCAACAAGAAGTAAAAGTAAATGCACTTTAATTTTTTTATAAAATAGCAAATATAAAACATGTCTCAACAAATTCTTTTCAGCTTGAAAACACGAAACAAGATGAGCAAGATTACAGCAATATTATTATTAAAGCAAAAGCAACTTTAGAAGATGAAAAAACATGTCTGAAAACATTCATCGACTTTGACATGTCTTTAAATGAAGATATTGAGGAAGATGTGAGCGAACCTAGCCCAGAAACAAATCCCAACAAACCCCACAAATGCAAAGACTGTGCTAGAACCTTCGTGCACCCATCATCTCTATACGTGCACCAAAGAGTCCACACAGGAGCTCGTCCATACATTTGTAAAACATGCAACAAACGTTTCACACAATCAGTATCCCTAAACAACCACCTCAAGTCTCACAGCGATGAGAGACCTTGGGTGTGTGAAATATGCAAAAAAGCCTTCAAATTCCCCCACAATCTAACCCGACACATGCTTTCGCACACAAAACTACAACCTTACAAATGTGAAACATGCGCAAGAGCCTTCGGCTGCACGGGTGATCTTAATAAACACATGATTGTACATCTTGATGAAAGGCCTTATAGTTGTGATGTGTGCCCTAAGACGTTTAAACGAGCTACTGATTTGAAGTTGCATAAGAGTATTCACACAGGGGAGTTCCCGCATAAATGTAAGATATGTGATAGAGGATTCAATTCCGTGAGTAAAGTTAACAGACATGTTTTGAGTCATACAAATGAGAAGCCTTTTAAGTGTGAGATGTGTGAGAAAGCTTTCAGGCGAGTGGAAGATTGTAATAAACATAAAAAGACTCATAAGAGCTAATATTTATGTAAATTTATAATAGATTTTATAATAGAATTTTTTTTGTCTCCAAAAATCTGGAACTGATTGTTATTACATACTTCTTCCTTTAGGGGTCAATTCTCCAATACTATGTTATGGTCCTACCTCCATATAAATTGGTACTAAAAACTGTCAAAAAGCTATGTATTTACAGTGTCAGACATTTAACGAATTTACTGAGATTCTATAGTTTTTTTCTACAATATGTAAACTCAGCATCCGCCATAGTCACTCCCCAAGATCAGTATTGAACCCAATTCTACTCAGGTGAAACAGAGTGTATGTTAACCATACATTCACTCTGTTTCACCTGAGTAGAATTGGGATCAATACTGATCCTAATGGCTATTGAATTGGGATCAATACTGATCCTAATTGCTATTGCTTGGGTGGAGTGACTATGGCGGATGCTGAGCACGCCATTATGGAGTGCAAAAAATGGGAGTAGTGTAGGCAAGAACTATGGACGGAGATAGTAAGGCAAAGAATCTCCCTCCCAACCAATTTTATAACATTATTGACAAAAAAAATAGGATATATAGTGTGCTATATAATTATATACAATCAAATAAAATTAAAGTGTGAAGATAACTTATAAGATGTATATGACTAATGTAAGTGTATACAAAGTCAACAAATAATCGATAAAAAAAAAGAGTGCGCGTAAGGTTCACACGCGATTGATGTTAAATTTTTTTGCTATTGTACGAGATGACATTTAAGTTGGAAATAAATACATCATATAACAATTTTGAATACTGTTCATTAGTAATATGGTAACACTCGTGATGCACACATTTATTAGTGTCAATCATTATACACATTTATATAATGATAAATTATAAATTATATATTTATAATAGCATTAAAAATATGTATAATATTTAAAAACAAAAATGTAATTAAAGTCATACTTCAAATATGACATGATCGATTTGTCATTGTAATTAGCATTTAGAAATGAACATTCATTAAAGAAATGAAGTAATTGCTGATTAATAAATTCTATAATATTCGTTCACACAGTGGATTATGTTAAACAACGCATAAACAAGTATTGTTTTCACAATTTCACTCATCGTATAATGGTGTTTGAAAAACTTCATGTAATTAAAATTAACATACATTCATTGACTGCAGGTTTTTTTTTTTACTTTTTTGCTGGCGATATAACCCCATTCTTTGAGCAGCTGTAATATCTGTCTTGACTAAAAAATATTTTCCATTTTAATAACTTCAAAGATTTATAGAAACTACGAATAATATAGAAATAATTTCTAATCAAAACTCACATTTAGCACACGGCACAAATGTTTTATTTATTTTATTATTTTTATTATAATTATTTACGAGGGACAGAGTAATATATTCTTCTGGTTTAAGCATCATGTATTAATAATTTGTACTACGATGTAACCTTAAAATGTTTATTTAACTATGCCAATGTTCTTGCATACAACAGTCGCGCCTAAAGAAGTTTTACTTCAATAAAAAAAATCTAACTTTACGTATGTGTTATCAAGGGCACATTAGGAAGATGCACTTATAATAACATCATGCTTTTTAGGACAGGTTTATGTAAAACAATACATAGCTTTTTCACAGTTTTTACTACCAATTCTTATGAAAGTAGGACATAGATCCTAGGCAATGTTAAATATAATATATTCATATGAATATAGACCTTATGGTACATATTCTAGATAAGACCATTTCCATGCCAAAGCTACGTTACATTTCTATATAATATTAACAAATCGGATTTTCTGGGGAAAACATAAACAACTCTTTCGGGAAGTTATTAATATAATTAGATAATGGTCCTGCCTTCGGGCATACTACTTTTTATTATTATTATGGATATAGACCTTATAATTCTTTAAGATAAGACTGAAACATAGCGTTGCCATGACAACACTATGCTACATTTCTATACTACCAGAAAATTGGCTCCATAATATTAACAAACTTGATTTTCTGGTGAAAACATAAACAACTCTTTCGAGAAGTTAATAATATAATAAGATAATGGGCCTGCCTTCGGGCAGACTACCATTTATTATTATTATGGATATAGACCTTATAATTCTTCAATATAAGACCGTAACATAGCATTGCAAAAGAATTGGACCCATAATATTAAGAAATTTAATTTTCTGGGGAAAACCATAAACAACTCTTTGGGAAGTTAATAATATGATTAAATAATAATTTGTTAAATATTGAGTGATATAATAAACAAAAATATAATTTTAGAATTAAAATAGCTATATGATAAAAAATATTTTGTGTTATAAAAGTACTTACGCAATAAATAATATTTGTTTTAAATACATTTTGTTATGAAAAGTAAATAATATATTAAATTTACCTTGAAATGTATTGTTCGTCTTTGTACAAATCGTCTAACATCTTCTTGGTCCTTCTACATGTTCTATTTCATCTTTAACTTCACTCTTATGTATCCAAACAAGTTTCCTTTTCACACTAGATTCAGTTTATAAATAGCCTCCATTTTGTCACAATCAGTCTCAATTCTTTATAAGGAAATGTGCATTTATATATTCTATTATTTAATGCGTTAAATTTTGTAAATTTTATAATTATATTTTGAATAAATATTAAAGTTGATAAATATGTCTTCATTGACACTACATTCACCAACTGAGGAATAATTGTTCTACCATCGACAAATATTATGATTAAAAAATTAATTAAGCAATCTTAAACACTGTTTCTTCAACACAACACTAAAATATTTATTAATAAATAGTTAATTATCGACCGTCATTTTTCAACTACTAACTTTTTATCAAGTTGTTTTTACCTTGAAGTAATTTTCTTGTCTAGACAAGTTGAAAATACTGTAAATTGTCTGACAACTTGTCTACATTGCCTGATAATACTAACGAAGTTGTTGTAGATTGCCTGATAATGTTGTGGGTTGCCTGATGTAGATATTTTAAATTGGTAATTCTATATACAGTTTGAGCCATAAACAAGTATAAATGTAACTATAAGTGTAACTTGTCTGAGCAAACTGTTTGAGAATGTTGTAACTGGTCTGAGTATGTTGTAGATTGTCTGAGAATGTTGTCGATTGCCTGAAAATATTGTAAACTGTTTGAGAATGTTGTAACTGGTCTGAGTATGTTGTAGATTGTCTGAGAATGTTGTCAATTGCCTGAGAACGTTGTCGATTGTCTGAAAATATTGTAAACTGTTTGAGAATGTTGTAACTGGTCTGAGTATGTTTTAGATTTTGTTAGAATGCTGTCGATTGTCTGAAAATATTGTAAATTGTTTGAGAATGTTGTAGCTGTTTGGATGATGTAGATGTAGTTTGTCTGAGAATATTGTAAATCATCTGAATATGTATTGAGTTGTCTGAGAATGTTGTAACTGGTCTGAGTATGTTGTAGATTGTCTGATAATGTTGCAAATTGTGTAAAAATTTTGTAGTTTGTGTCAAAATGTTTTATATTATTTAAAAAAAAACGGTAAAATATCTGAAATAACTATAAATTAAATGAATATATTATAAATTGTTTGAAATAGTTAAAAATTATTTAATAAGAAATATAATACAATTATATTTATGTTAATTCATCAATAATTATTTCATCATATACTTAATGTTATTATATTTATATTTATACTTTACTATTTATAGATTTATAACACATTATAATTCTTTTTGTACTTTTATTTATAAAGTAGATATATTCAATTAAAAATTTATTATTTTTTATTTATTTAATATTATTTATACTATTTTTCATATATAATTCATATCAACAATGTCATATGAATAATACAATTTATTATTTTCTTATAACTGTATCGACTCAAAATAATTCGAAAGTAAGAAAGTAAAATATAATCTTTAAATATCTTACATAATATATGATAAATGTTAAAAAAATATTTATAACAATATCACTTGAAAGTTTGAAAAAATAATTTTTGTAGCTATGAGTCATTTATTGTTGTCTTAGAATGTTTGTAGATTGTCTGACAATGTTGTATTTAGTCTGACAATGTTGTAACTAGTCTGACAATGTTAACAAAGTTTGACTGGTCTGACAATGTTGTGTTGTAACTAGTTTGACAATGTTTTACTGATCGGACAATGTTGTAATTGGTCTAAGAATGTTTAACTGGTCTGACAAAGTTTAACTGGTCTGACAATGTTGTAACTAATGGTTTGACAATGTTGCAACTGGTCTGACAATGTTGTAACTGATGGTTTGACAATGTTTAGTTGGTCTGATAATGTTGTAACTGGTCTGACAATGTTGTCATTTTGCTGAAAGTGTTGCAGATTGTTTGATAATTTGTAGATTATCTGAAAATGTTGTAGATCGTCTGAGAATATTTTAGATTATCTGAAAATGTTATAAGCTGCCTAAAAATGTTGTAAGTTGTCTAAAAATGTTGCAACTCGTCATATAATGTTTTAAATTGTTTGAAAATGTTGTACATTATCACAGAATGTTGTGAATTATCAGAGAATGTTGTAGATAGTCTGAGATTATTTTAGATTATCTAAAAATATTGAAAGTTGTTCAAAAATGTTATAATTTATCTAAAAATGTTGTGAATTGACTGAAAATGCTGTAAAAGGTCTGCAAATGTTGCACATTGTTTTAGAATACTTTAAATTGTCTGAAAATGCTGTAGATCGCCTGAGATTACTTTAGATTTTCTGAAAATGTTGTAAGTTGCCTAAAAATGTTTTAATTTTTGAAATTGTCTGAAAATGTCGCAACTTGCCTTAAAATGTTTTAAATTGTCTGAAAATATTGTACATTGTCACAGAATGATGTAAATGAATAGAAAATGTTGTAAATCGTCCGAAAATGTTGCAAACTATCTGAAAATTTTTTAGTCTGTCTGAAATTGTTATGTCTTGTGAATGTTGTAGATTGTCTGATAATGTTGTAAACTGTCTGAAAATGTTTTAGTTTATCTGAGAATATTACAAAGTGTGTGAAAATGTTGTAAATTGTCATAGAATGTTCTAAATTATCAGAAAATGTTGTGGATCGTCTGAGATCATTGTAAGTTGTGTAAAAATATTTTAATTTGTATAAAAATGTTGTGAATTATTATCCGAAAAAATGTTGTAGATCGTCTGAAACTGTTGTGTCTTAGAGTGTTTTAAATAGTCAGAGAATGTTG
Source organism: Ctenocephalides felis (assembly GCF_003426905.1). Classification (NCBI taxonomy): domain Eukaryota; kingdom Metazoa; phylum Arthropoda; class Insecta; order Siphonaptera; family Pulicidae; genus Ctenocephalides; species Ctenocephalides felis. The sequence continues at coordinate 88,346,182 of NW_020536999.1, forward strand.
TAGATTGTCTGATAATGTTGTAAACTGTCTAAAAATGTTGTAGTTTATCTGAGAAAGTTACAAGGCGTATGAAAATGTTGTAAATGGTTATGAAATGTTGTAAATTATCTGAAAATGCTTAGAATTGCCTAAAATTGTTGCAGATTGTCTGAGAATGTTGTGAATTGCCTGAAAATATTGCAGATTGTCTGAGAATGTTGGAAATTGTCTTAGAACGTTGTAACCTACCTAAAAATGTTGCAGATTATCTGAGAATGTTGTTTTGTCTTAAAATGTTGTAAATTGTCTGAAAATATTGTAGATTGTCTGAGATTGTTGTAAATTGTCTGAAAATATTGCAGATCGTCTGAGATTATTTAAATTGTCTGAGAATGTTCTAACTTGCCTAAAAATGTTGCAGATTGTCTGAGAATGTTGTAAATTGTCTGAAAATATTGTAGATCGTCTGGGATTATTCAAATTGTCAGAGAATGTTGTAAATTGCCTAAAATATTGCATATTGTTGTGTTTCATCTTAGAATTTTTAATTTTCTGAAAATGTTGTACGATGTCAGATAATTGTTGTAAACCATCTTTTAATGTTGTGAATTGTCTGAAAATGTTGTCACTTGTCTACAAGTGATGCTGATTGTGTGAGAATATTGTAGATTGTATAAAAATGTTGTAAATTGTTTGAGAATGATCCAAATTATGTGAGAATGTTGAAATATACATCGTATTTTTTATTTTCGAATTATTTTGAGTCAGATTGTAATACTGAGCCCTAAAAATATAAAAAATTGACTCATTTCAAACAATATTGACTTTCCAGTTCATTTATCTCATCACTAAATCAAAACTTTATTTGTCTGTACCTTCAATAAATCCCAATATGTATCTCCATATGTTTATTCAACTGTTTACTCAATGCAAATTGTTTATCACAAATAATACACTTGTGCCTTTGTGCATGTACTGCTGACATATGCTTCTCTAAATTCTCCTTCGATACAAACTGCTTCCAGCACAACCCGCAAGCCTCATTATGCAATTGTAAATGAATTTGTAAAAGATCATCATCGTAGAAAGTCTCTGTACACTTAGTACATTTTAACACATTGTCGTGGGACAGTTTATGGATTTCTAAGGATTCTTTTGAATTGAAACTTATGTTACACATTCTGCATTTGTGTAAATGGAAAAGGTCTGGTATCAGAGACTGGGTGGGGTTAGGAGATTTATACTTGTTGTGTCCCAGTTTTATATGTCGTTTGACATCTGAAGGTCTGGCGAATTGCTTGGAACAAACTGGACAGGAATGAATGATATTTAGGGAATTCACGTCAGGACTAGCATGGTGAGAAATTTTAGGGGCATTTTTATTTTTGCGTAAATGAACATTATTAATATGTCGTTTTAAATGACTGTTTTTACTAAACACTTTTGAACACAAATGGCACTTGGGAGGTTTAACATTCAATCTAGCAAGTTCCAAAAGTGCCAATTGTGTTTTGTCTTTATGTGTGTTTAAATGTTTTTTCAAATGTTCTTTAAAAGGAAACGGTTTGTTACAAACGCTACATTCGTAGTCGTTGACATTCGGATTCAGGGTTTTGTCAGGATTTATATGTGTTTTTAAATGTTTTCTTAGTGAGTTGTTAGCATCAAAAGATTGGATACAACAAAGGCACTTAAACCGGTTGTCTAAAGATGTATCTTCATTGGTTCGATGAAACTCTAAGTGCACATCTAAGTCAGTCTTGTTGTAAAATAAGGTGCTGCAAGTTGTGCACTCATGAGCGCCGTCGGAAACTTTTTCTTCAAAAGTTTGTGTTGGTGCATGGTTAACAATCATGTGGCGCTCCAAATGCCATTTATTGGAATAAGTATTATTGCAAATTAGGCATTTTACGTGTTCTTGTTGCACTTTAACAACATCTACACCAGTTTTATTGTGAAACTTCATGTGTAACTTCAATTGTGTTTGTAAATCATACTTTTTCCCGCAAACTACACACTCATTTCCACCAGATTGTGTTAAAACATCATTTACCTCTGTGGTTTGCATTTCAAAATTTCGTATTTCCTCAATCTGCTCGCTATGCACTGTAATGTAATGGGTTTCCAGCGTTTCAAACTTTTGAAACACCCTATAACAATACTCACACTCATTACGATCCTCTTTCTGATGCATCTTCAAATGCTCCTGCAACTTCTTACCACTCGGCATGCTCCTTTGACAAATTTCGCATTCGAACAAATGTGACTTCAAATGTCTATTATAATTATATTCCCGCGCAAACTCTTTCGAGCATCGATCACATTTAAAGTGCTTCTCCCCCGTGTGAGTAAATTCGTGGAACTTCAAGTGGTAAAGTCTGAGGAATCTTTTGTCACAGTAACGACATTGGTGTTTACGGTCGCCCCCTTGGATTTTTTCCCTAGTGTGGATTGCTTCGTGCTTCTGGAGGTGGTGGGATTGGAGGAAACGTTTGTGGCAATAAGAACACTCGAAGGGGCGGTCACGAGAATCACTTCGTAATGGATAATCTTTGGTAGATAGAGATTGATCTCGAGGTAGTAGATAATCTCTTGAAGAAGAATCTTGATTCTGAGGTAATAGATGGTCTCTGGCATTTAAATCTTGATTTTGAGACAATAGATGATCTCTGACATTGACACATAAATCTTGATCCCGAGATAATAGATTGTCTCTGGCATTTAAATATTGATTCAGAGATAACTGATGATCTCTGACACTGACATTTAAATCTTGATCCTGAGACAACTGATGATCTCTGACCATTAAACCTTGATTTTTATCTCTGACACTTAAATTTTCATTCTGAGACAATAAATGATCTCTGACACTTAAATCTTGATTCTGAGGCAAATGATGATCTCTGACCATTAAACCTTGATTTTTATCTCTGACACTTAAATTTTCATTCTGAGACAATAAATAATCTCTGACACTTAAATCTTGATTCTGAGATAATACATGATCTCTGAACCTTGAATCTTGATTCTTATCTCTCTGAGATAACAGATGATCTCTGACACTGACACCTGAATCTTTAGTCTGAGACAACAGATGATCTCTGACACCGACACTTAAATCTTGATTCTGAGACAGTAGACAATCTCTGACACTTAAATGTTTATTCTTATATCTGACACTTAAATCTTGATTCTGAGACAATACATGATCTCTGAACCTTAAATCTTGATTATTATCTCTGATACTTAAATCTTGATTCTGAGACAACAGATGATCTCTGAGACTGACACCTAAATCTTTAGTCTGAGACAACAGATGATCTCTGACACCGACACTTAAATCTTGATTCTGAGACAGTAGACAATCTCTGACAATTAAAAGTTTATTTTTATCTCTGACACTTAAATCTTGATTCTGAGACAATATATAATCTCTTACATAAGAATTTTTATTCCGAGACAATGGATAATCTCTGACACTTAAATCTTGATTTTGAATAAATGGTTGATCTCTTACACAAGATTCTTGATCCCAATCTCTCACACATAAATCTTGATGCCAAGACAATAAATGATCTCTAGAATCTTGATCTGAAAATACTGGACAATCCCTTAAACATAAATCTTGATCCCGAGACAAAACATGATCTGTGACACCTAAATTTTGATCCCGAGACGATTCTTTTGCTGATTGCAAATGCACCTTAAGTTTATGATAGTCTAAAAAACTACGTTGTGCAAAATCTTGTTGACACAAATTGCATTTAAAAGGCCTAGTATTGTTATGTGTTTTTAAGTGCTTCAATAAACTACTGCACCATTTAAATACTTCATCACAAAACGCACATTTATGCTTTTTGGGGCTCCTATGTTCCTTCATGTGTACTTTAAAATTGTTTCGTTCAAAAAAACGTTTTTTACAAACTCTACAACCATACGGACGCACACCGATGTGTATATTCATGTGGGAATCTAGGAAAGACTTTGAGGCAAACAGTTTGTCACAGATTTGGCATTTGAAGCCTCGAGAAATGATATGTAGCTTCAAGTGCTTACGTAAAATAAAATGGGACTTAAAAACTCTTGAACAAACCTCACAACGAATTGTATCTGGGGTTACATGATTTATGGGGGCTGTCTTTGCATCTTGACTTGAACCATTGTGTAAATCTGGTGCTGTATATGGTTCCACGTCCATATTGTAATCAAAAATAGGTTTGTAATCCATGTCAATATTATCCGATGATGTTTCTCCGTCACTGTATGATGGCAATTCGACTGCAACATCATCCTGCTCAACTGATTCCAGTTTTACTTGAAAATTATTTTCACAATCTAATTGTGATTTATTTTTGACTTCATCTTCCGATAGTTCTTCTTCTTTGATAAAAAAAGGTAAATCGTCACTATGGGTAAAAACTTCTTCGATTCTAATATTCGATATTAAATTGTCCAGATGATGAAAATAAACGGCTTCTGTTTGTATTTCACGCATTTTAATTAAATTTATTTAAAAAACTTACGATTTTTGTAAAAAATATATTCCATCGTACCTAACCTCACAATATTAAAATTTATTTTAACACTTCATATATAATTAAAAATTTATTTTATGTCTTTATTACATTATTTTTACTATAGATTATGTTTTATTTTTATTTCTTTCGCGCACTAATATATTTTTATTTTATTACTATTAAAAATAATATTCACAATTCAATTTTATTTGACAGATGCTTGTTATGGTGCGATTAGTGTAATGGCGGACAGTCCTAAAGGTGTCGTCACACACATAGAAAATATCTTACGACCATAGATAAATGAAGAGTAGGTATGCCGACGACCTTAGATAAAGAAATTTAACTAAAAAGGTTACGACATTTCAGTTTATTAATTTTAATATATATTATATTAAGTTTTCAATATTTAATTAATATAAAACACATAATTAGTTTAAAAACTAGTGGTGTATGGCATCGTGCTTTCGTATTATTTTTATTATTCACAAAATATTATTTATTAATTTTATTATTAGCATTATTTGCTTTTATTAACTTCCCGAAGGAGAAGTTTATGTTTTTATTTTATATTAAATCTTCATTTTAATAAAAATACTATCCTTTATTATGTACTCTATTTTATTTATATTTATGTTACTATTCACTTATGTTACTAGATGTTAAATTATTTAGCAGTTGTAACAAACATTGTAATTAAAAAAAAATGGCATTGTGCCTTAAGGCTATTTCCTTGAACTTTCCGTACCATAATGAAATATTTGAAGAATATTAAATATTTTCAAATATTTTTGAATAATCTATAGATTATTATAAATATAGTAACTTTAATCTTTCGTATTTTATAGACAAAATATAAAAGCTCATGAATTAGACCACGACATTTATATAAGTTTACATGAAAACTATAAACAAAGCGGACTTAGTATAAAGGATCTTATCTCATATTTCTAAGGATTATGTAAACTGAATTGCAAATTTAAATCTATTTATTTAAAGTATATATATAGCGTTAGAACTTTAGCTAGAATTAAAGTTAAAATCCGAATTAATTTCGATATTCAAAAAATAATTAAATAAAAAAAAAATTCCAAAAGCAATCGTTTAGTCAACACAAGCAGTTAATTTTTTGAATAATTCAAATAGGATGCTTAGTTCTCTCAAAAACTGCCATTTATTGTACAATTAGCTCTGTATCTCCAAAACGGATCGTTCTGCCTTTGTCAAAAACTAATCACCACTTCTCCCCATCATTACGAATTGAATATTTTTGGATCATTCAAATCGGCTACTCCGTTCTCCCACAAACTCGATTTCTATTTTCTGCACTCTTTGCTCTGTATCTCCGAAACGGCTAGACCTGCCCTTGCCAGAAACTAATCACCACTTCTCCCCATCATTACGAATTGAATGTTTTTTAAACCATTCAAATCGGTTGATCCGTGTTCCCGAAATCGTCGACGAAACACACACATACACACACACCCAAGTTTTTTTAAGGTATTCCGAAATGTTCAGAAACAAAAGCTTCAAAACGTGAAAAAATGTAAAAAAAAATAATTTCGATTTGTTGACGATTATAATAACTTACCCTACATCATTGCAAATTGAATGTTTTTTGAATCATTCAAATCGGATGCTCCGTTCCCTCAAAAACACGATTTCTATTTTCTGCGCTCTTTGCTCATGTCTTTGCCAAAAACTAATCAACACTTCTCCCCAACGATAAGAATCGAATGTTTTTTGAATTATTCAAATCGGCGCCCGAAATCGTTGGCGAAAAATTGTATCCACACATACACACACACGCACACACATCCATTTTTTATGAGGTATGCAAAAATGTTCAGAAACTTCTGAAACGTAAAGATAGGCAAAAATTTCGAGTTCATAATAAATATATATTTATACAAATATATACATATTTTGATTTTAATTTTACAAATTTTACTATTTTAGAGACTTGTGTTCATATCTTTTCTTTCTAATTACTTTCTAAATGTATTTAAAGTACAAAGTGTCTAAAAATGCATTTTTTTATATAATATATATATATATATATATATATATATATATATATATCATTTTAAAGTACTTCACACTATAAAAACATTTTACATAACAAAACAAATATTTTAAGTTCCACTCATAATTCCTTTACATATTTACACCAGGAATGCTTTTAAAAACTAAATGCAAATTTATAATAATATATATAATAATATAATATAATTAACTATAAGACTTATTGCTTAATGGTAACTTAATTTGCAAAGATCCATCGTCTCATAGCAAAGTATCACTAGATGTAACAGTCAATGTGATAAATAATTTTAAATACAATTTTAAAATTCCAATGATTAAACTAATAATAAAATAGTAAATACATCTATCAAGGATAGTAATTTTTGGAATTATACTTATAAAGGTCTCTTTAGACAATCTTTAAATATAAATTAGAGAATCAATTAAAACTAGTAAGGTCTTATTTGTTTTAACAATCAACAATAGTTGTAGTAACTTAATTAATTAATTAAGTCATTGTTGTATATATATTCTTTTAAAATATTAATTTCAATATGAAATGTTAAATGCGTCCAAGGATAAAATACAATGTGTCTTTATAAATTTAAAAATACATTACGACTAATCATTATCAAAATGTACACTCAATTAGTTAAAATTCTGATCATAATATTTATTTACATTTGTCATTAAGTACGGAATGCAGTAAGTCGTAAAGCTCTTTTTACAAAAATACAAGTCTACGTACAAATTTACAATATAATACAAATACTGCATTTTTATATATTATATATAAAATAATATTCTGTCCTTACTATTGAAATATACATGCCATGTTATTTTACAAATCAATCCAGCAGGAATGATGTGTGTAAAAATCATAATAATAATACAGTGGTACCCCCACTTACGAGTAAATTCGAGATACAAGCTTTTAGGGAGTAAGAGTTAATATAAGAGAGTAAATATGATAAATTTCCTCAAAAATATTTTGGATGTTTTAAGATAGTAAATTATTTTCTAGTTAGTCACTTCCTGCATATTAATATCAAGTAAAACATATAAGTTAAAATAACGTAGCTCAAAAGAAATGCTGTGTTACTTCGTAGTTACGTAACTGCTATGTTCGACGTTGTTACACCTGTTACATTATGTTAACGTTTTATTTAGGTTTTGTTGTTCGCTAAATTTTAAATTCTAGCTAATTTCGAGAACCGAGCTAAAGTTAAAATAACGTAGCTCAGAAATAACGCCGTTACGAAGTTAATAGTTACGTTAATAAAACTTAACCTTTAATGCTTTAATGTTACGTTATATTAACATTTTAATTACTTTTTGTGGTTTGCTGGTTTCTGACTTCTAGCTTAAATCGATAAACGAGCTTTGAGCTAATAGGAGTTTTCTCAAAAAATATTAATGGGGACATCAAAATATAAAAAATGTAATTAGTTAAAATAATGTTACTTTTTTGTACCATAGAAAGATTTTGGCTGTTTTATGATAGTAAATTATTTTCTACTTAGTCATTTCATATATATTAATACCCGGTAAACCTCAAAAGTTAAAATAACGTAGCTTAGCAGAAACGTTGTTACTAAGTTGATGGTTACGTTAATAAAATGTAACCTTCAATTGGCGATAGTGTATAAACATCTGTGTGCCTTCCAAGTTATGTAATTGCTATGTTTGTTACGTTATATTAACGTTTTATCTACGTTTTATGGTTGGCTGGGTTCTAAATTCTAACTAAATTCGAGAAACGAGCCTTGAGCGAGTAAGAGTTTTGGGAAGGAGTTTTCTCGACAAATATTAATAACGAGATGAAAATACAAAAAATTGCGTCAGTTATAACAATGTTTTTTGTACCATAAAAATATTATGGCTGTTTTATGATAGTAATTTATTTTATTGTTTGTCATTTCATACAACAAAGTTGATGGTTACGTTATTAAAACGTAACCTTTGATGTAAACGTCACTAAAACGTTTTAATTATTTTATTGTTAGTCATTTCATACACGAAGTCACAAACTTGATGGTTATGTTATTAAAACGCAACCTTTGATGTAAACGTTACATTATTAAAACGTAAATTTAATGGCGATAGTATAAACATCTGTGTGCCTTCGAGGTTACGTAACTGCTAAGTCCGACGTTACGTCTGTTACGTTGTATTAACGTTTAAATTACGTTTTGCGGTTCGCTGGGTATTACCATGTCTAAAGAGAAGGACCATGTCTGTTGAATTAAAACGTGAAATTATTGAAAAATATGAGTACATCTTAGATATGTACTAAGTTTAAACAGACAAATTTGATAAATGGTATAACACCAGATAAAACCCTTACAATAATATATAAACAGCTTTTTAAACTCTAAAATATTGTGGTTAAAAGTCACCCGAAAAATGTTCAATGAAACAATTCCAACTGATTTCCGCAAGATCATCAATGACTAGGAAAAAAAAACAATAAGGGGACGTTCATTAATCAAGTAATCGGTTTTTTAGAGATCTGTTTACCCCCTTGGTTATAAGTAGTGATAATTACGACCCCCCCTCCCCCACCAGACATCACGTGTATTTTTAGTCACGTAAAATTTTTTAAACATTTTTTTCAAATTCACAAAAAAATCGTTTTTTTTTATTTTTTTCGAAAATTTAGGTAAAAAATAAATACACATGATATCTTACTAGGCGCCTCCGTCCTCCCGCGTGATTTTTTTGTCAAACCCCCCTCCCGCTAAAATCCACTCGTGATTAATACGCCCCCTACTAAATTGTAAATTTATTTTTGATATTTAAAAACCTTAACAAAAAAAAAAACACTTTGTGGGAACTACTTAATGGCATTTCATTGTGTTAATATGGAAAAATTGCTTCAAAATACAACCGATTCGACATACGAAGGTGGTTACGTAACGAATTAAACTCGTATGTCGGGGTACTACTGTATTTACACTTGTTTTATTTTCTTGTTTTCAATTCGTAGAGAGCACTTGCAATAAATATTTACAACATAATTACGTCTTATTAATATCACAATGAATATCTATATTAGGGTGGTCCTTAATATGGATACTTTCGCATTTCTTTTCTCCCAGAGGCTTAAATGCTTCCAAATTGATAAAACAAAATCTCTGAAAGTTTTTGCTCTTAATATTGACCTTAAAAGAGTCCATACTCCAACCAAAATTATTTTTGGAAATAACATGAGTAAAATTCTATTTGTTTTTTAAAATTTTATACCTTAGCGACAAGTGATATATTTAAAAGCACACCTATCCTATTAATGAACACAGGCGATCATGTAGAATGATAATACAATATTAGAAAAATTTCTGAATATTTTAATGATCCTCCATTGTATTTTGTAAAAAAAAATTAAACTATATTAATTATTAAATAACATTATGTTGTAAATAATTGTATATCTCATGAAATTCTCTTGAACATGCTTTTGAATTCTTTCATCTTATCAAATAGGACTCTATCCATTTAGATATTAAGCTGGAGGTTCCACAAGGTTCGGTCCTTGGAACATTATTATAAATTCATTATTAGTGCAACCAATACTTCAAGTGACAAGTGATAATGTACAGCTAGTTTATATTTAATAACATGGGTCAAATGCCATTTGATTTTTAGAATTTTATAACTTAGTGACAAGTAAATCAAAATTTTGAGAATAATATTACTTATTAATATTACTTAATACTGCTTATTGATCACAAATAAAAAATTTACAACAAAAATTTGATATAGTTTATAAATATATTTAGCTCTTAATATATAAATATTGAGAGCTAAAACTTCCAGACAATTTCGTTTTACCAATTTTAAAGCATGTGAGTCTCCGGGAGCAAAGGAATTCGAAAATATCCATATTAAAGACCACACTAATCTATATACGTATATAAATTAGATTATTCAAATGCAGATTGATTGGTATTCATCAATATTTACATATTTCTACAATTAAATTTTAGATAGTACTTTACCTATTTTTGTCATTTTTCGTCAAAGTTATTGGTCCAATTTAAAATATACATAATTGCTTCTGTATTATATATTTATTTATAGATCATCAGTAGATGAAGTCGATGGAAATATAGCTGCTAAACGGCTTCTTCCTAAAATACAAAGTTTGAATTAATATTATATACTATATTATATTTATTGTTATTTTTATACAATTCTACTTTCTACAAAATAGCATAATTGTATTTTAGTTTCTAGGACAATTCCATAAAAGCCTTTAAATAAATAAATAATAATAAATAAAGAGCAAGTTTTTCACTCTATTGATGAGTATTTGAGTTATAACTTTTAATAAATTATTCTGTGTTTTTTTTTCTTTCATATAAAAGGCAAAACTTGGAATAATGGTTATGAGTAAACATTTGTTTTTTTTTAATTATATTTTATTTAAAATAGTATGTATTATATTAAGTATTAATTTAATTTTAATATCTATAATTGTATAATTGTGTTGTATAAATATAAATAATGTTAAAGTATAAATGTCTACGAAAACATAATAAACTAGCTGTAAATGATATTTTTCCTTAAGGCTAGATGCATGAACTTCCTGATGCGTTTACATAATCAACATAATCAATAAGAAATTAGATAAAACTATTTAAGTAATATGTCCAACTGTTCATTTCTAAAATAAAATCTTTACTTTCACTAAAAAATAATCAATATGATTTCCAATTGATGTCTTCTAAACATACTTATAATATCTGTAATTTTAAAAATTAAATTATTTTTGTTTAACACATTTCATTTCATACATTTCTTGTTCTAAAAATTGATTATGTCAACTGTAATCAGTAGCTACCTACAAAACACGAAACTTACATATGATGCAAAGGGCACATTTTCTAATTAGAATCGGTTCCAAACTTATTAATAACTTATAATATATTATTATAATCAAATACTTACGCTTTAGTTGATGAGACATTTGTCCAGCATGTGCTTCATCCTAAAAAAAAAAATTATTGTATTAGAATTTTGAGTCTTAAAATTTATTTTGTTAAATTTAATTTTATTTACATGATAAGACAAAGAGATTATTAATTATTATAATATATTAATACTAATACATCTTGCTATCAAGATAGAAAACAGTGCTTGTATCATTAGTAATTGATTGGTGAGCTGTATAAGATGTATCATTGAGTGAAATATCCCATTCAGCATCGCAATATATAAGTTTAGATCATATCAACAGTAATCATGCTGTAAAAATCAAACAACATGCACATCTCATTTAAGAAAACTCATGTTTAATTTTATATTCATTTGTATTTATATAACATTTTCTAGATCATATTATTGAAGTATAACTTTTTTAGGCGCGACTAGGGTGTAAATCCGTACAAATGCAAAGGAAGTGCGTTACGGCTCTCGATGAAATCATTTCTATATGGGTCGATTGTGATTAGACGTCGTGTATGTGAATAGAGATCTGTCGTTGTATGCGTACCGGCATCAACGTTGTATGCGTTCCGATATCAACAAGGAAATCGGCATAGCTAAATAAACATTTTAAAGTTACATCGTAGTACAAATCTTGATTTAATGAAAAATGTCTGAATCAGAAGAATATTTTACTGTGTTCCTTGTAAATAATAAAGCAAATTAAACATTTGTGCCGTGTATTAAACGTAAGTTTATTGATTAGAAATTATTTTTATATTATTCGTAGTTTCTATAAATTTTTGAAGTTATTAAAATGGAAAATATTTTTTAGACAAGACAGATATTACAGCAGTTCAAAGAATGATGTTATATCGCCAGCGAAAAAGTAAAAAAAAATACAAGCAGTCAATGAATGTATGTTAATTTTAATTACATGAAGTTCTTCAAACACAATTCCATGAGTGAAGTTGCGAAAACAATATTTGTTTAGGCCTTGTTCAACATAATGCACTATGTGAACAAATATTATAAAATTTATTAATCAGCAATTACTTCATTTCTCATTTCTCATTTCTAAATGCTAATTACAATGACAAACCGATCATGTCATATTTGAAGTATGACTTTAATTACATTATTGTTTTTAAATATTATATATATTTTTAATGCTATTATAAATATATAATTTATAATTTATCATTATATAAATGTGTATAAGGGTTGACATTAATAAATGTGTGCATCACGAATGTTACCATATTACTAATAAACATTATTCAAAATTGTTATATGATGTATTTATTTTACTTAAACGTATTTATTTCATTTTACTCATACAATAGCAAAAAAGCTTTACTTCAATCACGTGTGAACCTTACGCGCACTCTTTTTTTCATTTAGGCTGTTTATTTTTTAGAGTAATAATAAATACCAAAACATTTTCTTAAATAAAATAATAATACAATCTAGAAATAATAATCTATCTATTATCATTACTCACTTGATCCTTACAACTCGGAGCAGCCAACAAGTCCAAGGATGGTTTTGGAAGTTGAGAAGGTGGAGGTGACATCAACAAAGTTTCTGGGGCACTAAATAAATCTTCATCTGGTAAAAACATATTGGAATGTACTTTATTGATTTTCAGACGAATTTTTCTTTGCTCATTGCAACCTGCACTGCATTCAATGATCTAAAATGGATAGAAAAATGTTGAAATAAAATTGTAACTGACATATTGATCAATCAATTAATTAATAAATAATATATATACTAGTGGTAATAGGATGAAGGGTAAGGAAATCATTTGTTTGTGGTGGCTCTCACACCATGGACCTGCCTTCAGACAGACTACCATTTATTATTATTATTATATATACTAGATAACCCAACAGACGTTGACCTGCACCCATGTCTACAATTCAAAAGTTCCAAATTTTTAATATCCTATCCTATACTTTTTAATATCCTATGTGATGTCCAGCCTTTGTGATTCATTTATGGTCTTAGCCTAAGCAGTATAAGCAATTCAGAAAAAAATATTATAGTATTTGGGGTAAAAGAACAATATCACACTTGATTTTACCACACAACATAATTGCTTCAATAATTTAGTCTATAATTTTGATTATCTTGTACGATATATTAGTTGCTTTTTGGCAATTATAATGTCTAAATTACGTTTTTCTTACTATTAATTTAATATACATTATTACTTAAGTTTTATATTTTAAGTGAATTAATTTGTCAAATCCTATGCATATGTGCACTATTCAATCTAGGATCAACTAGCTAAATATTCGATATCCAATGCCAGCCAAACAAATGAATTTTTGACACAATGAAACTTTTGAATAATTTTTTGAATAAGTAAAAATTTGTTTGTATTGCGATTTAGTAAAGTAAGACAAAACATGACTGCATTAGTTAAAAAAATATAATCTGTCAAATTGAATTATATATTTCCATCTGCCAACATAGATACTTTATCTTATATTATTTTAATTTCAGGCACATCTTATCTGCTTTTCGGCAATAATAATGTAGACATTACATTTTTCTTGTATAGAATATTCTAATATTATCTAGTCTCATAATTTCATATAAATTCAAATTTCAAGTGAATTGACATTTCTATCAGATGGCAGTTCAAATGTTTTCAATGTCAAACAATGATAAGTGGCTTTTTGTAATTTTTGCCATTTATTTCTACAATATTACTATAGCTTTATCGTTCATTAAATCTTAGAAATTTCCTTTGACAAACTCTAAAAAGAATTATCAAAATGCGAATAACCGTTTAGGAGAAGTATCAAATCATTTGTACAGAAGAATTTTATACACACACACATATATATATATATATATATATATATATATAATTTCTATGTTACCTCAACCAAATCAGAAATGGCTTCCAATAATTCGATTAGTTTATCGAATCCATAATCAGATAATTTGCACTGTCTTCCAAAACATTGATGAAAAGCTGGTGCAAATTTGTTCAGCAACATTGTGTTTTCTGGCTCCCTGGTTAAGAGTTGTATAACCTGGTGGATAAAGTCAAAATTACTATATAGATTTAAATAATTTATAAATATGAACTGTAGCATTGTTATATCTTGTAATAAAATGTTAATATCTCTTGAAAAGTCTATAACTTTATTGATATAAAAATATGCATCATGTTACAGAACTAATACATTTTATCTAATTTTTTTTTTTATTCTCACTCACTTCTAATTTAAATCCATTCATCCGTTGAACTTCGATTTCAGTCTGTTCCTTTTTAGGCCTGGATAACAAAACATCACCATTGGGCAGTTTCTTCTTAACAACAACGGTCTCATTCAATTCTTCCAGCATATCAGATACAAAACACACACCATAGTCTGTTATATCGAATGGTCGACCTGGAAAAAAATAATATAATTTTTTTTTATTGATATTAATAAATCTAAAGCAAGTCTTCATCATACTTTTTCTAAGCTAAAAAAAAATTTAAACTTTTCTCCAAAAACAGTAATTTATTTTAATTCTACCCCTGACACTTTTGGATAAAATTCTTTTATCTAATTTTTGCAATAAACACTTTTCACTATTTTGATTATTTTTTTTTTGGCAATAATATTTTTATTTATCCCTACCTATAATTTTTTTAAAAGTCGATCCAAACTCAGACAGCAGCATCTTCATATCGTCTTGAGTCCTGAGAATCCTGCACAAGTCAGAAGCAAATAGTCTTTTCTGCACCTTGTGTGTTAAGGTGACTGTTCGATTGGAGCCTTCACCGAGGACTTGAATAATTGATGGTAAGGCTTCAAAAAGGTCTGTGAGCTTTTTGCACCTGAAAGATAAAAGAATATTTATCATTATTTGTTATGACGGCTGGCTCACAATAGCAGAACAAATCGCAGTGGCGTTTTACACATAAACTGCAAAGTTACTTGTGTGTTATGAAGTTGGGTAAGAAAGACCCTGTTATCTAAGATCTTTTTTTGACATTTGTGCGGCTTGTAAGTTAGGTTTTCTATTTGACAACTTGAGAAAAATGTCTGACTGCATAGCAATCACATGGCTTTTGTCAATATGACAAAACAAAATGTAATATAACATGTACTTGTTTAGTCAAATGATATAAATCTCATGAAATCGGTGCAGCCGTTCTTGAAAAAAACTTCGATAGATCAAATTTTGGTACATCAACACACGTAGTTTCTTCTGTTTCGGCGTCAAACGTTTCAGATTGACTGAAGACGTCGAGAAAAAAAAGTTAGCAAAACGAATTTTCTGGAAAACTACTTGGGAAAGTTATGAATAAATGGATAGTTTGAACCATTGATTAAGTTTTATTTGCACTAAAAATAATTTGGTCTTTATCAAATTTGGTTCTCCAACTGTTTAAAAATAACTTGGTCTTTGTCAATTTTGGTTCCACTGTACTAAAAATAATTTGGTCTTTGTCAATTTTGGTTCCAAGTGTACTAAAAATATTTTGGTCTTTGCCAATTTTAGTTCCACTGTACTAACACTAAAAATAATTTGGTCTTTGTCAATTTTGGTTCCAAGTGTACTAAAAATATTTTGGTCTTTGCCAATTTTAGTTCCACTGTACTAACACTAATTTGGCCTTTGTCAGTTTTGGTTCCAACTGTACTAAAAATAATTTGATCTTTGTCAATTTTGGTTCCAACTGTACTAAAAATAATATGGTCTTTGTCAAATTTAGTTCTAACTGTACTAAAAATAATTTGGTCTTTGTCAAATTTGGTTCCAACTGTACTAAAAATAATATGGTCTTTGTCAATTTTGGTTCCAACTGTACTAAAAATATTTTGCTCTTTGTCAATTTTGGTTCCAACTGTACTAAAAATAATATGGTCTTTGTCAATTTTAGTTCCAACTGTACTAAAAATAATTTGGTCTTTGTCAATTTTGATTCCAACTGTACTAAAAATATTTTGGTCTTTGTCAATTTTAGTTCTAACTGTACTAAAAATAATATGGTCTTTGTCAATTTTGGTTCCAACTGTACTAAAAATATTTTGGTCTTTGTCAATTTTGGTTCCAACTGTACTAAAAATAATATGGTCTTTGTCAATTTTGGTTCCAACTGTACTACAAAAAATATGGTCTTTGTCAATTTTGGTTCCAACTGTACAAAAAATATTTTGGTCTTTGTCAATTTTTGTCCAACTGTACTAAAAATAATTTGGTCTTTGTCAATTTTGGTTCCAACTGTACTAAAAATAATTTGGTCTTTGTCAATTTTGGTCCAACTGTACCAGAAATAATTTGGTCTTCGTCAATTTTGGTTCCAACTGTACTAAAAATAATTTGGTCTTTGTCAATTTTGGTTCCCACTGTACTAGAAATAATTTGGTCTTTATCAATTTTGGTTCCAACTGTACTAAAAATAATTTGGTCTTTGTCAATTTTGGTTCCAACTGTACTAGAAATAATTTGGTCTTTATCAATTTTGGTTCAAACTGTTATAAAAATAATTTGGTCTTTGTCAATTTTGGTTCAAACTGTACTAAAAATAATTTGGTCTTTGTCAATTTTGGTTCCAACTATACTAAAAAGAATTTGGTCTTTGTCAATTTTGATTCCAACTGTACTAAAAACATTTTGTCTTCGTCAATTTTGGTTCCAACTGTACTAAAAATAATTTGGTCTTTGTCAATTTTGGTCCAACTGTACTAAAAATAATTTGTCTTTGTCAATTTTGGTTCCACTGTACTACAACTAATTTGGTCTTTGTCAATTTTGGTCCAACTGTACTAAAAATAATTTGGCCTTTGTCAATTTTGGTTCCAACTGTACTAAAAACAATTTTGTCTTTGTCAATTTTGGTTTTGTTTTTTGTCAAATTTGGTTCCAACTGTACTAAAAATAATATGGTCTTTGGTTCCACCTGTACTAAAAATATTTTGGACAATTTTGGTCCAACTGTACTAAAAATAATTTGGTATTTGTCAATTTTGGTTCCACTGTACTAAAAATAATTTGGTCTTTGTCAATTTTGATTCCAGCTGTACTAGAAATAATTTGGTCTTTAGCAATTTTGGTTCCAACTGTACTAAAAATATTTTGGTCTTTGTCAATTTTAGTTCTAACTGTACTAAAAATAATATGGTCTTTGTCAATTTTGGTTCCAAGTGTACTAAAAATAATTTGGTCTTTGTCAATTTTGGTTCCACTGTACAAAAACTAATCTGGACTTTGTCAATTTTGGTTTCACTGTACAAAAACTAATCTGGACTTTGTCAATTTTGGTTCCACTGTACTAAAAATAATTTGGTCTTTGTCAATTTTTGTCCAACTGTACTAAAAATAATTTGGTCTTTGTCAATTTTGGTCCAACTGTACTAAAAATAATTTGGTCTCTGTCAATTTTGGTTCCAACTGTACTAAAAATAATATGGTCTTTGTCAATTTTAGTTCTAACTGTACTAAAAATAATATGGTCTTTGTCAATTTTGGTTCCAACTGTACTAAAAATAATATGGTCTTTGTCAATTTTTGTCCAACTGTACTAAAAATAATTTGGTCTTTGTCAATTTTGGTTCCAACTGTACTAAAAACTATTTGGTTTGGTATTTAGCCTGGAGGGAAGTTACATGAACTTCCCGATATGTTTAAATAATCGACTTAATCAATAAAAAATAAATTAATTTATGAGTCATTAAAAGTATTTCGAGTGGATTTATTACACATAACTGAAAACGTACGAACACTTTGACTCGGAGTATTTTCTAAAAGCAAATTTTCAAAAATCAATAATTTAAAACTAATCACGACTACTGATAAAGTATGATATCTTGAAAACTATTTTCAAATTTTATAAATCCGCGCAGGCTTTTTTGCTAAAGCGTCGGATCTTAACAAATGCCAGGAAAGCTCATAAATTTTTCAAAGTTTGATGGTGAAACGACTTATTGTAGGATCGTAATACTTTTAGTATGTTCTGTAAAGACAATGACATATATCGTAAAAAAAATTCCAAGAAAATTGTCGAACAGTAATATTTAACAAAAAATTACAAAAAAGCTATCTTTACCGAAAATTAATCAGTACGATTTCTAAGCATGATTTTTAGAATTGTTGTTAAATTTTCAAAATGGATTCAGTGTTGTGAGCTGAGCCGTAGACAAACATTTTTATCTTTTTCCTAAATTTTAAATTTTTCTAATCAGTTTAGTAGTTTATGGGAAAACGTCGATGAAGGTCTAATTTTGACTGAAAAGCGTTACTAGTATTTTTCAAACTTTGATGAATTTTTAAAATTAAACTACTTGTAGTAAGACCATGTATATCGCCAAAAAAAGTTCCATGAAAATCGGCTTAAATTTTGTTTAACAGTTCATTACAAGAAAACGGCTCGGTAGATTTTCACCTAAAATTAATCAGTATCATTCCCAAATGATATCTTTCAAACAGTTTTTGATTTTTAAAAATCGGTTCGGTAGGATGAGCTTAAATGTGGACGAAAATTTAACACTTTTTTTCAACATTTAATTACAAGAAAACGGCTCGGTACATTTTCACCTAAAATTAATCAGCATCATTCCCAAATGATATCTTTCGAACAGTTTTTGATTTTTTAAAATCGGTTCGGTAGGATGAGCTTAAATGTGGACGAAAATTTAACACTTTTTTTCAACAGTTAATTACAAGAAAACGGCTCGGTAGATTTTCACCTAAAATTAATCAGCATCATTCCCAAATGATATCTTTCGAACAGTTTTCGATTTTTTAAAATCGGTTCGGTAGGATGAGCATAAATGTGGACGAAAAGTTTAACACTTTTTTCCAAATTGCAAAGAAACGGCTTGGCAGATCGTCACACAAAACTGACAAACGATAGTCCTTACCAAAATACATCAAATAGCTTTTAAATTTCTAAAACGGCTCAGGCGTTTTTGAGAAAACGTCGATCAAAGGTCTAACTTTGACAAATGCCAAAAAAACAATACCAATTTTTGCAAACTTTGACGAATTTTTAAAGCTGAACCTGTTGTCGTAGGTCCGTAATATTTTAGTATGATATAGAAGACTATGGTATCTACCGTCAAAAAAATAATCATAAAAATCGTCGAATTTTTTTTTTTTTAAAACTTTATTACAAGAAAACGGCCCGGCCGATCTCTACCAAAAACTAATCAGCACGATTCCCAACCAATATCTTTCGAACGATTTTTGAATTTTCAAAATCGATTCATAACTGCGGGCTAAAACGTGGACGAAAGAGTTTTCACTTCTCTGCTATTTACTAAGAAACGGTTTGGCCGATCGTCGCACAAAACTGACAAACAATAGTCCTCATCGAGATACATCAAATGGCTTTTAAATTTTTGAAATCAGTCCAGCCGTTTTTGAGAAAACGGCGATTTACGGCAAAAAATCTATTGGTGCACACGCACACACACACGCACACACACACACACACACACACACACACACACACACACACACACATACTTTTTCCAAATTTGGTCTCATTCGATTCAGAATGGCTTGAAACGTCGAGAAAACATAAAATTAGCGAATCGGATTTTTTTATGAAAACATAAACTTCTCCTTCGGGAAGTTAATAATTTGGTCTTTGTCAATTTTGGCTCCAACCGTACTAAAAATAAGTTGTTTTTGTCAATTTTGGACCAAGTACTAAAAATAACTTGGTTTTTGTCAATTTTGGTTCCAACTGTACTAAAAATAATTTGGTCTTTGTCAATTTTGGATGCAACTTTACTAAAAATAATTTGGTCTTTATCAAATTTGGTTCTAATGATTTAGTAAACCTTCATCTGTCTCTTACCTACTATCTGCAACCTTGCACATTTTCCCAAACCGATTATGATACGACTGAGCAAACTGATCAAACAGCAACAAAGACTTTGGATAACCCCGAAGCAGGATCACAAAATCATTAGAAAGGCGCTGCAGCTGCTGAATTGTATCAGGAGAAGTAATTCCCCGAAAATCTAAAATAAAAAAAAGATTTGCAAACATGGAACTATTTTTAACTTATTTTAAATTTTATTATTTATTGTTTTACCTTCATAAGGAACATCGTTCTTGGAATGCACAATATGTTTAACACCAGATGCAAACTTCTTGACTGATACACCAGGGCAAGACAACATCAAATGTTCTAACGGCACTCCTGATGCCTGATCTATGATCAAGGGACTTCCCAAGGCGTTCGAGTAACACATCGCAAGACTAAATAAAAATCACAAGTCACCATACTGCTCGATATCAATCTAATTATTATTTTAAATATGATTTATCCTTTACCTCAGTATTGGTACGGAACCATTATGAGACTCTACTAATTTACACAAATTTTCGTTTAGTTTTTTCAATCCTATCCTGATATTAGGCATGTTGCCTGCGTTGTAGAGTGCCCATTGCTGATGGGGGCCTGTCGCACAGTGTCTGGCGCAAAAGAGAGGCTCCACATCTTGAGTCTAAAAGATAAAAAATGAAAAAACATTATTAGTAACTTGTAAAGCAAGATGTTTATGATGCTTCAAGTCGTTCTGAATCGCTTGACACCAAGCTGGGCAAAGACTGAAAGAAACTAGATGCATAAAAACGCGAAAAATTACCAAAAAAGTTCAAATTTTAATGCCAAAATGTATTAAATGTAAAACCTTTGTATTAAATACTGAAAGTAACAAAAAAAATTGACAAATATTTACTTTTATTGCATTTGTTATGAACTTGTAGTAAACGAATCTAAAGAAGTTTCACTTCAAAAAATTTCGAATATGTTTTTATGCATGTGGGGTATCGTTTGAAAGGTCTCGAAGAGTAAAATACAATTTTTATAAAAAAAATATTATATTCATAAAAACATCATAAATATTACTATATTTCTATTAAAAAATTTAAATGATTAAATTTTAATACAAACATGTGTGAAATGTAAAACTTTTGCATCAAATACTAATTTTAACAAATATTTTTTGAAAATATACACTTTTACTGCATTTTGTATAAACTTTTGTAAACGAATCTAAAGAAGTTTTACTTCAAAAATTCATATTGTGTTTTCATGGCTTGTGGGGTATCGTTTTAAAGGTCTTTTTGAACAGAAAACGAATACTGAAGTAAAATTTTAATTTTCGCAATTTTTTGTAAAAAACTGCAAAAATTTCAACCATTTTATTCGACATAAAAATGTAAATTAATATTCAGATTAAGTCGATTTATTTGGACATTCAAAAATAAATCATGCAACTTGCTTTAAGGAAAAATACCATTACACTTATACATTTTGAAATTTCAGTCTAATGAAGTTTCACTTCAAAAATTTTAAGTTGTATGTTTTACCACTTGTGGAATGGGGTATATAAAAATGATGATATAAATAAAAACGTAATAAGTATTACCACTTACATTTTTTTTGCATGTGAAATAAACAAGCTTAAAGAAGTTTCACTTCAAAAAAAAATGTAGGTTGTGTTTTTATGGCATGTGAGGTATCGTTTGAAAGGTCTTGAGAAGTATAATACGATTTTATCACTAAAAAGATCATATGTAACAACATCTATACTTTTATTGCACTTATTGTAAACGAATCTAAAGAAGTTTCTCTTCAAAATATTTACATAATATTTTCATGGCATGTGGGGTATCGTTTTAAAGGCCTTGAGAAGTATAATACAATTTATCAATAGAAAGGTGATATGTATCACCATTCATACTTTTATTGCACTTATAGTAAACGAATATAAAGAAGTTTCTCTTCAAAATATTTACATAATATTTTCATGGCATGTGGGGTATCATTTTAAAGGTCTTGAGAAGTAGAATACGATTTTATCAATAAAAATGTGATCATTGATACTTTTATAGCACTTATAGTAAACGAATCTAAAGAAGTTTTACTTCAAAAAAATTTAGGATGTGTTTTTATGGCGTGTGAGGTATCGTTTGACAGGTCTTTTTAAATAGAATAAGTATATTAAACTAAAATTTCAATGTTAAAATTTTTATACAAAAATTTGTCAAGAATTAGAAAAAGTTTCACTTCAAAAAATTTTAGGTTGTGTTTTTATGGCATGTAGGGTATTGAATAAAATACGGATACAAAAATAAAATTTTGAGATTTGCGAGATTTTGTACAAAATTTAATAAACTTGATACACTTATAAATAACTCATACAAAAAAAAATTGTTATTGATTATTTATGCATTCAAGGGAGTTTCAACTTGCAATGCAACTGATAAATGTCTTTTATAATTTATGTTAATTACCTCGATATCACTACTATTGCTGCTCGATTGTGATTGCACATTAGATTGCCATGGTGAAGCGCTTCGAGCTCGAGCTTGATTCTAAAAATATTAATTTGACACTCAATATATTTATTTCACATTATATTATAAACCAAATTGAACATCTTATAATATAATATAAAATATCAATGTATCAACTTACTAAATTTTTATTTGGTTTAGGTTTTGCTTTGCGAGGTACGCTTCTTGGGGCATTGTGATCAGGGGCTTGATCTTCTAATGATACTGTAAATTATAAAAAAATTATAAATATATATATTCTTGTTTACTAAACTTATGAAATAAAAGGTTTTATTATTTGTGTGATGTCTTTATCTCTATTTTTGAATTTATTATTTGTGAAAACATGTTTTCAGCAATTTATGAACCGATTCTGCTGCATAACAGATCAATGTTATGGCAAGGCTATGTTATGAAAAACTTTCCATACTAAATATTGACAAAAGCCATGTCGTTGCTGTGCAGTCAGGCGTTTTTCTCAGGTTGTCAGATAGAAAACATAACCTAGAAACCGCACAAATGTCAAAAAAACGATGTTAGATAACAGGGTCTTTCTGACTCAGCTTCATAACATACGAGTGACGTTGCAGTTTATGTATAAAACGCTTGAGTGCACAGCAAATACATGACATTTTGACAGCTTTCAGTATGATTTAGTAGCATAATGTGCAAAAGTTAGAATGTAACATAGCCTTGCCATAACATTGGTCTGTTGTGTGGCAGAATTGGCCTATTAATGTTTGAAATATTAACTAATAAATTATTTAAAATAAATGTCTTATAAATTGTCTTATTTCTGCAGCATATAAAATGAAAATAATCCTTTACTATACCTTTAAAACTGCTTTTAGACCATTCTGGGTGTTTATTAAAACTTGTAGACCTTGATCGTGCATTCTTGTCGACCTTAAAAAAGAAAATACACATAACTTGTAAAGATTTAATTAAACAATAATTATGTTATTAATATAATAATTATGTTAATTGGTTTATTGTCAGTCAAAATGCTTCTCGCCTTATCATGGAAGCTCAACAGAAACTATAAAATAATCTCTGGAGCAACTCAGATTCGGCTGAATGTTTTGATCATCATAAAGAAACTATTAATATAGAGAACACAAAATTCTGGTGATTAATTTGATGCAAAGTCTGTAATATTTGTAGGATAATGCATTAGTTAAAAAAAAGGTTAGAGTCATTCAAATAAGTCTTTTTTAACTAATGTTATTAAGTTTAGTATTGCTAACAAACAGAAGTGGGATAAAAATTTACAAATAAAGTGTTGCTCATTTTTAATTTGTTCCACAAGTATAAATCAATGAATTTATTTTTTAATTACATCCATGCAAAAAAGTTCTATTATAATTTACTTACATTGCTATTTTGATTAAATTGTGAACTAGAAGAAGCACTGAAATTTGTTCCCTGCAGTCGATATTGTGGTGAACTTTCTGTGTTGGATGTGGTCGCCGATCGTTTTGTATCAGACCTAAATAAAAAAAAAAAACAGTTATATGTCTATTTAATAATGTGTTTGATTATTATTTATTTATTTATCTATTTATCATATAGCCCACAGAGTTGATCCAGGAGGACTTAAAAATACAATTTTAATAGTACATATTATTATATTAAATGAGAGTGTTGAATAATAGAAATACAAGTATTCTAATATTTAATTTAACTAATGTTTTCAAAATCCTGGAAACAGGATTATTATATTGACAATGAATTTATTATGATAAAATCAATTCATCAATTCAGAGAAAATATACCATTTCGCGCCAGGCTGCACAACATTTTCAGACAATTTACAGTATTTTCATTCAATCTACAGCATTTTTATTCAATCTAAAATATTCTTAAACAATTTGTGACATTCTCAGACCAGCAACAATATTCTCAGAAATCTACAACATTCTCAGACCAGAAAGAACATTCTCAGATCAGCAATAATATTCTTAAGCAATCTTCAGCATTCTCAGACCAGTAACAACATTCTCAAACCAGCAACAACATTCTCAGACCAGCCGCAAAATTCTCAGACAAATTACAAAATTCTCAGATCAGCAGCAATATTCTCAAACAATGTAGCTGGTCTACATTCTCAGACCAGCAATCACATTATTGGATCAGCAACAACATTCTCAGACAATCTACAACATTCTCAGACAATCTACAACATTATTAGACAATCTACAACATTATTAGACAATCTACAACATTGTTCAACAATCTACAACATTCTTCGACAATCTACAACATTCTCAGACCAGCAACAATAGTCTCAGACAATCTTCACAATTTTTAGAAAATCTGCAATATTCTCAGACATCTACAACATTCTCAGACAATCTACGTTTTCAGATCAGCAACAATATTCTCAGACAATCTACAACATTCTTAGACAATCTACAGTATTTTTAGGCAATCTACCAGATAATCTAAAAAAATCTATGGTATTCTCAGAAAATGTACAACATTATCAGGCAATCAACAATATTCTACGACAATCTATAGCATTTTTAGGCAATCTACAACATTCTCAGACAATCTCAGACCAGCAACAATAGTCTCAGACAATCTAAAGCATTATTAGACAATCTACAATATTCTTCAACAATCTACAGTACTTTTAGGCAATCTACAACATTCTCAGACAATCTTCAGTATTTTTAGGCAATCTACAACATTTTCAGACAATTTGCAGCATTTTCATTCAATCTGCAGCATTCTCAGATGATCTACAACGATCTCAGACCAGCATCAATAGTCTCAGACAATCCACAGCATTCTTAGACAATGTACAACATCCTTCAACTATCTAGAGTATTTTTATGCAATCTACAACATTCTCAGACAATCTACAGTATTTTTAGGCTATCTACAACATTTTCAGACAATTTGCAACATTTTCATGCAATCTACTGCATTCTCAGACAATCTACAACATTTCAGACCAGCAACAATAGTCCCAGACAATCTACAGCATTTTTATACAATCTACAACATTCTTCAACTATCTACAGTATTTTTAGGCAATCTACAACATTCTCAGAAAATCTACAGTATTTTTAGGCAATCTACAACATTTTCAGACAATTTACAGCATTTTCATTCAATCTGCAGCATTCTCAGACAATCTACAACAATCTCAGACCAGCAACAATAGTCTCAGACAATCCACAGCATTCTTAGACAATGTGCAACATCCTTCAACTATCTAGAGTATTTTTATGCAAGCTACAACATTCTCAGACAATCTACAGTATTTTTAGGCTATCTACAACATTTTCAGACAATCTACAACATTCTCAGACAATCTACAACATTTCAGACCAGCAACAATAGTCCCAGACAATCTACAGCATTTTTATACAATCTACAACATTTTTCAACTATCTACGGTATTTTTAGGCAATCTACAACATTCTCAGACAATCTACAGTATTTTTAGGCAATCTACAACATTTTCAGACAATCTGCAGCATTCTCAGAAAATCTACAACATTCTCAGAAAATGTACAACAATATCAGATAATCTACAACATTCTCAGACCAGAAACAATAGTCTCAGACAATCTTCAGCATTCTTAGACAATCTTCAGCATTTTTAGACAATTTCAGACATTTAAAATTAAGCAATCTACAACATTGTAAGACCAGCCCAAATAATCTAAAACAACTTAAAACATTATCAGACATTTACAACATTCTCAGACATACACAACATTCTTAGACAATCTGCAGCATTCTCAAACCATCTACAACATTCTAAGATCAGCAACAATAGTCTCAGACATCCTACAACATTCTTAGACAATCTACAGCATTTTCAAGCAATCTACAACATTCTTAGACAATCTGCAGTATTTTTAAGCAATCTACAGCATTGTAAGACAACATTCTCAGACCAGCAAAAATAATCTCAAACAATCTAAAACATAATCAGACATATACAACATTCTCAAACATATACAATATCCTCAGAAAATCTACAACATTCTCAGCCAATCTACAACATTCTCAAACAATCTACAACATTCTAAGACCAGCAACAATAGTCTCAGACATCCTACAACATTCTTAGACAATCTACAGTATTTTTAAGCAATCTACAACATTCTTAGACAAACAACAGTATTTTTAAGCAATCCACAACATTGTAAGACAACATTCTCAGACCAGCAAAAATAATCTCAAACAATATAAAACATAATCAGACATATACAACATCCTCAAACATATACAATATCCTCAGACAATCTACAACATTCTCAGACAATCAAGAACATTCTCAGACAATCTACAACATTCTCAGACAATCTACAACATTCTCAGACAATCTAAAACATTCTAAGAAAATCTATAACATTCTTTGACAATCCACAGTATTTTTAAGCTATCTACAAAACATCCACAAAGACACAGGCATTCCTACAATTCAAGAACATATATCAATGGTTGCCATTAATTATAAGAACAGAATTGACGTCCTTCTAACCTACTAGCATGTCATTTATACCAGGAAGGTCAGCCGATCAAGCTCAGCAGAGAAATACCTGGAGATCTAATATAGTTTATTTAACTATAATACTTTATTATACTACATTTTATTGTTTTTCTTTCCCTTTTGATTTTAGTTGTATTTTCTTTTACATTAGTTCTTAGCTTTAGCAGATACGCCACTGGGGGTATCTACTAAATTGTGAACAACTAATTTTAAACAACTTGTCAGCATTCTTTCTCTACTAAATGTAATTAAATATACAAATGATTCTTTGATCATATACAGTGTTTTAAAGCAATCTACAACATTCTCAGATAATCTACAGTATTTTTTAGCAATCTATCAGACAATCTACAACATCCCCAGACAATCTACAACATAATGATATTGAATCATTTACATTTAAACATTCCAATCTTAAATATAGATTCAATTCAATTATTTTTGGTTTCAAAAATTATTTATTGACCAAGAAATTATTATTAAAATTAATAAGAATTATAAAAACAAAAACGAGGCTTGAAAAATATTTCATCCTGCTGTTGATAGATATATCAGTTATCAATTATTCAATATGATTTATATTTATTTATTGTTATTAAATAGTATAAAAATAATTTATACTATTAATTATTATTATTTAATGATAATAATTATTTCTTACCTATTATTTTTATTCCAAAGCAAATGTGGCATCGGAGGCATTGGTGATAAAGGACCACACCGCATTGACATTGATGCTGTTGTATGGTAGCCCTCATCTGTGTCTAAAATGTCTGGACGGAATCTCTGATCTGAAATACAAAAACCAATAAATAAATACATAAACATATAAATAAATATATAGACAGACAAATAAAATGAACAGATTACTATATACTAACGTAAGAATTATTATTTATATATATAAATAAATGACAACTGTCATTTCACATTTTAATATATTTATATCATTTACCAACTATTAACATAATATTATTAGTATAAGTTATAGTTAGCATAAGTTATTAAAATGTATTGCCAATAATTTATAAATTTATGAAGCAATTCTTCATCATAACATAGTGTTGTCATGGCAACGCTATCTTAAGCTTGTTTATTGGTAGTGAAAACTGTAAAAATGTCTAACTATTTATTATGTTATAATATCATTCTTCCTTGCTTTTTTATATGCAAAATACGTCTGATGTCACAGCAAATAAACATTTTCACAGTTTTTACTATCAATAAACAAACATAAAATAGAGTTGCCATGACAACGCTATGTTATGAGTCATAATTGCCCCATCAATTAATTTATAGAAATTTATAAATATGATATATGTGCATTTTTAAGGTCAGAATGTAAAATTTATAAGTAATAAAATAATATAATTACCAGTTCTGTTACTACTGTCTTCTATGGGCCAGGGTGAAGTTTGTGTAAATATTTTATGGCCGAAGACATCCTCACCATCCATTCGTTTCTGAGCCCTATGATAAAAAATATTGAAATAGATTATTTTCAATTTAATATAATATAATAATAATAGTTAAAATAATATTATACAAATGCATGCAAATGTTATGACTGGAGCATAACTCTGTATGGATCAGAAACATGGATAAAGGTCGACTTCTACGTTTCAAGCATTTAAAAAATATGTTTATCTATTAAAAATATTAATGCAGTTGTATATTATTCTATATTAACCCTCTCTACTCGCTAATTGCAGAATTAGTACGTATTAGCGGCAGCATCCGAGTAGAAAGGGTTAAATTACTTATGTGTATTATTGTATTTTACCTTAATGCATGATCATCTGTAGGAAATCTGATAACGGCAACACCATTCTCGGCGTCCAATTTTGTAACTCGGCCTCCACAATTATCAGACAGTTGCTTCAAACGGTTCTTTACTCGACTAGAATCTTGGGTTATTGGAAGATTTGTTATTGCCAATTCTACAGGAGATGGTGCTGGACTTGCCCCATTCTAATGGAAATAGAAGAGATTATTAGTATTAATGACTAGGTGTATTATAAATAATATCTTCATATTTGTAATCTACTTTTCGAGACCTATCAATATCACATGACAAGGTGCCTATTGGCAAGTTGCAAGTTGATGTACCACAACTGCTTTCGATGTTTATGGTTCTTTGTACAAATAATTTTTACAAATTTTCCTTTTTGCGCAAGAATTTTCATCAGATTTAGTATTTGTTATTCATTTAAAGATGTACACATGTATATTACAGCGTTCTATTACTAGTAGTCAAGTATTAACCCTTTCCACTCGCAATCTGCAGAATTAAGATGTATTTTGCGCCGGAGCGGCATCCGAGTGGAAAGGGTTAATGTTGCACCCTTGAAGATAAAGCGCTTATTTAGTACTTTCTTTAGATTTATGAAATTTAATAACTTCCTGAAGAAAAAATTTATGTTTTGGCCAGAAAATCCGATTTACAAATTTCATTTTTGCTCAACGTTCCTTATCGTTCTAAATCGTTTGACACCGAAATTGGATAAAGTATGTGTGTGACAAAATTTAAACTTTTTGTCGACGTTTTCTCAAAAACTACTGCACCAATTTCAAGAATTTAAAATCGTTTGAAAAAAAAACTCGATAAAAATTCGTTTTGATTAGTTTTGTGCGACTATCACCCGAGCCGTTTCTTTATAATTAGAAGATACATTATTTTTCATCAAAACTTCTGAACCAATTTTGAAAATTCAAAAATCGTTGAAAAGATATCATTTTGTAATTGTGCTGAGTAGTTATTAATAAAGATATAAACTAGCTGTAAGTGGAATTCTGTCTTGAGACAATTATGGCATCGTGCCTTAAGGCAAATTGCTGGAACTTCCCGTACTGTAACGAAATGTTCGTGGAATACTGAATGTTTTCAAATAGATTATTATAAATATTGTAACATTGTCTAATATTTATAAGAATTATATAAACTGAATTGCAGAGTTGAAATTATTTGTAAAGTATATTAGAACTATAGTCAGAATTAAAAATAAAATCTGAATTATTTCGATATACAAAAAAAAAAAAAAAAAAAAAATTGGGACAATTTTTTTTTCCAAAATCAATTATTTTGTTAAGACAAGCAGAAAGTTCTTTGAATCATTTAAATCGGACGCTTAGTTCTCTCAAAAATTGCCATTTTTTACATATTTAGCTAATTGAATGTTTTTTAGATCATTCAAATCGGATACTCCGTTCTCTCAAAAATTCGATTTCTATTTTCTGCACTCTTTGCTCCGTATCTCCAAAACGGCTGGACCTGCCTTTGCCAAAAACTAATCTGTTCTTTGCCCTATCAATAGGCATCGAATGTTTTTTGAACCATTCAAATCGGTTGATCCGTACACCCGAAAACGTGGACGAAAATTTGTATCCATACATACACACACACACACACACACACACACACACACACATCCATTTTTTCTGAGGTATGCCAAAACGTTCAGAAACCTTCAAAACGTCGAGAAATGTAAAAAATTTCAATTCCGATTTTCGGCCCATTACAATAACTTACCCTACGGGAAGTTAACAAGACATTTTCAAATATCTTTTTTAAACGAGCTCGTCAGGCTGCACTAGTTATAGTAAAATGTTCTATAAAGAATATTGATTGTCATAATATATCATAAAGTATAGATTTTATATGCAATCTTTGGAATAATCATCTATTAGGTCTACATGAGCCTTTTTTTGAGGTACTTTATAAAAATCTTTTTAGGAAGCTCTTCAAGATGTACAAATTATAGTAGAAAACTTTAGTTCTACTATGCTTTTTTAGAAATTATATAGATTTAATAGACAGATAAAAAATATTATTTATATATAATTTTTGATATATTTAACAATTAGGACTACATGCTATTTTCTATAAAAGTTTCTTTTCCTAAGAGTTTTCCATAGAAGTGACACTGCTATACAAACCAGCAAGCCAACAAAGAAATTTTTTAAGATTATACAATATCAAGAAAAATGTATTAAAAATTTAAAAAACACTGATCCTGATTAATTAAAAAACACCACAAATTAAAATTCCCATTATTTAACTCAGAGTAATAAATATAAAAGCAAAAGTTGACAGACGTTGTTTATAGATGACAGATGTTGTTTATAGATGACAC
Source organism: Ctenocephalides felis (assembly GCF_003426905.1). NCBI lineage: Eukaryota > Metazoa > Arthropoda > Insecta > Siphonaptera > Pulicidae > Ctenocephalides > Ctenocephalides felis. The sequence goes on from NW_020536999.1 coordinate 88,377,591, forward strand.
AGGTAGTCAAGCGAATAAATATAAATAAATATAAATATAAATATAAATTATCCGGATATCGCCATTAGGAGATGATAATAGAGTTTATAATCCATTCTAAAAAATTATAGGCCTACGAAAAGCTGTTCAATTATAAAAAAACATTAAAGTTTAAAATAATGGGCCGTGTCTTCAAGACATACACGTTTTGCTAAGCACTATCTTCTTATATATAAAAAAAAGTTCGGTATTATGTTAGGTATGCTAAAACTCTAAAATGGCTGAATGGATTTGGTCAGACTTAGTTTTAAAAAATTCGTGCTAATCCAGAGGTTGTGGAAAAGATGAGATATTATTTCAAAACCGCATAAAAACTTTACATTTTTAATTTGAAAATTTTTGTTGAAGCGTAATTTAATTGAAACAATGAACGGCGGCTCATACGTCAAATGTCAAATGGTTTTGATAGATTATGTTCAATTAACTTTAATAGGATGTTTTAGATGAATATTATTTAATTGTAGTAAGTAGTTTTATTTATACACAAAAGCATAATTAAACGAGTCACAAGTGTAATTAGAAACTCAAAATATCCATTTCAAGATATTGAAATGTTAATATGGAAATACACTATCTGGCTTTATGGCACTCTTTTTTTTGCAAATCTTTTTTTTTAAACTTTGTACTCTGAAAGAACTCATTTGTATAATTATATATTCATTTGTGTTTAACATTCTCTAGAATATATCATTATTTTGCTTAATTTTATTAAATTAAGATCCTAAATTTGGAATCGATAGAAGGGAACATTTTGTCAATTTATTTATTAGAAATTTTTTTTGACTCTCTAGAAATGGTTAAATACCTTATTTAACAAAACAACGTTTACAGAGTCAGCAAGTAATTAATAAAATTACAGATATTATAAATCTATTTGAAGGATATCAATTGTAAATTGCATTGATTAATTTATAGACAAAAATCTTAATTTCGAAATAAACAGTTAAAATTTTTATGAAGATAGCTAAATTTCAATCTTTATTGACTATGACGATCATTCACACATGCAAAAAAGCTCATGCAACTTGCTTTAAGGCAAAATACGACTTACACCTACTCTTATATATAAAAATGGAGCTTAACATAATGTTAGGTATGCTAAAAGTCAAAACCGGTCGAACCGATTTGGACAGTTTTAGTCTTAAAATATTCGTGCTAATCCAGAAATTGTGCAAAAGCTGAGAAATTACTTCAAAACTATTGATCATCTATCCCTTACCTTATTAGGAGTTGCCCTAACAGGAATACTATTGGTCAACTCTGTAAAACAATGATGTTCACTCGCACACAATATGAGAGCCTTCGAAACATTCTGCTTATGCAACAAAATCACATGAATCTTCTTCCTGTGTCTCAGATCACTCAGATCAGCAGCAAAATTGACATCACCAGAAATCAGCAGAATTGCAGAAGGTGCGCCATAAGTGTCAGCAAACCTGCGCATGCATTGTCTTAATTTTTCATCTGCTGCATTTTTGCTTGTGGATGAAACATGGATTAGGTTGACTTGGGCGTCACATAGTTCCTGGATGACTTGGTTGGTTTCTTTGCGAACATCACAGACTACTACAAATTCAGCCTCTCGGTAGCCTTCGAAGTACATATCACGGATCATTTGGGCAATGCACATTGCTGACCTACCACGAGGCACCTGGGGGTAAATGAATTAAAATTAATCAATGCATTTCTTTCTATCTATTACCATTTTGGTTTGTATCTTTTTTACCTGGCAGTTTTCAATGTCCCAAAAGACTCCAATTGGTGGCAGCAGAGCACTTTTGGCAGTACTGTTGTCACTGTGATATCCACAATTCTGTTTGCGTTTTTGGCGGACTTTGTGGGAGTTTGGACGAAAGTATCCATCAGAACCGGCAGTGTCTGTGTCAGATTGGTTGTATGAAGAATCTGAAAGAGAATAGTAAATGAAAATTAAAATAAATACTTATTTGAATTATAGTTTTTCTAATTTTCTTCTTATGGGTTCATTGAAGAGTTAATTTGGAATTGCAATCACAATACAAATCAAACATTAATTTTTACAGGAAGAAATGGCTCAACCAATCCTTAACAATAACTTAATTTCGAGATAAACTTCGCTGCAAGGCGAAATCTTAACAGTATTTTAAATCGTATACTTTTGGTAAAGACGTTTTGTTGAAGATTGCCTCATACAACTTGAAAAAATATTAAAAAAATAAAATAAAATGAAAGCAATTCTGAAGCATTTAGTAACACTACATTTAGATTTGAAATACTTTTGGCCAAGACGTTTTGCAGAAGGTTCTCTCATTAAGCTTAACCAAAATGAAAAAAAAACAACAAGCAATTCCTTGTTCATGTTGCTAATATTGTAAAAAACTGAATGCAATAGTGATTCCTTCATCTTATTTTATGACAATCTTAATTTTGAAACATTTGGAAACACTACATTCAGATTTGGAAGACTTTTCACCAAGACGTTTTGCAGAAGGTTGTCTCATATAACTTCACAAACAATTAAAAAAATCATAGAACGACAGCAATTCCTTCTTGTCCACGTTGCTGATATTGTAAAAAACTGAATGAAATAGTTATTCCTTCATCTTATTTTATGACCATTTTAATTTTGAAACATTTGGAAACACTACATTCAGATTTGGAAGACTTTTCACCAAGACGTTTTGCAGAAGGTTGTCTCATATAACTTGACAAAAAAATTAAAAAAAATCATAAAACGACAGCAATTCCTTCCTAGTGATGATTATAGTGAAACATTTGGTAAAACAACATTCAGATTTGGAATACTCTTGGCAAAGATGTTTTGCAGAAGGTTGTCTCATACAACTTGAAAAAAAAATGCCAGCAATTCCTTGTATATGTTTGTATAATATTGTAAAAAACTGAATGCAACAGTTGTAATTTCATTTTATTTTATGACCATCCTAACATTGAAACATTTGGAAACACTAAATTCAGATTTGGAATATTTTTGGCAAAGACGTTTTGCAGAAGGTTGTCTCATACAACTTGATAAAAATTTTAAAAAATTATAAAACAACAGCAATTCCTTGTCCATATTTCCAATATTGTAAAAAAATGTAAGCAATAGTGGTAAGTTCATTGTATTTTATGACCACATTAACTCTGAAATATTTAACACAATTGTTTTCTGAGCACACCCGAGATTCAGAATCTTGAAATAAGGCTTTGATTACTCTTTTAATGTATGGTGATTAATTTAAAAATATATGCAGTTCATAAAGTAAATCATGGTGAGGATTTGCTAGGCCCTGTAAGATTTATTAAAAGATATATGTTTATTAGATGCAGATGTTTCAGCCTATGTTGAGACCATTATTCAGTGGAAAGACAAAGTATCCAAACACTACATTTAGATTTTGAACTTTAACAAGTAATTTTAAACCTTTTATTTGAGAGGTAGTCTAATGATACTACGAATGCTCCCATGGAAATTTATCCTTTTTAATCTTAAAGTGATAGTGCACACATCAGTGACTTCACGGATAGAAGTTTAAAAAATCAAAGATTGTTAAAGCCTCATGTTCTCATAAAATTCAATTTGAAACATAACAAATGTTGGAATGCAGAAGCTGGTATCTTTCTGCTTCACATTTATATATCAAAGCTCCTTACTCAGGCAGTCCTGGTGTGACTACTTCAATGTTAAAAAGAAATAGAGACACGTAGTCTCTAATCTGTAAAGTGCCTGGTCAACCACAGCAAAAATAATCTTAAAAAAATGATTCTAATTGCCATTTAATTGCACCAAATCCAGCCAGAAGAACATACATTGTTTATTGCAAAATCTTTATAACCACACTTTACTGGAGCACAATGTACAACATTCTCAGACATCTACAATCTTCTTCGACAATCTACAGTATTTTTAAGCAATCTACAACATTCTCAGACCAGCAAGAATATTCTCAGACAATTTACAATATTCTCAGACCAGCAACATTCTTAGACCAGCAACAATAGTCTCAAGCAATCTACATTCTCAGACATCTACAACATTCTTCAATAATCCACAGTATTTTTAGGCAAACTACAACATCCTCCGACCGGCAACAATATTCTCAGACAATCTACGATATTCTCAGAGGTCTACGACATTATTTGACAATCTATAACATTCTCAGACCAGCAACAATAGTCTCAGAAATTGCAGCATTCTTGACAATCTACATTTTCTTTAGGCAGACTACAACATTCTCAAACCCTCAACAATAGTTTCATAAAATCTACAACATTCTCAGACACCTACAATGTTCTTGATGATAAATTTGCTCTACAAGTATATATAGCTTAAGTTTTTAATTGTACATGTTCTTGTCATTAACAAATATAAAAATGTATATTATCCTTTTAACGATCTCTGTCTTTTTCTGTTGTTGTTGTCACATTGGAGAAAGTTCTCAATATATTTACAAGAGAATCTTCAAAGAGAGAGCTCTTCAAACACAATTACATCATGATTGAAATTGTGAAAACAATATTTCTTCAGGGGTTGTTTAACATAATAATTCTCTGCATTTTTATAGATATTAAAAAATATTAAAGCAATACAGCTTTATTCTATCATGCCGAAGATACATCTTTTTCAGAAATATATCTTAGACACTTTTGGAAGTTTAGAGAAAGTCTACACGTTTTTTGATTGTGATGGCTATTAAGTATTACAAAGTTGCATATTTTTAAGAATATTGAATAATAAATTGATATTCAGATTTATTACTCTAAAGAAGAGATCAAGCACAACAATAGTTTGTGTAGCTGTGTATCATTTATTTACAGATATACTTCATAATGGACATCTATGCAGTTTATTTATTGGTAGTGTCAATGAAATTATTCAAGATTGTTATAAGCTCACTGTGTGAACGAATATTATAGAATTTATTAATGAGCAATTACTTCATTTCTCTAATAAAGTCCTAAATGCTAATTACAATGACAAACCGATCGTGTCTGAAGTGTGACTTTAATTGCATTATTAATTCCAAACATTTATGGTATTAAAAATATATATAATTTATAATGTTTGCTATATAAATATGTATAATGGTTGACATTAAAAAATGTGTGCAACACGAGTGTTACAATATCACTAATAAACATTATTCAAATTTGTTATATGATGTATTTATTTTTACTTAAATGCCATCTCGTACAATATCAAATAAGTTTTACTTCAATTGCGTGTGAACCTTATTTTTAAATTAATCACCATATGTTGAAGAAGTAATCGAAGACTGATTTAAAGATGCTGAATATCAAGAAACAACTTTGTTTGGTTTTAGGAACCACATTTAATACATGTAATAAGGAGCCTCCTGTTATTCTTGCAGCTTCGAGAATCATTTACGAGAGAGAAAGGAACTGATGAACTTACTGAGCTCTACAAGTATAGATAGATTAAGTAAATGTAAATATTTATCTTAAGCCTAATGAATGAAGAATGAATCAATATGTTATACTTAAACTACTTTAAACAAATAATACATATTTGGTATGACTTTTATAACTTAAGATATTTAAGTATTTTAATTTATAACATAAGACTTTTATAACTATTTACTTACGGAATTTCCTGTGAATACACAAAGCAGATAGGGCTTTGCTGACATCACCAACAGAACTGCTGTCACTATACATATTGCTCATCTTGTATATAAATTCATTAATTAATAAAACTTCTCTTAAAATTCTAAAGTTAAAACAACATATCAGGTCACATTTTAAAAATTTGTGTCCTTATTTTACATAAAACTATTAAAGAAAAAACAACAAAACCCCTGAACGTTCTCAACATTATTTGAGGTTATGTCAAATAAAAATCAACAAATAACTAGTTATATATACAATATAAATTTACATTTTACTTATTTATTTTTTATTATTATTTTCACATAATTTTACACTGGGTTTAGTATTAAAATGATCTACTTAAATAATAAAACAAACATTCACAAACAACAAAGTTTGGCATTTGTAGTCACTGTGAAGTTGTTGTTAAGTTTGTTGATCAGCGTTGCCACGTTAGAAATATTTAAAACATTTTGAAAAAAAGTTGGTAGTACTGATGTTTATGAAATTTTGAATGAAAAAAGAGTGCGCGTAAGGTTCACACGCGATTGAAGTAAAACTTTTTTGCTATTGTACGAGATGGCATTTAAATTAAAATAAATACATCATATAACAATTTTGAATAATGTTCATTAATAATTTGGTAACACACATTTTTTAATGTCAACCTTTATACATATCTATATAGAAAAAAAAAAAATTATATATTAATAATACCATTAAAAATATTTATGTTTGAAAATAATAATGTAATTAAAGTCACACTTCAGACATGATCGGTTTGTCATTGTAATTAGCATTTAAGACTTAAACCTTTATTAGAGAAATGAAGTAATTGCTGATTAATAAATTCTATAATATTCGTTCACACAGTAAACTTATAAAAATCTTGACTAATTTCATTAACACTATCAATAAATAAACTGCATAGATGTCCATTATGAAGTATATCTGTATGTAAATGATACAACAAACTATTGTTGTGCTTGGTCTCTTGTTTAAGATATTAAATCTGAATATCAATTTATTCTTCATTATTTATAAAAATATGCAACTTTGTAATACTTAATAGCCATCATGATCGAAAAACATGTAGACTTCCTCTAAACTTCCAAAAGTGTTTGAGATATAATTCTAAAAAAGATATATATTCGGCATGATAAAATAAAGCTGTAATGCTTTAATATTTTTTAATATCTATAAAAATGTAGAGAATTATTATGTTAAGCAACTCCTAAATAAATATAGTTTTCACAAATTCACTCACCATGTAATTGTCTTTGAAAAACTTCATGTAACTAAAATTAATCTCATTCTATGAGCAGCTTTAATAACTGTCTTGCCTATAAAAATTTGTTTTATTATTTTCACTATACAATCAAAGAAATCATACTCACGCGACATGACGAACGATCACAATCGACCGTAACGCTTTTTCCGTTGCATTTGTACGGATTTACATCGTAGTCGCGCCTAAAGAAATTTCACTTCAAACATTATCCAGTATATGAATGAAATAAAATATTATTTATTATTATTATCGAAATTGATATGTATTTTAGTTTTTATTTTTATTTAATAAATTAATATTGTTCGACAAAAAATTATTTATACAAAAGACAATCGCCATTTTTGTTGTTGTCAATAGTACAAATTTAATTAAAGAATATTTTTGTTGATTATCAACTAATTATTTGCAACTAATAAATAAAAATATAACAGCAGCAGTATTACTACATTTATTATCAATGAAATGTCTAAAGACAATAAATCATTTATACAAAATTGGTTAGTCTGCCATTTTTGTTATTTCCAAAATTTAAACTCTAAAATATTTTTGAAAATAAATAAAAAAATAATTTAGTTGATTTAGAACTAACTAGTTTAAATTAGTAATTATGACAATTAAATCAACAGCAGCTGTATTAATGTTATATCCATTGCAAATTAAATGTCCTAAAGACATTTAAAGACTACAAATCATTTACACAAAAGTCAGTCTACCATTTTTGTTTTTGTCTAAAGATAATATTTAATTATTAAAAGTAAATCTTACTTGAACTAAAACTGTTTACTCACAATTCATAAGAATATTGAGCAGCAGTAATAATAATATTTTGCATTTATTGTAATGAGACTCTTGGCTGAAGAAGGCATCCAAAAACATATTCATCCAAAAGATCCTTCCTGGATTGTATTCGTCTTTAGATATTGAGCAATCACTTTGAGTTGGCACAGATGGTTTGGCATTATGTATGAAGAGACTGCTTTTGGCTGAAGAAGAAGAAATCCAAAATTATGGTCAGCCAAGAGACCCTTTCCAGATTGAACTTGTCTTTAGATTTCCAGCAATGACTTTTAGTTGGCACGGGCGGTTTGGCACAGAAGACAACATCCAAAATTATGACGTCCAAAAGACGAAATATATTTCAATTTAAACGCCTAGATTTGATCATTTTAAAATTTGGAGGCAAAAAAACTGAAAAATTCAAGGATTTGAACGCGTAAAACCGAAACATTTGATAATTAGACGCATATAACATTTAATAATTTAAGATTTGGATGCCTAACACTGAAAATTTTACCATTTGAACGCATTAAGGTAAAAATTTCAAGTTCGGGATAAATTGATTTATAAATATTGAGATTTGAACACCTAAACTTGTAAATTTTAAAATTTGGACGCACGATTGCTGTGCAGCAGTAATAATAATATTTTGCATTTATTGTAATGAGACTCTTGGCTGAAGAAGGCATCCAAAAACATATTCATCCAAAAGATCCTTCCTGGATTGTATTCGTCTTTAGATATTGAGCAATCACTTTGAGTTGGCACAGATGGTTTGGCATTATGTATGAAGAGACTGCTTTTGGCTGAAGAAGAAGAAATCCAAAATTATGGTCAGCCAAGAGACCCTTTCCAGATTGAACTTGTCTTTAGATTTCCAGCAATGACTTTTAGTTGGCACGGGCGGTTTGGCACAGAAGACAACATCCAAAATTATATTCAACCAAGACATCCTTTCTGGTATGTACTTGTCTTTAGATTTTGAGCATTCACTTTGAGTTGGCACAGGCGGTTGGGCATTAAGTATGAAGACACTCTTGGCTGAGCATCCAAAATTATATTCAAACAAGATATCCTCTTCCTGGTTTGTATTTGTCTTTGGATTTTGAGCAATGACTTTTAGTTGTTACAGGCGGTTTAGCATTATGTATGAAGAAACTCTTGCCTGCAGAAGAAGTCATCCAAAATTATTTTCAACCAAGACACACTTTCTGGTATGTACTTGTCTTTAGATTTTGAACAATAACGTTGGTTAGGCAGTTTGGCATTACATATGAAGAGACTCTTGGCTGAAGAAGAAAGCATCCAAAACTATATTTAGCCAAGAGACTCTTCCTGGTATGTACTAGTCTTTAGATTTTGAGCAATGACTGAGTTGGCAAAGGTGGTTTGTGGCACAGAAGAAGGCATCTAAAATTATCTTCAACCAGGAGACCTTTCCTGGATTGTTGTCATGTTTGGATTTCCAACAATGATTTTGGGCCAAACAAAAATAACAATCACTTAACACATCCTTTGGTTTCATCCAAATCAATTTTACTATAAACTAAAACAGTAATAAATCAACTGGAAAAGAATTCATGTTCCTCATCAAATAAAACACCTCAATATTTTACCACACAATTTATTCTTATCCTCTAACATCAAAAAAACAAAATCAAACGATGCTAAAATGTTCATTCGTACAGAAAAGAATTATTTCATTACATTTAATACCAAAAAGAAACAAAACTACAATTAATATATTTACAACATTGTAAATTAATAGTATCACCTTATCGAATGTGTAGGAGTGAGTTTATTGTCCATTGATTGCAGCACCAGTCATTCACAGATCAGAGACAGATCAAGATAGAGATCGATTCCAGAATAGATGGAATAGTTGGAATCGATGGTTAATTGTTAGATTAGACTGCAAACCTGTATAGCACTGCAAAGAGTAGAGCATTCAAAGACACACATCTAAAATGACAGATGATCCTTGAAGACAGATGAAGTATAATGCATATTTATAATAAAAAAGCTTGCGTTAGTAAATTGTAACTAATTTATTACTAAAATATACATTCTTCTTCATCAGGTACATGTTGTGCAGGCGAAGCGATCTGAGGAGATCTAAACTTCATAAATATATTTTTGTCTTTGGTTGAAATATGGTGCAACTTTGGTTCCACAAAAAACAAGGATGTCTAAATTTTTGCAGGTTGTAAGGATTTGTGGGGGTAGAGGTGTAAAGATTGAGATTGAGGAGCATGAACCCTAAACTTCAAAAATATATTTGTCTTTGATTGAAACATGGTGCAACTTTGGTACCACAAGAAAACAAGGATGTCTAAGTTCCTGCAGGTTCTAAGGATTTGTGGAAGTAGAGGTGTATAGATTGAGATTGAGGAGCATGAACCCTAAACTTCAAAAACATATTTTTGTCTTTGATGTGGTGCAAATTTGGTTCCACAAGAAAACAAAGATGTCTAAGTTCCTACAAGTTCTAAGGATTTGTAGAGGTAGAGGTATAGATTGAGATTGAGGCGCATGAAGTTGAAACATTTAATAGTTGCATGCATAAAACTGAGGTCAAGATGGAAAAAAGCTGGATTTGGACCAATATTTTGGATTTGTCTGCCTAAAGAAACTTTTCTGCTAGTAATAAGCAAACTTCAGTCGTATATTAAAAATATCAGTTGGTAGTCGTGCTGATTAGTTAGTGATAAAGTTCATGGTCTTAAAGACCATCCTAAAATATTATAGGCTTATGAAAAGTGGTGATATTGTAAGCATAAGCGAATGTGAATCCTTACGAAAGCGACCAAATGCAACTCTTAACATTTACACTCAGCTTTTCATTTGAAAGTCTAAAAGTCAACATTTTGATGTCCAATATTCAACATTTTGAGATCTGGACGTTACACGATTAATTCACTATTACACTAAGAATTTTAAGATTTGAATATCTGAATTCAATTTTTTAAGATTTGGACATTCAAATCTTGTTCAATATGTTAATATCTAGTCATCTCATTGAAAATTTAAAAAATTGGTCGCAAAAAATTTTAGTCTTTAGGCGCATAAAACCGAACATTTTGAGAATTGGTTACATAAATCTAGAAATTTTTATATTTGAGCGCATAGAAATGACATTTATGTCCAAAATTAAGACTTGTAAGTATATAACTAAAAAAGTTCAGAACTACGCATTTTGAAATAAAATTTTGAGAATTAGTTACATAAATCTAGAAATTTTAATATTTGGGCGCATAGAAGTGAAATTTATATTCAAAACTAACACTTGTAAGCATAAAACTAAATTTTAAAGTTTGGCCGCTAAAAAGAAGAAAATTGATATTTGGACGCATAAAACTACGAAATTTGAGGATTAAGAAGCGTAATTGCGAAAAATTTAATACCTGGACGCATAAAATTGCACACTTTAACGCTTTGGAAGCATAAAAGTGAAAATGTAAGGATATGGTCACGCAAACCCGCATATTTTGATATTTGGACGTCCAAAAGACGAAATATATTTCAATTTAAACGCCTAGATTTGATCATTTTAAAATTTGGAGGCAAAAAAACTGAAAAATTCAAGGATTTGAACGCGTAAAACCGAAACATTTGATAATTAGACGCATATAACATTTAATAATTTAAGATTTGGATGCCTAACACTGAAAATTTTACCATTTGAACGCATTAAGGTAAAAATTTCAAGTTCGGGATAAATTGATTTATAAATATTGAGATTTGAACACCTAAACTTGTAAATTTTAAAATTTTAAAATTTGGACGCACGATTGCTGTGAAGATAATATTTGGACGCATATTATGAAAATATTTATTTATTTGGACGCAGAAAATGAATATGACTTGTTAATTAGACACATATAACATTCAAAAATTTAAGATTTGGACGCCTAACGTTGGAAATTTTATTTTAATTTTTATTGAAATACTTATTTACTTGGACGCAGAAAATAAATATGATTTAATAATTAGATGCATATAATAATAAACAAATTCCGATTTGAACGACTAACGTTAGAAATTTTAACATTTGAATGGATAACGGTAAAAAAATTAAAATTTGAACATCTAAACTCATAAGTTTGAAATTTAGACGCACGATTGTTGTGATTTTAATATTTGGACGCGTATTATTGAAATATTTATTTATATGGACGCAGGAAATTAATACGATTTCAAAATTAGACGCACATAACAATAAAAAAAATCACAGTTGAGCGCCTGACATTGAAAATTTTAACATTTAAACCTATAATTATGAATTTAAAAATTTGGACGCACCATTGCTGTGATTTTAGTATTTGGACGGACATTATTGAAATAATTATTTATTTGGACGCAGAAAATGGAATATTTAGAGAAATTTAGACGCATAAAAAAGCAGAGTATGATATATTTTCTTTTAGAATGAAAAAAAAATTTAATCACAAAAAAATGGATTCAACCGCTTAAGTGACGCAATTTTAAAATTTGAAAGCATGAAAATAAAAAATTTTCGAAATGCACCTAACTTTACAAAACATTTTAAGATATAAATGCATGTTATTGAAAATTTCAAGTTATGAACATTGGCATTTTAATTGGACCTGTGAAATTAGAAAATTTTGGATATTTGTAGTTAGAAAACATTTTACTTAAGCGAAGACCAAATTGATTTATTTGATGAAAAATGAACACTGCTGTCTAACAAAGACATCTTAATTTATGGATCAACCTAAGAAGATCTTGCAAATAAAACTACTAAAAATTCTATACTTTATGTTTGACAATATTCTGGCTTTTAATTTTAGGAGTAACCCTAGAACTTATCTAAGTGTAGTCTTTAAATCTTAGTTGAAGTGAGAGGAGACAAGGATGGTTTTAGGTATATCAAATGGGCCTCCACATCCCTTCGCCTGCAATAAAAACCATCTTGCAATGGATGTGAACAAATGTATGAATAAATACCTCAATCATGTCGAGAGTGTAAACCAACCATCATCCATAAACAACGTCTTAACACCAAAGTCTTATATATACAATATAAACAAAATGTCATTTCAATCATTGGCATTAACAAATATGCCCCCAACTGTAAACCTTTTTACAAACGTAACCAACCGGGATTTGGTTTTTGGTTTTGAATACTTAAAACAAAATATTATTATTATCATCATCAGATTTTGATCAAGGTGGATTGTTAAAAAGTTAAAGGTTCAAGGTTTAATGTACATAAATACCTCAAAAACACATGTCTATCCAATATCGTAATCTCGTGTGACTAAATTGAATCGTGGAGTGACGCACACATTTTTTTTGTGGCTGCAAAACTAACACATGACTAAAATTATATTAATTTTGTTGTTGTTTTTTTATTCAAGCTTGTGGTGCATACCAATGTTTTCCTCATCCACCAGAGAAACAAATAAAAAAAACATTATAAAATCAATTGGTAAATTACTTTCATTAAGGTATCTCGCTTTGCATTTTTTTGTTCTGCTTTTTTTCAAACTTCCGAAAGATAAGAACCAAACTTGTACCATCACCATCATACGTGTTATATAAGATAGTGTCTAAAAATGTTGTAAATTGTCCAAGAATAAGCTGATAGTCTGAAAATGTAGTAGATAGTCTGAAATTCTTGTAAGTTATCAGAAATTCTTGTAGGTTGTCTGAAAATTTGTAGGTTGTCTGAAAATCTTGTAGCTTGTCTGAAAATCTTGTAGCTTGTCTGAAAATCTTGTAGCTTGTCTGAAAATCTTGTAGCTTGTCTGAAAATCTTGTAAATTGTCTAAAAATGTTGTAGATTGTTTGATAATCGTTGTATATTGTCTTAAAATGATTACATTTGTCTAAAGATATTGTAAGATTGCCTGAAAATGTTGCAGATAGTTTGAAAACATTGTAGATTATCTGAAAATGTTTTAAATTATCTGAAAAAGTTTTAGATCGTCTGAGAATGTTGTCGATTGACTGAAAATGTAGATTGTCATAAAATGTTGTGAATAGTATGAAAATACTGTAGATTGTGTGAAAATGTTATAACATCTCTGAAAATGTTAAGAATTGCCTGATAATCGTTGTATATTGTCCTAAGATGATTAAATTTGTCTGAAAATATTGCAATTAGTCTGCAAACATTGTGGATTGTTTGAAAATGTTGTAAATTATTTTATTATTATTATTATTGTAGATTGTAATTATTACTGTAGATTGTCTGAAAACGTTGTAGAACGTCAGAGAATGTTGTAGTTTGTCTGAAAATGTAGATTGTCTTGACAATATTGTGAATTGTATGAAAATACTGTAGATTAGAAATACGTTAGAAAATGTTATGTATTCTCTGAAAATGTTGTAGATTGTCTGATAATCGTTGTATATTGTCTTAAAATTATTAAATGTGTCTGAAAATGTTGTGAGATTGTCTGAAAATGTTGCAATTAGTCTGTAAATAATGTAGTTTGTATGAAAATGTTGTAAATTATCTGAGAATGTTATTTATTGTCTGAAAACGTTGCAGACTGTCTGAAAAAGAAGATTGTCTTAAAATGTTGCAGAGTGTCTGAAAATGTAGATTGTCTAAAATCGTTGTGTTTTATCTTATAATGTTGTAAATGGTATGAAAATACTTTAGATTGTCTGAAAACGTTGTAGATTATCTAAAGATGTTTCAGATATATGTTTAAACTAAACTAAAACAAACAATAAACATTGCAGATTGTTGTAGATTGTCTGAAAATGTAGATTGTCTAAAATCGTTGTAAATTGTCTTAAAATAATCAATATTGTCTTAAAATTATCAAAATTGCCTTAAAATGATCCAAATTGTTTGGATGTTTTATTTTAGGCCATCTTAAAATGATTAAAATTGTCTGAATTAAACACAAAAACACATTAAACATTGTAGATTTTTTGTGAATGTTGTAGATTGTCTGAAAATGATCGAAATGGACTTAAAATGATCAATATTGTCAGAAAATGTTATAAATTGTGTGAAAATACTATGGATTGTTAAAAAATGTTACAGATCTTAAAATGATGAATTAAACAGAAACAAACATTAAACATTGTCGATTGTTTTTGAATGTTGTAGACTGTATGATTACGTTGCAGACTGTCTGAAAATATAGATTGTCTAAAATCGTTGAAAATTGTCTTAAAATGATCAAAATTCTCTGAAAATGGTGTAAACTGTCTGAAAATGTAGCAGTATTAGTCTGAAAATGTAAATTGTATGAAAATACTGTAGATTGTCTGAAAATGTAATGAATTGTCTGAAAATGTTAGGAATCGTCTGAAAATGTTGTAGATTATCTGAAAATTTTACAGATTGTCTGAGAATTTTGTAAATTGTGTAAAAATATTCTGCATTCTCTAAAATTGTTTTTATTTTTAACATAAAATTGTGTTATAGCAATTGATATTTGTAGCTCCCATAAAACACCTCAAATCTCCATCTTCTGCCATTTAAAAATAATGTATAGTTATTACGATACATTGTCAATATAACATGTCGTTGGATTTAAATTCTGGTCACTGTCACCTTCTTCATTAGCAAGGAAAAAGCAATTGTAGTTGTTCATTCAAAAACAAAGGAAAAAGAAATGGCTCGAACCCAAAACAACTCAATTTTTAAAATCTTTTTGAAAATTTTTAATAATCAGTAATCTACTAAAATAAAAAAGCAAAACAAAACGACGCAAAGAGAGTTACCCTTAATAGAAATTTAAAACTTTAAAAACTTGAACTACCAAAAAGTGGTACTGGATCATTATCAACAACTTTTAAATATTTCTATCACAAGAAAAACGTTTTAAATTTCTTTTACCCTGTTGGATTAAGAAAACGAAAGCTGGCACCAAAAGTCTTACTCCCCCAATCCTTAGCTTAAAATTAAATTATAACAATTAGAAACCCTTATATAAACGTTTTGGAAAGACTAACCTGAATATGATTTAATCTGTAATGAATAAAGTACAAAAAAAAAAGAAAACTGATGTAAAACCAGTTTTCGGACACTTACCTGGTAGGTGGGTCTCTTACTAAAGTTAATTTGAAGGTTCCAGGCAAATCGGCAAAGAAGAAAAAGAAGTGGTGCTGGAGTATCTACAGGAGGACAACAACGGAGACGAAGGAGATTCTTAGTGGTGACGTGTTTTGCTGCGACTTCTATGGCGCTCTCGATGGGATGAACCTGAGGAAAAAGAGATAAATTAATAATAGAATATTAAATTATTGATAAATTAAACTAGATGTATTCTACTCCTCAAGACCTTTGAAATGATACCCCACATGCCATAAAAACACATTCTAAACTTTTTGAAGTAACACTTCTTTAAATTCGTTTACTAAAATTTATAAAAGATGCAATAAACGTATAAATGATTACATTTATTACGTTTTTATTTATGAATTCGTATTCTACTCTTCAAGACCTTTAAAATGATACCCCACATGCCATAAAAGCACATTTTTAACTTTTAGAAGTAAAACTTCTTTAAATAATACTTTAAATTAATAGTCTTTTAAATAATAGTTTTGTATCATGTTTTTATTTATAAAATCGTTTTCTGCTCTTCGAGACCTTTGAAACGATACCCCACATGCCATAAAAACACATTCTAAATTTTTTGAAGTAAAACTTTTTTAGATTCATTTATTACAAATTTATAAAAACTTGCTCCATAAGTGTAAATAATAATTTGCACCATGTTTTTAGTCATAAAACCGTATTCTAATTATCAAGACCTTTCAAACAATACCCCACATGCAATAAAAAGAAATACTAATTTTTTTGCAGTGAAACTTCTTTATATTTGTGTACTCCAATTTTATTCAAAATGCAATAAAAGTGTAAATAATAGTTTGTATCTGTTTTTATTTATAAAATCGTATTCTAATTTTCAAGACCTTTTAAATGATACCCCGCATGCCATAAAAACATATTCTAAATTTTTTGAAGTAAAACTTCTTTAGATTCGTTTACTACAATTTCATAAAAAATGCAATAAAAGTGTAAATGTATGGCTATGGGATGAGAGGGGTTCTCATCTCATAAACACATACTTTGTATAATTTGAAGTAAAACTTCTTTAGATTCGTTTACTACAATTTTATAATAAATGTAATATAAGTGTAAACAATAATTTGTATCTTGTTTTTATTTATAAAATCGTATTCTACTCTTCAAGACCCTCGAAACGATACCCCATTTTTGAAGTAGAACTTCTTTAGATTCGTTTACCACAGCTTTATAAAAAATGCAATAAAAGTGTAAATAGAACTAGCATCATGTTTTTATTTATAAAATCGTATTCTACTCTTCTAGACCTTTGAAACAATACCCCATATGCCATCAAAAGACATTCGAATTTTTTAGAAGTAAAACTTCTTTAGATTCGTTTACTAAAATTCATAAAAGATGCAAAACACATATTAATGATAACATCAATTACGTTTTTATTTATAAAACCGTATTCTACTTTTCAAGACCTTTCAAACGATACCCCACATGCCACAAAAACGCGTTCTTAACTTTTTGAAGTAAAACTTCTTTAGATTCGTTTATCACGTTTTTATTTATAAAATCGTATTCTGCTCTTCAAGATCTTTGAAACGATACCCCACATACCATAGAAACACATTCTAAATTTTTTGAAGTTGAACTGCTTTAGACTTGTTTACTAATATTCATAAAAAATGCAATAAATGTTCAAAAATGTAAAAAAATAAAGTTGAAATATTTAAATTTTTAAATCAGTATTCATATTATATTCCAAAAGACCTTTTAAACGATACCCCACATGCCACAAAGCACAAATATTTAATTTTTTGAAGTAAAACTTCTTTAGACATAACTAAAGAGTTTAAAATCCCTTGACACTTCTTACCATGAATTAAAATTATCACCAAATTCACATACTACTCTTGAAGACTTTCAAATAGCACCACATAACTATTTAAAAGACTATTTAAATTTTTTTAAGTAAAACTTCTTTAGACTAGTATACTAAAAATGAAATAAAAGTGTTTTTTACAAATCGTGTCGTATTTGAGACAATATTTAAAGTAAAACTCAAAACTGATGTCTAAGTATGACTCAACGCTCAAACATTTTAATAAGCTTTGAAATAAAATTTAGTATTTTAATATTGAAACCTGATCGTATTTATTACAATTTTATATATATAAAATCGTATTACACTCCTAAAGGCCTTTCAAATGATACCCCACAAGCTATAAAAACACTATTTAAATTTTTTTAAAGTAAAACTTCTTTAGACTGGTATAATAAAAATATAATAAAAGTGTATATTTTTTGTAAATCCTGTCGTATTCGAGACAATATTTACAGTAAAACTCAAAACTGATGTATATGTATGACTCAAACCTTAAAAATTTTAATAAGCTTTAAAATAAAATTTAATATTGTTTTAATTTTGTAGCATGGCCGTATTTATCACGTTTTTATATATAAAATCGTATTATACTCTCCAAGACCTTTCAAATGATACCCCACAAGCTATAAATTTTTGAAGTAAAACTTCTTTAGACTAGTATACTAAATATGGAATAAAAGTGTATATTTTTAACAAATCGTGTCGTATTTCAGACAATATTCTATAAAAACTCAAAACTGATGCCTAATATGACTCAAATCTCATTAAAAACATTTTAAAATGCTTTGAAATAATATTTAATGTTGTGTTTTAATAATATAACATGGACGTATTTATCACGTTTTAACTTATAAAATCGTGTTCTACTCTTCAAGACCTTTCAAATGATACCCCACAAACTATAAAAACGCACTCAAAACTTTTTGAAGTAAAACTTCTTCAGACTAGTATTTTAAAAATGGAGTAAAAGTGTATATTTTTACAAATCATGTCATTAATTTCAGTATTTGAGATAATATTTAAAGTAAAACCAATAACTGATGTCTAATATGACTGAAAGTTAAAACATTTTAATATGCTTTCAAATAAAATTTAATATTGTTTTAATATTATAACATGGTCGTATTTATCATGTTTTTATATATAATATCGTATTATACTCTTCAAGACCTTTCAAATGATACCCCACAAGCTGTAAAAACATTATTTAAATATTTGAAGTGAAACTTCTTTATACTAGTATTCTAAAAATGGAATAAAAGTGTATATTTTCTACAAATCATGTCCTATTTGAGACAATATTTACAATATAACTCAAAACTGATGTCTAATATGACTAAAAGCTTAAACATTTTAATATTCTTTGAAATAAAATTTATTATTGATTTAATATTGAAACATGGTCGTAATTATCACATTTTTATGTATAAAATCGTATTATACTCTTCAAGACCTTTCAAATGATACCTCACAAGCCACAAAAACATAATCAAAATTTTTTGAAGTAAAACTTCTTTAGACTAGTATACTAAAAATAGAATAAAAGTGTATATTTTTTTTACAAATTATGGTATGAATGTTAGTATTTGATACTAAATTTAAAGTAAGACTGAAAACTGATGTCTAGTGTTACTAAAAGCTTAAAAAATTCAATATGCTGTGAAATAAAATTTAATATTTTAATATTGTAACATATTCGTATTTATCACGTTTTTACTTATAAAATCGTATTGTACTCTACAAGACCTTTTAAATGATACCCCACAAGCTATAAAAACACTATTTAAATTTTTTGAAGTAAAACTTCTTTATACTTGCATACTAAAAATGGAATGAAAGTGTATATTTTTTACAAATCGTGTCATATTTGAGACAATATTTACAGTAAAACTTAAAATTGATGTCTAATATTACTCAAAGCTTAAACATTTTAATATGCTTTGAAATAAAATTTAATGTATTGTTTTGATATTGTAACATAGTAGTATTTATCACGTTTTTACTTATAAAATCGTATTATACTCTTCAAGACCTTTCAAATGATACCCCACAAGCTATAAAAACACAATCAAAATTTTTTGAAGTAAAACTTCATTAGGCTCGCTTAGTATAAATGTAATAAAAGCGCAAATTTTTGACAAATTGGATTTTTTATACAAAGATTTAGGTAAGACTAGTGACTTACTTCGTTCAGACTTGTAATCTCTCCGACTCCTGTCCCTCTCTCTCTCATAGTCATCACGCTTCTCACGATTATTCCTTTTCTTGTCATCTCTATCGGACCTAAATAATAAACACAATCAAATTAATCACAAAAAAGGCTTTAATAAAAACGATTAACTTTTTTTTATTTATTAATAACATTATTATAATATATTTATAAATAATTATATTTTATTACCTGTCTCTTTTTCTATCATCTCTCTCCTTCTCTCTAGACCTCTCCTTTTCCTTTCGCCTTCTTGTGTCCTTTTCTTCATCTCGTTTCCTTCTCTCTCTTTCTTTCTCTCTTAAAGACTCTCTCTCCTTTTTACGCTCCTCAGTCAATTCTTCAACAGCTTCACGAAGGCGAGCATACCTAAATAATAATAATAATAATAATAATAGTAATAATAATAATTAAATTCACACTTTGTACATACATTGAAGTGAAGCTTTTTTAGACTCAAACTTAAAAATTAAAAAAATGGGTGACATTTTTACAGCAAATGAAAATTTATCACATATTTCACATTTGCTTCTTCAAGAACTTTCAAATGATACCCCACATGCCATGAAAACACATTCTACATTTTTTTTAAGTAAAACTTCTTCAGATTTGTTAACTAAAACTCAAATGTATAATGGTAATATTTATTATCACGTTTTTATATATAAAATCGTATTCTACTCTTCAAGACCTTTTAAATGATACCCTACATGGCATAAAAGCACATTCTAAATTTTTTGAAGTAAAACTTCCTTAGATTTGTTTGCTAAAATTCATAAAATATGCAAAAAACGTATAAATGATGAGATCTATTACATTTTTGTTTATAAAATCGTATTCTACTCTTCAAGACCTTTTAAATAAAACCTCACATGTCATAAAAGCACATTCTAAAATTTTTGAAGTAAAACTTCTTTAGATTTGTTTACTAAAATTCATAAAAGATGCAATATTTAATTATGCAATAATTAATATCTATTATAACGTTTTTATATACAAAATCGTATACCTCTCTTCAAGACCTTTTAAATGATACCCCACATGCCATCAAAGCACATTCTTAACTTTTTGAAGTAAAACTTTTTTAGATTCGTTTACTAAAGTTCATAAAAAAGCAATAATAATATTTATTATCACGTTTTTATATATAAAATCGTATTCTACTCTTCAAGACCTTTTAAATGATAGCCCACAGGCCATAAAAGCGCGTTCTAAATATTCTGAAGTAAAACTTCTTTAGATTTGTTTACTAAAATTCATAAAAAATTAAATAAATAATATCTATTATCACGTTTTTATATATCAAATCGTATTCTACTATTCAGACCTTTTAAATGATACCCCACATGCCATAAAAGCACATTCTTAACTGTTTGAAGTAAAACTTCTTTAGATTCATTTACTAAAATTCATAAAAGATGCAATAAATAATATCTATTATGACGTTTTTATATATAAAATCGTATTCTGCTCTTCAAGACCTTTTAAATGATACCCCACATGCCATAAAAGCGCATTCGAAATATTCTGAAGTAAAACTTCTTTAGATTCATTTACTAAAATTCATAAAAAATGCAATAAATAGTATCTATTATCACGTATTTATATATAAAATGGTATTCTACTCTTCAAGATCTTTTAAATGATACCTCACATGCCATAAAAGCACATTCTAAATTTTTTGAAGTAAAACTTCTTTAGATTCGTTTACTAAAATTCATAAAATATGCAATAAAATAATATCTATTATCACGTTTTTATATATAAAATCTTGTTCTACTCTTCAAAAACTTTAAGATGATACCCTACATGCCATAAAAGCACATTCAAATTTTTTTGAAGTGAAACTTCTATAGATTCGTTTAATGGAATTCATAAAAAATGCTATAAATAATAAATATTATCACATGTTTATATATAAAATCGTATTCTACTCTTCAAGACCTTTTAAATGATACCCCACATGCCATAAAATCACATTCTTAACTTTTTGAAGTAAAACTTCTTTAGATTTGTTTACTAAAATTCATAAAAAATGCAATAAATAATATCTATTATCACGTTTTTAATATATAAAACCGTATTCTACTCTTCAAGACCTTTTAAATGATACCGCACATGCCATAAAAACACGTTCTAAATTTTTTGAAGTAAAACTTCTTTTGATTCGTTTACTAAAATTCATATAAGATATAATAAAAGTATAAATGATAATATCTATTAGGTTTTTATTTATAAAATCGTATTCTACTCTTCAAGACCTTTCAAACGATACTTCACATGCCCTAAAAGCACATTCTTAAATTTTTGAAGTGAAACTTCTTTAGATTCGTTTACTAAAATTCATAAATAATATCTGTTATCACGTTTTTAAATATAAAAACGTATTCTGCCCTTCAAAACCTTTTAAATGATACCCCAGATACCCTAAAATCAAATCCTATATTTTTTGAAGTAAAACTTCTTTAGACTTTTGTACAAAAAATGCACTCCAAAAGTATAAATATGCACATATATCTTATTATTAAGCCAATAAAGGGTTATGTTTATAATATATCTCTGTATGGATCAGAGACATGATTTTTCTATTTACCCCAAGTGTTGTTTTCCCATTAAGTGGTCATCGATCCTCTGTTGGGCATCTCCAACAATCAAAAAGGCCCCACAAATAGTGCACACTTCCATTTGTTTCTCTTGTGCAGCTGCTAACTCTGCTGTCATACTCCAATGGCTGTAAAATAACAGTAAAGATATAGATATAAATAAAAATAAATCTGAAAGTACTAAACATTTTTGAAAAACATTTTACTTTCAATACAATTTAGAAAATTTTTCAATGAGCAGTTGTGATCAACTTATATTCACTAATGACATTACAGAAAGCAACCCAATGATTTTCCATGTGAAATACAGCATATACTCATTTATTAATTCCCCAAAAGGACATTCTTCACTTGAATTCATATTTAGATCAAATTTTTCAAGTGAAAACTGATATCACTACTACTTGACAAAAACTGTCTGAAACTTCAAAATATTTATAAATCTAAATTTTCAAGGAAATTTTCAAGATCATCTGAAGTGAGTATCAAACTTGAAACTTTTATAGTTATATATAATTATTTATCAACGCCCTGAAAGATCTTATTCAAATATATTATCAAAAAAGAAGTGATAACACTACTGCTTGATATCAAGCTGTCCAAGATAGAATGCAAATCTGCAACTTTGTGTGTGTTATTTTGTAGGAGTATAAAAATATTCCCATGGTAACAGCACATACAAAATTACTTACAGAAATAAATGATAGTTTTCTAGAAAAATAATAATAAGAATAAATAATTTTAAAAAAATAATAAGAATAAATAATTTTAAAAAAATAATAAGATAACTTTTTAAATAACAGTTAACAAATTTAGGAAAAAAAACTTTATGATAAAACCTTTTGCAAAAATAATAATAAATAACTATTTAGATAATAATAAATAATTTCGGAGATATAATAATAATAATTTTTTAAGTAATAATTAATAATTCCAGATAAATAAAAATGATATAACTTTTTAGTTTTACTTAAAATGATGAAATTTAATTTAAAAAAAATAATAAACTATTTTATAAATATAATAATGAATAACTTTATAGAAACAAGAATAACTTTTTGAAAAAAAAAAAAAATAAACAATTTTAAAAAAATAATAGTACATAACTTTTAAGATAAAAATAAATAATTAAGAATGATATTATTAAGAAGAAATAAGAACGATATATTTTTTAGGGAAAATAATAAACAATTAAAAAATAACTTTTTAGATAGTAATAAAAAATTTAGAGAAAAAAATAATATAACTTTTTGGAATAGTAAAATATGAAAGATTTTAGAAAAAAAAACTTTTTAGATAATAATAAATGAATTTGATAAAATAAGATAATATAACTCAACACTCAATGAGTTATTTTGAAAAAAATAGTAATAAATAACTTTTCAGATAAATATAGTTTTAGAGAAATAAAAATGATAAAACATTTTGGAAAAAATAAATAAAAATAAACAATTTTAGGAAAAGAATAATAAATAACTTTTCAGGTAATAATAAATAAATTTAGAGAGATAAGAATAATATCTATTAGGAAAAATAATGAAAAATTAAAAAAAAACTAACTTTTTAGATGATAGAAAATTTGAAAAAAATATAATAATAATAATAATATAATATAATAATATAACTCATTGGAAAAGTAAACTACAAACAATTTTAGAAAAATAATAACAAATAACTTTTCAGATAAATTTAGTAAAATAAGATTTTTTTTAAATATATAAAAAAATATAAAAAAAAAATAATTTAAATCAAGAGTTTGATAAATAATATAACTGTTTATAATATAAAATGTAACATATTTTTTTAAAAAAAATATATATAAAAGTAATAACAATAGTAATTAATAACTCTTTGGAAAAATATAGATTTAGAGAACTAAAAATGATGTAACTTTTTGGAAAATAAATAAAAAAAATAATTTGTGAAATAATAATATAACTATTTATAAAAAATAATAATAATAAATGATTAAAAAAAAATAAGAATGATATATCTTTTAGAGAAAATAGTATTTTTTCTCCAAAAATAAGTTTTTAGCTAGTAATAAAAAAATTTAGAGAAATAAAAATAACATAACTTTTTGGATAGTATAAAAAATAAACAATTCTAGAAAAATAGTAATAAATAACTTTTTAGATAATTAAAAAAAAAATTGGTATAACTTTTTAGAAAAATAATAAATAATTGTAGAAAAGAATTATAATTTAACTTTTTAGATAATAATAATTGAAAATAATAATTAAAGATGGTATAACTTTATGAAAAAATAATAAAAATAATGAATAATTTTAGAAAAGTTGTAATAATTTTGTAAATAATAAATAATTGTAGAGAAAAAGAAATAATCTACATTTTTGAAAAAATAATAACAAGAAAAATGAGAAAAAATAATATAACTTTTTGTAATATAAAGAATATTAAAATAATTTAAAAAAATAATATTAATGTATAACATTTTATAAAAATGAAATATTTTGAGAAAAATAATATTGATATATAACTTTTTTTTAAAAAAATGGAAAAAATAAATAAATTTATGAAATAACTATAATCTTTAATTAACTCAATTATTACCTATTATCATTCTGATTCAACAACCCTTCTTTTTCCTCCTTCAGCGTATCGCAAAGCTTCATAAGCCCCTGCGCCTGTTCAACATCACCTCTCGTGCCTGCCGCTTCAGCCTCCCTCTCACCAACTGGGCAATCTTATCGGTCAACATATTGATCTGATCCTGATTGCGTTTAGTTTGTGCCGGGGTAATCTTTTCACCATCGGATTTATTCATGAGAGCCAATCTTTGTCTGCCTTTGACAATCTTGCGATCAACGTCCCCGATCATGTTTTGACAGAATCTGAGAAATTCGTCTTCGTAGAAGGTTTTTCTGTGGCTTGGTTTAGCGTTTTTGTAGAGTTTTTTGGCTTCTTCGTCGTGGATTTTGGGGCAGAGCCCTAAATCTGCACGGGTGTTTGTGAAGAGGTCGTGGGGGCAGAAACGGACTATGAAGTATTTGCAGTACTGGAAATAAAAACAAGGGGGGTTAAAGGGTGAATGGATAGATTAATTATCATGTGTCTATTTACCTCGGGGTCCTCCCAATTTAATTCTTTCCTCTTTTCTGTAGGATCGGCGTTTCGATTCCTTCCCATAAGTTCGTCCAAGAGGGCTCGAGCGGCATCACACATGATTAATTAATTTTTTGTTTGTTTTAGTCTTTCACATATATTTTAAAAATCGAATAATTAAACACAATGTTTGTTTAAAGTTTTTTGTATTCAGTTCATTGACAATTGTTTGTTTTAAACACATAAATCGATAAAAATATTATCACGACTTTCGCACCAAAAATTATTCTAGCTGACGCATAAACATAGAGGACAAATGACAGATGTCATTTAGATATGACACTTATAAAGGCGAAGCACACAAAATGGACGCCGACATAGAGCTTAGGGTTCTGACACACTACTGTTTTTTAATTTACAACTAATTTTATAAAGTATTTATTCTATTTATTATTTCTATAAACTTAATCATAACTTAATAATTAAACTAGTGGGGTGTATGGCAACGTGCCTTGAAGCAAATTGCTGGAACTTCCCGTACCGTTATGAAATGTTCGAGGAATACTGAATGTTTTCAAATAGATCATTATAAATATTGTAGCATTGTCTAATATTTATAAGAATTATATAAACTGAATTGCAAAGTTGAAATTATTTATGTAAAGTATATTAGAATTTTAGTCAGAATTAAAAATAAAATCTGAATTATTTTCAATATACAAAAAAATGTTTTTTGATAAAAAAAGGTGAAACCAATTTTTTTTTCCAAAATCGATTATTTTGTTAAGACAAGCAGAAAGTTCTTTGAATCATTTAAATTGGACTCTTAGTTCTCTTAAAAACTGCCATTTTTTGCACATTTAGCTCCGTATCTTCGAAATGTCTGGGCCTGCAAATGTCAGATTTAGGCAAAAAATCTGATAAACACTTCTCCCGATCATTACTAATTGAATGTTTTTTAGAACATTCAAATCGGATGCTCCGTTCTCTCAAAAATTCGATTTCTATTTGCTGCACTCTTTGCTCTTTATCTCTGTAACTGCTGGACCTGCCTTTGCCAAAAACTAATCAGCTCATCTCCCTATCAATAGGAATCGAATGTCTTTTGAACCATTCAAATCGGTTGATCCGTGCGCCCGAAAACATGACTGGAAATTTGTATCCATACATACATACACACACACATCCATTTTTTCTGAGGTATGCCAAAATGTTCAGAAACCTTCAAACGTCGGCCCATTACAATACCTTACCCTACGGGAATTAAAATAGCAACGTTTGTTAATAAAATATTTTTGAGATGACTAATCTACTAATCCTGCAATTTCATAACGAAAAGCTTTCACGACGTTTGGTTTTTTGTAACCCCTTTGGAACAGCTATTTCTGTTCTATATAAAATAATAAATACTACATTTAACATAAAAATATCAAATATTTAATTTTGTATGAGACAAATATTTATAAATATCTAAAAAATATAATTTTCTTTTAATTAAATGAGGGATTGTTCAAGTATTACGTAAGCAGATTTATTACAATTATTTACCCCCCCCATCCCCCTTGACAGTAAAAGTAAGCAAAACTCTTACCCACTACCCCCATGCTTACGTAAACATTTTGCAATTAATGTAAAGAAATAAAAATACTACCTATGACGTAATCATCATTCAGACTCCCCTGCCCCCCATGTCAACCCAAAATAAGCAAATGAACAATCTCCCCGCCCCCCCTATAGTGCTTACATGGCTTACGTAATACGAGGTCTGTTCAAAAAGTACCCGGAATTTTCGTTTTTTCAAAAAAATATTTATTTATTCGTCTACATTAATGTGGTCCCCTTCAAAGTAGTCCCCCCCAGATATAATACACTTATGCCAGCGTTTTTTCCAATTTTCGAAGCACCCTTGATATTCACTTTTTTATATGTCCTTGAGCACTCTCAGCGATTTTCTTCAATCGAGGAAAACCGCCGTCCTTTCATGGGTCTCTTCAACTTTGGGAATAGGAAAAAGTCACACGGAGCCATATCTGGTGAATTTTTGCACTTTGCAACACTTTATTTCATTTTTTACGCAAAATTTAATACAAATTCTTTGACTTTTCAATTCTTCCATTGTAAAAATCGCCGAGCTCAGAAAAACACGTCGAACCTTAGCGACTACCACAGACAAAGTAAACAGTGAATATAGCTGAAAATTTCATCATACTTTAGGGGCATGTATACCAACACAATAAAAAAAAATTTTGACAATCAGACGCTCCAGACCCGCGAAATTTAATTATTAGTAATTCCGGGTACTTTTTGAACACACCTCGTACTTGAACGGCCCCTAAGCTGTTGTTTTCAAAATATATAAAGACATTAATCCTTTAAATTTATATTTTATTTTTACTGAAACGATCATTATATGATATTAAATATATGCATTATATTAATATCTCATGTATCATCTTTTTTGAACCATACATTAATCCTGACAAAAAATGTATTCATTCTAATCTTGCATGTTTGGCATCATTACTTATATTAGTTTCATAAAGTCCTGAGATTATTGTGGTAACATTGAAATGTTCATTGGAATCATCAAACGCTTCTATAAAATTTAACAAGCTATCATTGGATAGAAATTCAGTTACATGGTATGTAGAATCTTGGTCCAGAATAATTTTCTTTTCCTTGGCATCTTGATCAGCCACATTTAATATAGTATAAAATTGTATTGTACTTAACTTATTTAACAAATCTGCTCTTTCCACAAACGGTTTCAACTTTTCTGATATGACATCATTATATATAGGATAGCGCATGTAATAATCAAATTTTGCTACTCTTACAGATAATTTATTACTATGTATGTTGAAGTTGTTTGTAACTAATTCATATAGTGGAAGTCTATATTCAATTTCATCTGTTTTCATTTGAAGTATTTCATAATTACAGAAATGTTGATGCCATGATAATAATATGAAAGTAGTTCTACTCCCTTCTTTTAAAGAAGATAAGTCAATAATTTTATTAGAGTTTCTTAATAAAGTAAATTTAACCAACAAATGAGCGCATGCTAGATTACTTTCAGCATAATCTAATAATGATGAACCATCTACCAGGTCTATATCAGCTCCATATTCTAATAGTTCTTTTACTACTCCCAGATCTCTTTTTGCTTTGGGAAAGAAGCTTTTTTCTACAGCATAGCTCAGTGCGGTATGGCCTCCAGAGAATGTTGCATTTACATCAGCTCCGTGTTTCAGAAGCTCTCTGACTAATTCTAATTTCTTCCCTGATGTTATAGCAGTATGTAATGGAGTTTTTCCATACTTATCTTCTGCATTAACTTCAGCACCACCCAACAAAAGCTCTTTGGTGATTTCTACACTACTAGTAGCATGAAGTAACGTTTGTTCTTCCCATCCTATTTTAATATTAGCATCAGCACCTGCAGACAAAAGTGCTTTAACATTTTTTAAGTCATCTTTCAAGACTGCTTCTTCTAATTCTTTGTTAATAATAAACATTTTCATAAAATCCTTCTAAATTTTACTAGTTTGAAACAAAATTTTTATGTATTTTCTAGATCATGACACCCTCGATAGAGTTTCAAATATTCAAATATTATTGCCTAGGGTAACTTGGTTTGCTTATGCTTAATTAATATTGATATTAAAACTAGTTGGTATTGGTATTTAGCCTTGAGGCAAGTTACATGAACTTCCCGATATGTGTAATTAATTGACCTAATCAATCAAAACTAAATTAATTTATGATTGATTAAAAATATTCCGAGTGGATTTATTACACATAATTGAAAACGAACGAACACTTTGACGCGGAGTATTTTCTAAAAGTAAATTTTCAGAAATCAACAATTGTTATAATTGAAACAGTTTCCATAGGACTTTAATGGCTTGATATGTTCATTAAAACCAAATACTCTAACGTTATACCAAGTAAAATCGTCCAATTTTAATTTTAGCTAACGTCAAAAAAACTACTCATTTTCTCAAATTTTGATGAATTTTTAAAATTAAACTACTTGTCGTAAGGACGCAATATTTCAGTAAGTTCTATAAGACCATGATATATATCGCTAAAAAAAATTCCATCAAAATCGGCCTAAATTTTTTTTTCAACAGTTAATTACAAGAAAACGGCTCGGTAGATTTTCACCTAAAACTGATCACTATCATTACCAACTAATATCTTTCAAACTTTTTTTTTGATTTTTTGAAATCGATTCGGTAGTATGAGCTTAAATGTGGACTGAAAGTTTAACACTTTTTTTCAAATTACAAAGAAAACGGCTCGGCTGATCGTCGCACAAAACTGAGAAACGATAATCCTCATCGAGATACATCAATTGGCTTTTAAATTTCTGAAAAAGGTTTTTGAGAAAACGTCGATCCAAGGCTTAATTTTGACAAATGCTCAAAAACCGATACTAATTTTTGCAAATTTCGACGAATTTTTGAAGCTAAACGAGTTATCGTAGGGCCGTAATATTTTAGTATGATCTATATGACTATGGTATCTACCGTCAAAAAAATAATAATAAAAATCATCAAAAAATTTTTTTAACACTTTATTACAAGAAAAATCAGCACGATTCCCAACCTATATCGTTCGAACGGTTATCGAATTTTTAAAATCGATTCAGAATTGCGGACTAAACCGTGGACGAGAATTTTTCACTTTTATGCGATTTACAAAGAAACGGCTTGGCTGATTGTCACGCAAAATTGATTAACGCTATAGTTCTCATCGAGATACATCGAATGGCTTTTAAATTTTCCAAATCGGTCCAGCCGTTTTTGAGAAAACGTCGATTTACGGCAAAAAATCTTGTCTATTAAAAAGGGCACCTAATCAGATAGGACCTAGGGCGACGGAAAGTCTAATCCGCCACTGGAATTATTATAATTAAATCTCACTTCGTAGCCCTATAATATTTTATGTCATTTTATTTAAATATTTAATTCAATTGCGCCGTCAGCTAATGATAAAGAAACCAAGTGTAAGTGGAATTTATCAACTATCTAAACCAATTTAGCAAAGCTTTCATCCATATATTAATTTCAAAATTAGTCGCTTGTGGCGCTAATAGAATATATACTTTAAAATTTAAAATAATATTATAATAATATATAAAATTATATAAATAAACATTATTATATACTTTGCTTTTAATACAATTTCAATTAGATATAAATGTTTATATGATTTTATATGTATTTTACATAATCTGTATGTATATATTTCTATAATAAAAGACACAAAATATAGTTTATAATATATATTTATTTTTCGTTTTTAAAACTTTTTAATATAACATCGATTTGGTATTTTTATTTGGTATATTTTTTTGTCACTTTTTGTATTTTTGCTATTAACGTCATTTTCATCATTGTGTCGTTTACATAAAAGCATTTTACAACAATTACAAGATTAATATTTATAATATTATTTCACTATAGTTTACAGATGATTTCCAAGTTTGTAAATAATTAAGAAAAATAATATCAAAAACAAGTAGTAGTATTTACAAGACAATTTGAAATTTATAAAATACTATGATGTGTATTTTCACAATTACTGTAATTAAAAACAAAGGTGATAGTTATTAACGTAACAGCTACGTAACAACAGTAACTTTGTATTACTGATGCGTAAGTAACATGAACGTAACAAGTGCTTAACATGTTACGTTCGTGTTACTTACAAAAAAAAATGACATTTTAGAACCCATCCTAACTTTTAAAAATTTAATTTTAAATGGATCAGAATATATCGTTCCTAATTAAACATTATTTACAAACTTGATAATCACATTGATATTTGTTTTTATTTTGTTACATTAATGCTGGATATTCCTATCATATATATTACATTTAATATAAATTTACTGTACAATAAAATAAATAAATAATAATTTAGAAAATTTTAGTATTTAAATTAAATATAAAATGTCTTCAAGAAACAAATGGTTTCGTACACAAAAATCTTTGTGAGAAGACTTTAGTTTGTCTTTAAAACATTTTTCATATTAAAACATAATAAGTTACTTTTATAATATTATATATATAATTTATATATAATTACAATATATTAATAATTATATATATTACAATATATTTATTTATATTTACACAAAAAGCCTTTTTTACTTGGAATAGTTTTGCTATCACAGTTTCGATTAGCCGAGGCTTCATAACTCTTCCACAACATGGATGATAAAACAGAAGACTAAAAAAGACTCTTAATATATAAAAAAGACTCTTAGGCCATGTAGCAAAAAGGTATCTTTAACGTTAATTCCTCAATTATTACGTCAAAATAACGTAACATTTGTTAAATTGTCATCACTGTTTTAAAAATGTAGGAGTAAAGTATATTTAACGTTAATTTCTGAATTATTACGTAACTCTAACATAACATTTGTTACAGCTAAATTTTTATCACTGCTTCAAAAATGTAGCACTGAGTTATCTTTAGCGTTAATTTCTCAATTATCACGTAACTGTAACGTAACAATGGTTACAGTTAAATTTTCATCACTATTTTAAAAATGTAGCAGAAAGGTAACTGTATCTTTCACATTAATTTTTCAATTATTGCGTAACTGTAACGTAACATTTGTTACAGTCAAATGTTAATCACTGTTTTAAAAACGTAGCAATAAGATGTCTTTAACGTTAATTTATAAATTATTATGTAATTGTTTTAAAAATGTAGCAGAAAGGTATCTTTAACGTTAACTTCTCAATTGTTACGTAACTGTAACGTTACATTTGTTACAGTAAAATTAACATCACTGTTTCAAAAATGTAGCAGTAAGGTATCTTTAACGTCAATTTGTCGATCTTTACGTAACTGAAACGTAACGTTTGTTTCGTTACAAACAGTAACGTAATAAATGATAATATTATATCACACGCTTGTTACGTTGTATGTACGTACCTGTTACTTGACTAAAACTTTTTACATTCTAGCAAAGTTTCAAACCACGTTGTAGAAGAGTTTACTATTAATTATAAACATATTTTTGTGACTTTAAAATTTTCTGACTAGATTTAATTACTAACACATTAATATTATGCAATTTACACATTTATCCTCATCGACTAACGTGATAAAAGACTCAACCCGAATTATATTTTACCAATATGGCACATACGATACTAATTATCAAAATGATTGTTTAAAATTAATTGTTGTTACACGTCACTTTTTTTCCCAAATACAATATTGCACTATAAACAGAAATTAATTTTTTTTTTTTGAGAATGTATACATTTACAAAAATTCTCATACGTTTAGTGATATGGTGTAACATTTGGTTAAATATATATATACACTGAGTATAATAATAAATGTATATCAATTTTTTT
Source organism: Ctenocephalides felis (assembly GCF_003426905.1). NCBI lineage: Eukaryota > Metazoa > Arthropoda > Insecta > Siphonaptera > Pulicidae > Ctenocephalides > Ctenocephalides felis. Next base: position 88,410,452 of record NW_020536999.1, read on the forward strand.
AATTTATTTACACATTTTGGGACGATATTATTCAAACAATATATTTTTCATTCATTCATATCATTTTCTTTTTTGGCGGAACTTCTAATGCGTCTTTTAACATGGTTAGAATAAATGTGTTATAAAGAAGTTTCACTTCAACTACGCAGGGTAATTCCACGAACTATTATTTAAATATCTGAGACTATACCAAAACAAATGTACTCGTCAGAGGGTCTTCAAAAACCTTAGAATTTGTAAAAATTTTGCAAAAAAAAAAAAAGAAAATTTCTATTCTTGGCTCATACCACCAACACCAATTGTCCCAACTAACCCAAAACGAATCATTCCCTCAAAACAACTCAAGCAACTTCATCTATCATTATTTTTCTTATTTAGTACCACATTTTCTCTCCTCTCCGTCATGGGGGCTCCTAAATTTCAGGTTCCCATTGTGAAACCCCCCCCCCCCCCGACCGATATAAAGTCGGAACTGCCAGCTTTCGCGTAGTGAAGATACGAACACATGTGATGGTGATGATGTGAAACAAATTTTTTGTAAAACTTTACAAATTCAAGGCTACGATATACATTTATTTTACTTGACTCATGCTACCAACTCCAATTGTACCGACTAACCCAAAACAAATCGTTCCTCAACCCCCTCAAGCAACATGTACCTACCATCCCTTTTCCTATTCATTACCACATTTTCTCTCCTCCCCGCCATGGGGGCTCCTAATTTCGAGGTTTCCATTGTGGGAAAAGCCCCCTCCGACTGATATGAAGTCGGAGCTGCCATCTTTCGGTCGTCACGCTGCGTAGTGAGGATACGAACCCAAGTGATGGTGATGGTGTGAGGCAACGTGCGACGCAACGTGGTGCGTCATACTGGGGGGCGCGTAGAGGCTTCCGGCGCCTCCGGGGGTTCCCCAGTTGCCCCATGAGGCCGAAGGGAAAATAGAAGCTGGAAGAAAAATAGTTATTTAATTGGTTGTAATTAAAAATAATATTTATATATATTTATTATACATTTTAGTGTAATTTATGCATTTATTTATTAAATCTCTTGTAACTTTTGAACCATTCGATTAATATGAATGATGTATAATACAGATTTATTTAAAATTAAATTATCAACAATGTTTTCTCACGACAAAATGTTCTAGAGCAATTCTTAATACCTGAAAGGCGTATTTGAAAATTCTATATTTATTATACATTTTAGTGTAATTTATGCATTTATTTATTAAATCTCTTGTAACTTTTGAACCATTCGATTAATATGAATGATGTATAATACAGATTTATTTAAAATTAAATTATCAACAATGTTTTCTCACGACAAAATGTTCTAGAGCAATTCTTAATACCTGAAAGGCGTATTTGAAAATTCTATATTTATTATACATTTTAGTGTAATTTATGCATTTATTTATTAAATCTCTTGTAACTTTTGAACCATTCGATTAATATGAATGATGTATAATACAGATTTATTTAAAATTAAATTATCAACAATGTTTTCTCACGACAAAATGTTCTAGAGCAATTCTTAATACCTGAAAGGCGTATTTGAAAATTGATATGCATATTAATTCAAGAGCACACATTTGTACATTTATTTACTTCATCTCTTGTAACTTTAAAACCATTCGATTAATATGAATGATGTAAATTTTCGTCACAGTTTTAAAAATGTAGCAGTGTATCGGCAAGTATCTTTGCCGCTAATTAGTCAAATATTACGTAGCTGTTACGTAACATTTGTTACAGTTAAATTGTTATCAATGTTTTAAAAATGTAGCAGTAAGGTATCTTTAACGTTAATTTCTCAATTATTACGTAACTGTTACGTAACATTTGTTACAGTTAAATTTTCATCACTGTTTTAAAAATGTAGCAGTAAGGTATTTTTAACGTTACTTTCTCAATTATTACGTAACTGTAACGTAACATTTGTAAGCAGTAAGTTATTTTTAACGTTAATTTCTCAATTATTACGTAACTGTAACGTAATTTATCAATTTCTACGTAACTGTAACGTAATATTTGTTATAGTTGGATTCTCATCACTGTTTTAAAATGTAGCATTAATGTATCTTTAACGTTAAGTGTACAACAACTTAAAATTGTTTTTAAACTTAAATGATTATATTAAATCAGGGGTGCACCTTAGTACATTTATATACTTCAATTCTTATAACTTCAAAACCATTCGATTAATATGAATGATGTTCAAGACTGATTTGTTTAAAATTAAATTATCAGCAAGGTTTTCTAATACCAAAATGCTCTAGAGCAACTTAGTGTACTTTAAAGTTGTATTTGAACTTAGACAAATATATAATTCAGAAGCGCACATTAGATACATTTATTTACTGCAGTTCTTGTAACTTTTAAACCATTCGATTAATATGAATGATGTATAAGACAAATTTGTTCAAAATTTGTTTATATTACTATACACCTAAGTCTGTTTTTACACTGTCTTTTTGTACACGGTTTTGATATAACACGGTTTGAAAATTGAATATTTTTAATTTTTTTACACGATTTTATTCCATTTAGCACGATTTGAAATTTTATGTACTTAATTTTTTTTTTGTCAAATTTAATTTTTGCGAAGTATGTTCATATCACAAAAAAGAATTTATGAAAGAAAATATGATATTATCGATAGTTTGCAAACACTAGCTTAAAGATTTAAGTGAATTCCCCTGACAGACAGAACAGACAGAAATAAAAATTTATTCAATATATACAGTGTAAAATACAGTGAATTATATGTGGGTTTGTCTACCCTGGGGGTATTTTACCCAAAAGTTTGTGGTTTTACAATATTGTCTATATATTTGTATTTGTACAATATTTTATTCATTATTTCGCAAGGACAAAAAAAGGAGACGATTTTTGTCACCTAAAAAAAATCCTTTATTCATTGTTTTATGGCTTATGTATTCACTGCGGGCTCGATCAGGTAGTTAGGCATGGCATAGTTCCCGTACCAGATCATTTCTGATGTGTACTGGCCTAACGCGCGGATGGTACTATTATCGTGATCCCTACACTTTCGGTAAAAATTCTCGGTGAGCTTTTTTATGTGTTCGAGTATGGTCGGTATGTCCGTCTGTTCGTGTAAATATTTCGTTGGGTAGTAGTGTCTCGTCAGTGGGTTCCTTGATTTGTCTAGTACCAGTCGCAGTGCTTTGTTCTGTGCTATTTGTAGTCTCCGTCTGTTGGTCTTGGTTGTCGCGTTCCATGCCGGAGCGGCGTATGTCAGTAATGGTCTTATCAGTGTCAAGTAAAGTGTCCGCTTGTTCTTCACGCTTAGCGGGCTGTTGTGGTTCAAAAGAGGTCTCAGTAGATTCATCATCCCGTAAGCCTGTCCAATTTTTGTATTCGTATGTTTTGTGAAGCTGAGTCTATAGTCCAAGGTTACGCCAAGGTATTTGACTTCCTTGGACCACTCAGCTTCATGGCCCATTACCTTTAGTTTCGTCAAGTCAGTAAGTGTAATGGACCAACGGCTTTTTGTAAAGAAAATTGCTTCTGTTTTAGAAGGATTGATTTTAATTTGCCATTTTTTCGTGTAATCAGTCAGGGCGTCTATATGTCTCTGTATTTTTGTAGTCAGTAGCGTAGGTGAACGTGATGATCTGTAAATGGCAGTGTCGTCAGCAAATGTCAACAGTGTTGTGTCGGCGTCAGTGGGCATGTCGTGGATGTAGACGTTAAACAAGGACGGTCCCAGGATCGAGCCCTGCGGTACTCCCGCCGTCACTTGTTTAATCGTCGAGGGTGTGTTGTCTACTTGAACTGTGAAATTACGGTCAGCGAGGTAAGAATGGAGTAGTTTTGTGATGTATGGTGGAAAGTTAAGGGTTATGAATTTGTGTATCAGTCCGTCCATCCAGATGGTGTCAAAAGCCTTCTCGAAATCGAGCAACACCAATCCGGTATGGTTTCGTCTATTGAAGTTGAGTACAGTGTTTTCTATTAGTTGTGTCAGTGGATGTAACGTAGAGTGCTGTTCCTTAAAGCCGTACTGTGTGTCTGGTATAATCTTGTTTCGTCTGATGTGTCTGTTGATGCGTTTGAGTAGTACCTTTTCAGTTACTTTGCTCATTGTATTGAGGAGGCTGATTGGTCTGTAATTTTGCGGAGAGTCTGGCTGTTTCCTCGGCTTCAGGATAGGAAATATGGTCGATGTTTTCCATGAAGCAGGAAAGTGGCCTTTGGCCATTATACGGTTAACCAGTCGTGTGATTAGTATGTATGCGTTCGTTGGTAGTTGTTTCAGTATTATATTTTGTAGTCCGTCCGGTCCGGGTGCTTTCCTGTTCGGTAGTTTTCTGATTGTCAACTTTATTTCTGAAACTGTGGCAGGGTCTATTCGTAGGTCTTTGTCGTTAAATTGTTCAGTAAAATTTTGAATAGAATTGCGTACGTCTCGTCTTAAGTCTGCGTTGGACATGTCGGCGTTTTGTCTGTGTATGTTTTCAAAGTGTGTTGCTAAAATTTCTGCTTTGTCTGCTGGTGTCGTGGCGTAGTTGTTGTCAGGTAGTTTGAGTGGCGGGATAGGTGTTGTTTTCCTCGTCAGTCTTTTGGCTGTTTGCCAAACTTTGTGCGGGTCAGTGTTGATGGTTTCTAGTTTTTTAGTCCAAGTGTCATTCCGGTGCTCACGTATCTCATTATGAATAATTTTTGTCAGTCTGTTTACGTGTTCCTTTAGTAGTCTGTCACCAGTACGTTGCCACAGTTTCTTTATATTGTTCTTTAATTTAATTTTTACTAATATTTGTTGAGGAAGCGTGTCAAATGTGGATGTATTTGCGTGTCGCAGCGGTATTGTGTGTTGGATGGTGTCCGTGATCGTCCGTGTCAGATGTGTCACAGCCTCCTCTATGTCTGTATTGGTCTCTATGGGTATCGTGTGTCGTATATTGTCTGTAATAATTTCTCTAAAAAGTGGCCAGTTGGCTCTGGAATAATCCAAAATGTTGCGTTCTGGAGTATTGTCGACGTCGAGTCTGTCAGAGATAGTCATAAAAACAGGGTTATGGTCAGAGTTGAAAAGTGTTCTAGTTATGGGTTCGGATGTTATGTGAAGATTTTTTGTCAAGGCTAGGTCGATCGTGCTGTGATGGTGCGTCTGTACGGTGGCGTATCTGGTCGGCGTGTCAGGATAGTGCAGTTGTGCGTCCGTGGTGTTGTGTTCCGTCAGATATTCGTAGAGTCGGATTCCGTTCGCGTTGTTGTAGTTGCAGTTCCAGGATGTATGTTGCGCGTTGAAGTCTCCTGCCATTAAGACGTGTGTATTTGAGTCAAGTAGGTTTTGTAGGTCCGTCAGTTGCAGTCCGCTTGCCGGGATGTAAATCGATATTATAGTCACTTTTTGACCTCTTTTGTATACATTAATAGTTGTTATTTCAGAACCGCCCGCTGTCAGGTTTGGCACTTGCTCGTGTCTTATATAAGACTTGATCAATATCGCAGTGCCTCCCCATCCGCGTGAGTTTGTCAGTCTGTCGTTCCTGTATACTTTGTAGTTGTTGATGTAAAGTCTGTCCGTGGGTTTAAGGTGTGTCTCGTTAATTAGTACAATGTCCAAGTCATATTTTGTTATGGTCTGTTTCAGTTCGTCTACGTTGTTTTTGAGTCCGTTGGAGTTGAAGTACATTATGTGTATGTCGCGTGCGTGATTTATGGGCATGCCGTTAAAAAGTTAAGTATGGTTGTGTATTTGTCATTGTAAGTCATATTTGTGTTCAATGTCTTTGTCAGTTTATAAAGCTCACTGAAAATTTGTCTTACCTCGGGATCCGCGAATAACTTCCTGATCTCGCCCATAACAGTAAATAGTCCCTCCGGTGTACTCAGGTCTGGATCGGACTGGCTGGTGGTAGGCCGGATTCGTGAGGATGCTGGCCGGATCGGTTCTGGTGTTGGCTGGATCTTCGGCGATGGATACTGGGAGGCCGGCTGTGTTCGTGGTGATGATGGTACCGGGAGTTCAGGAAACGCAGATCTGTTGTTACGGCCATCGCTGGTGGGTTGTAAGGCTGACGAGAAGCTCCTCGTCAGCGGCGCAGGTGTTGGCGCTGGCTTGTATGCTGGATTTCTCTTAAGCGCATCTTTGTCTCTTTTTGCTCTATAGTTGATTAGAGCTGGGCATTTAGAATAGTTAGCCGGGTGGTTTTCTTGGCAGTTCACGCATTTCGGATCCTCGGTTGGTGGCTTCGTGCACACTCCCGGTGGGTGCACATTCGTGCATTTTATGCATCTATACCGCATGTCGCACGTGTACGAGGTATGGCCGAAGTTTAGGCACTTGTGGCACTGGATGGTCTTGTTTAGTGGCCTGTAGCTTTCCCATTTAAATATATGTCCTTCTATATTGTTTATTTCCTTCAGTTTGGCCATCTCTTGTTCCTTATCTAGAAGGACAATATATATAGGGAGTTTGCGTTGACTGCCGTCCGATTCCTTCTTCTTAATTTGGACCACCTGCTTCACCTTAATGCCCTTGGCTTTCAGCTCATCAAGAACCACCGTTTCAGTAATATCTGGATTTAGGCCAGTTATAGTGATTTTCTTAGGGATGTCATGCTGCATAGTATAGGTGTAAAATTGGAAATCACAATCCCTTAGTATGGTTTTCAGTTTTTCATGTTCTGCAATCGTATCGGCATATATTTTGTGCAATTGTGGCTTTAAATATTGGGTCCTGAATATTATTTTCGTCGTATCTTTGATATATTTGATCACTTTTAAATCCAGCTGGCCTTTGACGATGATAGGTGGAATCTTTGGATCTGTTACGGTGGTGTTCTTGGGTGCTAAATTCCCCGTTTTCGATGTAGATGGCTTCAGAGTGTTAACAGTCTGGTTTCCTATCACATTGTCTGCGTTGTTTTGCCTCAACCGCTTCTTGCGTTTGACTGTCCGGTACTCGTCTATCTCTCGATCCGTGTCCATTTCACTCCGGTCCGATAATGCCTGGTACTTGTTTTTTAGGACGGTGCTCGTCAAGACGTCCATCATGTCTTGCGACATTTCCCGAGGCTCCCGCCCGGGAATTCTGGCGATTTTCTTACGATGTCCACTGAATTTATTAAAATATAAAATACTGTACTGGTTTTAGAAAATTTTGAATAACACTTTCAAATGTGCTAACTTTCAATCCATTACCAATTCCGACCCAGAATTTGGAATGAAAGTAGCAAAAGGCACGTTCACCTTATAATTTAGCGTCGGAAGCGGAGCAAGCCCCTGACAAATTTGCGCTTTGTTTACAAAAGACGCAATACAAGACCGATACTTAGAATCGACTATCTCGATCTTGTCCCCGTGTGTGAATTCCCCTTTAGCGCGTACAAACAATTTTTACTGGTTAAAGCACTAATTTAATTCTTGTTCTTAAAAATTCTTGTTTTTCACCAATTTTAATAGGTTTTAGAGATTAGGAACAAATCACCCATTTTTGTATAAGATCAATGCCTTTTTTTACACGTTTTTTTTTTACACGGCTTCTTCTGGAACCAATCTCCGTGTAAAAACAGACTTAGGTGTATATCCCTACAACAACTCGGTATACTCTTAAATAGTATGTAATTGAAAATTAAAAAAATAATTAATTGACGGTAAGATATAATGTGTTAACCCTTTCCACTCGCGAATTGCGAGATTTATATGAATTTTGTCGCGGCATACGAGTGCAAAGGGTTAAAATATCCATTAACAAGTTCAGTCTTTGAACCATACACCACTAGTTCCAAACAAAAACTGAAAATATCAATCAAAAAACTCAAAAAGCCATTTACAATATAAAATACAAATCTACAGGTCAATATTGATAAAGAACTCGAAACCGCCACTTTGTCTGGCGGTGACATGAATTTATTCAAAAGCAGAGATATACATTTATATATATATATATATATATATATATATATATCGTTTTGAAAAGCTTTCAGTGGCCCCAATCGTCCCTCGGAGGTGCAAGGGAGCACCCCTTCCCCCAAGATACTTGAGCCACTTTCAGGTCTCAAGTAGTCTAATCTTCGATTTTCGCGCCCCATTTAGGATTTTCTAACCCATTACATCGATATCATTACACACACACACACACACACATATATATATATATATATATATATATATATATATGTGTGTGTGTGTGTGTGTATATATTACACATTTTTTGCACTTTTCTAAAGAAACGCTTCGGCCGATTGTCTCTCAAAACTAATCAACGCGAGTCCTTAACAAGTTTTATCAAATGGCTTCTAAATTTTTGAAATCGGTTCAGCTGTTTTTAAGTAAACCTCGATGATAACTTTTCCCCAATCTGTTCTCAAACATTCAAAAATGTCTTAACCCTTTCCACTCGGATGCTACCGCTCCTGTCGCAACATTCATGTAAATCTCGCAATTCGCGAGTGGAAAGGGTTAAAATTATCAAGTCGGATTTTAATAACAATCTTTTCCTTCCTTACCTCCAGCCGCCCCCATCCCGTGATGATGATGATGCCCCCCAAGTCCCAGCCCCAGTTTACCCGCCGCAGCTCCAACAGCCCCGGCACCCGAACCACCGTTCCCCGAGTGGTGCTGGTGGTAGACACCAGCCGCTGTACCTGCCGCCGCCGCCGCGTTTCCGTACACGTGGTGGTGATAGGAAAACAGGGCTGCATCCGTGTACTTGTTGTAGGCGTCCGCCGACGAAGCAGGACCACCGGCGGACACTGGCTGAGTGGCAGCAGCTAGACCTTGGAAGTCGAACTTGTAGGCGTACCTCTTGCCATGGACCTTGGTCATTATGTTCTTGTCGTAGTAGTACCTGGGTAAAAGATAGATGGTAAATGGATCAGAGATGTGGAATATACTGACTAATTAATAGGATCTGCAAGAGATAAATAGAGCTCTGCGCGAATCAGAGTCACAGAGACCCTAAAAAAGGCTGGCAACAGCTACCTAGAAAGTTGTCAAGAAGAGTGGTAGACCAAAGAACACTAGTGATGATCATAAAAAAAAAGAAACTGGTCGAACTCATGTGCTTGCTACTCGACGTCGTCTAAGATAAAATAAAAGGACTAAAAGGACTAGGAAGAAGAAGTCGAACTTGTAGGCGTACTGCTTTCCGTGGACCTTGGTCATTATGTTCTTGTCGTAGTGGTACCTGGGCAAAAGACATAGATGGTAAATGGATCAGAGATGTGAACTGTACTGACTAAGAAATTAGATCTGCAAGAGATAAATAAAGCTCTGCGCGAATCAGAGTCACAGAGACGCTAAGAAATGCTAGCAACAGCTGCCTGGAGAGTTTCCAAGAAGAGAGGTAGACGAAAGAACACTACTGATAATCATAAAAAGAAAAGGAAACTGGCCGGACTCATGTGCTTGCTACTCGACGTCGTCTAAGATAAAATAAAAGGACTAAAAGGACTAGGAAGAAGAAAAATGCTGATGATTGGCATATCGATTGAAAAAAGAATTCCACTGACAAAGTACACTGGCAAAGTCCACTTACAAACAAAAGCTCTTTATAGATCAGATACACGGACACTCAACTAAATAGATAAAAAAAATACATACTACTGATAAACAATATCAAATAAAAAAAATAAAAAAAATAAAAAAATTCCACTGACAAAGTCCACTTACAAACAAAAGCTCTTTATAGATCAGAGACACGGACTCTCAACTAAAGAGATAAAAAAATACATACTACTGATAAACAATATCAATTAGAAAAATAAAAAGAATTCCACTGACAAAGTCCACTTACAAACAAAAGCGCTTTATGGATCAGAGACACGGACTCTCAACTAAAGAGATAAAAAAATACACACTTCTGATAACAAATATCAATTAAAAAAATAAAAAGAATTACACTGACAAAGTCCACTTACAAACAAAGGCTCTTTATGGATCAGAGACACGGACTCTCAACTAAAGAGATAAAAAAATACATACTACTGATATTTATATCAATTAAAAAAAATAAAAAGAATTCCACTGACAAAGTCCACTTACAAACAAAAGCTCTTTATGGATCAGAGACACGGACTCTCAATAAAAAGATAAATAAATACATACTACTCTTTATGGATCAGAGACACGGGCTCTCGATTGATACAACGAAAGTAAACCCTACTGACAAACAATTATTCTTTATAGTTTAGATCCTCCCTATAAATAAAAATACACTATTCTTATTATCTAGAAAATTTGAAACCATTCAGTTAGTATGAATGTGGCAACACTTTTCCTCATGCCCTATTACTTTCCCTTCACTCCCAAAAGAGGGCTTTTAGATATTTTCTTTGATTATAATTACGACGTCTGAGGGTTGGGTGCCCTAATGGGCTCGTTAGTGTTCTCGTGATTGCTCATTGATTAGATTTGCCCCGCCCTAAATTTTGGGGAAGGAAATAGAATTCTGAGAAAGGGGATACATGTACATACACACTCGTGACTTTTTGTGTATTTATACATATACATACATTACACATATAACTTGTGTATAAGGTGTAAAGACAGAGTAAAGGCAGAAATAAAAATGTAATTGGTATCAGTGTTGCATGATGTCACTGTGATACGGTTTTTTGTTTTATGAGCGATAACTTGGAATCGCGTGAAGCTATTAGTTTGGTATTTTAGGATAAAATTTAGCCAAAAGTTTAGGCTTCAATTTTATTTTGGAATTTTCGTTTCAGTGCCCAGCCCTGATTTTTGGGGAAGGAAATAGAATTCTGAGAAAGGGGATACATGTACATACATACTGGTGACTTTTTGTGTATTTATACATATACATACATTACACATATAACTTGTGTATAAGGTGTAAAGACAGAAATAAAAATTTAATTGGTATCAGTGTTGCATGATGTCGTTGTGGTACGAATTTTTGTTTTATGTGCGATAACTTGGAATCGCGTGAAGCTATTGATTTGGCTATGAAATTTAGCATAAAGTTTAAGCTTTATTTTCATTTAGGAATTTTTGGTGTAAAATTTTTAGCTTAGGTGTTCCACAGGGTTTATTAGTCCAAGTGCATTTTATTAGCTGAAGGTCGTTGCAAGGTCAAACATTAAAAATGGTTTGAAAACTGTATCTTGTCCCTTTTACTAGATATGATGCCCTTTAAGATTTATCCACAAACACACACACACACAGAAATACACATGTAGCCATAAATATAACCTCAAAATCACCCCCTATTTCTTTCGGTTTTTCTGGAAACAAAAGAAACGCTAATGACATTATCTGACGTTTTCCATCATTTATTTTGTTTTCCATGAAAAATTGAATCGAATGCAAAAAGAACAGGAAACTGTGACAAATACGTTTTGTCATCGTCTTTTGTGCATCATTAGTGTTTTGTTTGAGAATTATAATTTAAAAAAAAGAGTGCAGGTAAGGTTCACACGCGATTGAAGTAATACTTATTTGCAACCGTACAAGATGCCATTTAAGTAAAAATAAATACATCATATAACAATTTTGAATAATGTTTATTAGTAATATGGTAACACTCGTGATGCACACATTTATTGTGTCAGCCATTATACATATTTATATAATGATAAATTATAAATTATATATTTATAATAGCACTAAAAATATGTATAATGTTTAAAAACAATAATGTAATTAAAGTCATACTTCAAATATGACATGATCGGTTTGTCATTGTAATTAGCATTTTGAAATGAACCTTCACTAGAGTAATTGCTGATTAATAACGACTCGAATGGTTTGGAAGTTATGTAAGATATACTAAAGCAATGGTTTTTGAAGTAAAACTTCTTTAGGCGCGACTAGGATGTAAATCCGTACAAATGCAACGGAAGTGCGTTACGGCCGAGTCGAGGGCCAATGATTCGTCATTCGCTCTCGATGATATCATTTCTGTACGGGTCGATTGTGATTAGCCGTCGTGTATGTGAAAAGAGATCTGTCGTTATGTGCGTACCGGCATCAACGTTGTATGCGTACCGATATCAACAAGGAAATCGGCATAGATGAATAAACGCTTTAAAGTTACATCGTAGTACAAATCTTGATTTAATGAAAAATGCCTGAACCAGAAGAATATTTTACCCTGTTCCTTGAAAATAATAAAACAAATTAAACATTTGTGCCGTGTAATAAACTTAAGTATATTGATTAGAAATTATTTCTATATATTAGATATTATAGTAGTTCAAAGAATGATATTATAGCGCCAGCAAAAAAGTAAAAAAAAAATCCTACCAGTCAATGAATTTATATTAATTTTAATTACATGAAGTTCTTCAAACACAATTACATGATGAGTGAAGTTGGGAAAACAATATTTGTTTAGGCGTTATTTAACATAACCCACTGTGTAAACGAATATCATTACTTCATTTCTCTAAAGAAGGTTCATTTCTAAATGCTAATTATAATGACAAACCAATCATGTCATATTTGAACCATGACTTAAATTACATTATTGTTTTCTAATATTATACATATTTTTATTGCTATTATAAATATATAATTCATAACTTCTCATTATATAAATGTGTATAATGGTTGACACTAATAAATGTGTGCATCATGAATGTTACCATATTACTAATAAACATTTTTCAAAATTGTTATATGATGTATTTGTTTTTGCTTAAATGCCATCTTGTACAGTAGCAAATAAGTTTTACTTCAATCGCGTGTGAACCTTACGCGCACTCTTTTTTTGGCATATGTAACCGCTGCCACCATTTTTTACGTTCTATTGAGCTTTAAGAGTATAGATAGTTGTTTTAGGGTCTTATGATGTTAGACAAAGTTGTATATCATTTAATTCTGCACAAATTCTTCTAACACCTTATTCATATTAACCAAACGATTCAAAAGTAACAAACTGTCTAATATTCCATCCACCTCCAAAAATCCGTTACCGTTACGTTTTATTATTATTAACGGCGTCCGTCACGTTCGTCCGTCGGTCCGCCGTTTGGAAACGAGTTGTCTTCGTTCCGGGAATCCGGTATCCGTTATCCGTTATCCGGCGCCCCCGGAACCCGAGAGAGTCCGGAAGCGGAACCGGTCGTCCGGCACGCGCGCCGACGGGGAAATCATTTAGTTCCGGGGAAAAAACACATGCGACGGTGGCGCTTTTAAATTAATTAGGAAAAAATAATAATCATAAAAAGAGTTGTATTTGTTAGCTTTTAGATATGTAGAATGGAATTGGTAGTTGTGCCTGTATCGCTTGTGATTATTGATTATGGATTATATGAATAATGTATTCAACAAAATTGAATTATTTACAACTTTATCTAACAGTAAAAAACTCTACAACGCCTAGGTTTACTCATAAACACAACTGATTAATTATTGAACTTTTTTTGTGAAACTTTGTACGGCGATAGGTTTCCTGGTATTAATAAAAATACTAAAATATTAGAGGCATACGACAATTGGTTTAATAATAAATTTTAACTAAAAATTGGGTTAATCCTCCTACTTGTAAATAATACTACTCTAGCTTATACAAAATTTCCAAATTTCTGCGAGGAGAGATAGAAAATGAATTAAGTATTTCTTCTTTGACCTGCTTTTTGAAGTTTCAAGTAACATTCGATGAATTAAAGTAAATTTAATAAAAAAGTATATATGTAGAGCAGGGCGAGGCACAAAGGTCCAACTTGACCTTGAGCAAATATTAATTATATTGTGAAAAACAAAACAATTATATCACAACAAATAACACATTTCAAACAAGTTTTGCAATATTTAAACTATTTGTCGAATATAACTAACATGTTTTGCAAAACTCGGTATACTCATAAATCCATCATAAATTAATAAATTGATTTCTTATTTATTAAGTCCAATAAGAAGAATGCAAATGATTGACAACTTACACGAAGAAAGAAAATACAGGGAACTGAAAGACGAAGCACAGGATCAAGAAGCATGGAAGCAGAGGTTGGGTAAGAAAACTACATGTAAAAAGGGGGGGAGAATATAGTGGTAATGGGCATGACAAACAACGAAGAGCAAGAGAATTATTTATTTGTGCTGGCTCTCATAACATGGACCTGTCTTCGAGCAGATTACCATTAGTTATTATTATTAAGTCCAATAAACTAGTGGTGCATGGCATTTTTGCCTAATGTAATTTAACATTTTTAAAAGCTTTAAAATTTATTTAAAATTTTGGAAAAATTACATTTTTGATAATTTTGAAATTTTTGAAAATATTTGAACTTTTTAAGAAAAATTGAGTTATTTTTGCATTTTGAAATATTTTGAAAACTTTGAAATATTTTTTAAAGCAATAGCGCTGTGTAGCTGTTTTAGAGACAAAACATAGAAGCGTGTAAGCGCCGCGTCGCGGTCTAGCGGATAATTAAGAGTACAAAAGGAATGGAAACTAAAATTTGTACTTATTATTAAAATCTCTATGAAATATCTGATAATTTGATGTGCATATGTGTAATGGTCATTTTTGACCGCCAAATAGTGTTTTTTTACTTTTTTCATTAAATCTCCGAAACAGCTAGACCTGCCTTCTCAAACGTTTAATAGGTTCTTCATTTCGCCAATACAAGTAAAATGTTTTTTGAATTATTCAAATCGGACGCTCCGTTCTCTTAAAAACTGAGTTACCGTTTTTGGCACTTTTTGCCCCGTATCTTCGAAAGAACTAGACCTGCCTTGGCCAGAAACTAATTAACACGTCTCCTTATCAATAGAAATCGAATGTTTTTTGAAGTATTCAAATCAATACAATAAAATATTTTTTGTATCATTCAAATCAGACAATCCGTTCTCTCAAAAACTGAGTTACAATTTTTGACACTTTTTGCCCCGTATCTTCAAAACAGCAGAATCTGCCATTGCCAAAAATTAATCGGCACGTCTCCCCATCAATAGTAATCGAATGTTTTTTTGAATTATTCAAATCGGTTGATCCGTGTTCCCGAAAACGTCGACAAAAATTTGTATCCGCACACACACACACGCATACATACATACATCCATTTTTTCTAAGGTATGCCAAAATGTTCAGAAACCTTTAAAACGGAAGTTAATTATATATAGTCCAGAATTCGAGATACTCAGTTGTAAGTCTGTAAATATTTGTATATTGACACTAAAAAGTTGTCTCAAAACCTACATACGTTAGGGTAATAATTAATAGTCCAGTCATTATAGTAAGTTCACCTCGAAATTCGAGATACCCAGCTGTAAGTGTGTAAATACTTGTATATGGACAATTCAAAGTTGTCTCAAAACCTACATATGGTACGTACAGCCTACCATATGTAGGTTTTGAGACAACTTTTAAATGTCAATATACAAGTATTTACAGACTTACAGCTATGTATCTCTAATTCCGAGATTCTTACCTAATTTAAGCTTGAATGACTGGGCTAGTACATTTTTAGTCTTAAGACAAAATACCACTTAGGAAACGTTCAAGTATTACGTAAGCAGATTTATTACAATTATTTACCCCCCAGCCCCCTTGTCAGCAAAAGTAAGCAAAGCTCTTGCCCCCTACCCCCATGCTTACGTAAACATTTTGCAATTAATGTAAAAAAATAAAAATACTACCTATGACGTAATTATCATCCAGTCTCCCCTGCCCTCCATGTCAAAAAAATAAGCAAATCAACAACCCCCCGCCCCCCTATAGAGCTTACGTAATACTTGAATGGCCCCTTACATCTAGTTCATAAAATTTTTTTTGTCTTAAGGCAAAATGCTACTTACACCTAGTTTATCTTTGAAATAAAAATTACAAATTTAATTATACATAAATAAAATAAATGGCAATGGAAAATAATTGCATAAAGTTCCGTACCAGATACCAATCTGTTTTTAATTAAACTCGCGGAACTCATCAGGCAACACGAACACCCTACAATATATATATATATATATATATATATATATATATATATTATACATTTATCGCGTGACTTATCACACGAGGGAGAGAAGAGAGAGGAGGGTGAGAGACTAGCGCCGCACACACAGGAAGGACGCCATTTTGTTCCGGATTTCCGGGAAGTGGCGGCGTCGGTGGGCGGCGCCGAAAGATTGATCCACCGGAGACGGAGACGCAGAGATAGAAAGAGAGAGGAGAGGGATGGAGGGCTGGGGATTGGTTGGAGGGATTTAGGTGCTGGGGATTGGAATGCGAGGGGGCGGGGTCTGCCCGGAAAAACAAGATCGGATCAGATAACTGACAGATATATATATATATATATATATATATATATATAAAGACGAAAATCAATACGACATAAATGCGAGGCACTTTTAATTAGACCTGCCTTTGCCACGTTATTCCATAAGAAAATTAGGTTGGCGCAATCACTTGGAAAACACTATTTTATTCTAGATCTATCTTTACTTACTATTATTATTACATAGATAGAAATAACAATATTAGAAAATAAATGCTGATATTGTTTTGTGATAGGAAGAACATACTCAATTTGATCCTGCGTTGCATCATGTATCAGCGATACCAACGTTGAAAAATATAGGACCAATGTTATGGCAGGGCTATGATACGTAGCGATCTCATTCAAGACGGTACTAAACTAGTGGTGTGCATGGCATCATACCTTAAAAAAAATTGCTGGAACTTCCCGTACCGTAACGAAATATTCGAGCAATATTAAATGTTTTCAAATAGATTATTATAAATATATACTGTAACATTTTCTAATATTTATAAGAATTATATAGACTGAATTGAAAAGTTTAAAATATTTGCCTAAAGTATATTAGAAGTTAAGTCAGAATTACAATTAAAATCTGAATTATTTTCGATATACAAAAAAAAAAAAATTTTGAAAAAAAAATTGATACAATTTTTTTTCTTCAAAAAGCAATAATTTTGTTAAAACAAGCAGAAATATCTTTGAATCATCCAAATCGGACGCTCAGTTCTCTCAAAAACTGCAATTTTTGCACATTTAGCTCTGTATCTTCGAAACCGCTGGACCTGCCTTTGCCAAAAACTAATCACCACTTCTCTCCGTCATTACGAATTGAATGTTTTTTCGATTATTCAAATGGAATGCTCCAATCTATCAAAAACTCGATTTCTATTTTCTGCACTCTTTGCTCGATATCTCCGAAACGGCTGGACCTGCCTTCGCAAAATCTAATCAGCACATCTCTCTATCAATAGGAATCGAATGTTCCTTGAACAATTCAAATCGGTTGATCCGTGCGCCCGAAAACGTGGACGAAAAATTTTATCCATATATTCATACATACATACACAAACACACACATCCATTTTATCTGAGGTATGCGAAAATGTTCAGAAACCTTCAAAACGTGAAGAAATGTAAAAATTTTCAATTTCGATTTTTGGACGATTACAACAACTTACCCCACGGGAAGTTAATATTGTCAAAATGCCATGTGCTTGCTGTGCAGACAGGAGTTTTAGACATAAAACCTAACCCAGAAAACGCACAAATGTCAAAAAAACTATGTTATCATGACTGCATCTTTGTGATATGACATAATAACATATGAGTAAAGTTGCATACATGGCATTTCGACAGTATTTAGTCAGTCCCATAATATCTTCACGGTTATTATCATTAGACTACTAATCTATATCCAATACCAATTTCAAAGTAAACCATATCATTCTTACCTCAGTGCCCTGGATAATTTATCGTAGTTCATGTTCGGCTTGCTCTTCCTCTCGCCCCATCTTCGGGCAACCTCGTCAGGATCCGTCAGCTTGAATTCGCCGTTGGTGCCCTCCCACGTGATGCAACCAGCGTTCGTCGAATCGCTTAGCAGCTCCAGGAGGAATTGCCAGAGCTGAATCTGGCCTGAACCTGGGGAAAGGAAAACGACGGTGGATGAGAAATGAGATAATTTAGTAGATAATAGACAATGTTGTGGATTATCTAATTTGGTAAAAACATAAGCATGTCCTCCAGAAAGTTACCAGAAATTACATTGCTATTTTATTAACCAACTTGCCAATAGGCCAACAAAACAAATCCATTAAACCATTAATTGGCAACAATGTTGACTCATGAGTCATTTACAATAGGCCTATTACTCATAACCAACTATCATTTTCCAAAGGGGGCGCCCGTGTTCCTTTTAACAAATGATCAATAATTACACTAACATGACTCCAGATTTAAGTCGCCGAAGGGGGCGCTCTATTGAATAATGAGGGAATGATGGATTGTCATGCGACCGTCACGCCTCTCGCGCACGCCGAATGAACTAACACATTTTGGACGACCCTCTTAAAAGGGTTCCGTAACAGATAGAAGATTATAATGGACTAACTAGAAGATTATAATAGAAAAGGAAACTGAAATGGATTCTACAGGCTAAGTTTCTAGATAACATTCTACATGAGAATGTATGTGTTTTTACAAGAAAATCCAACTTGCTAACTTAAAGTTTTCTAAGCGTTTCAAATATTTCTTAGACTACAAAATAGAACTAGTGGTGTATGACATCGTGTCTTAAGGCAAACTGCTAGAACTTCCCGCACCGTAATGAAACATTCGTAGAATATAACCCATAAAAGGGTTCCGCAACAGATAAAAGATTATAATGGGCCAGTTTATGGAGAGAAAAGGAAACTGAAATGGATTCTTCAGGTTAACCATCTCGAATGAGAGGTTTTGTGTATTTGCTAGAAAATTCAAATTGATAGTTTCATGCTTTCAGAAGTTTCAAGTCATGCTTAGTAGTTTTACACCAAAATGGAACTAGTGGTGTATGGCATCGTGTCTTTTGGCAAATTGCTGGAACTTTCCGCACCGTAATGAAATATTCAAAGAATATTTAGAATTTCAGATATAAACTAGTGCGGTGTATGGCATCATGCCTTAAGGCAAATTGCTGGAACTTCCCGTACCGTAACAAAATGTTCGAGGAATACTGAATGTTTTCAAATAGATTATTATAAATATTGCAACATTGCCTAATATTTATAAGAATTATATAAACTGAATTGCACCGTTGAAATTATTTGTTTAAAGTATATTAGAACTTTAGTCAGTATTAAAAATGAAATCTGAATCATTTTCGATATACAAATTTTTTTTTTTGAACAAAAAAGTTGAAACAAATTTTTTCCAGAATCAATTATTTGTTAAGACAAGCAGAAAGTTCTTTGAATCATTTAAATCGGACGCTTAGTTCTCTCAAAAACTGCAATTTTTTACGCATTTAGCTCCGTATCTTCGAAATGGCTAGGCCTGCCTTTGTCAAAAACTTATAAACACTTCTCCCAATCGGTACTAATTGAATATTTTTTAGATCATTCAAATCGGATGCTCCGTTCTCTCAAAAACTCGATTTCTATTTTCTGCACACTTTGCTCTTTATCTCCGTAACGGCTGGACCTGTCTTTGCCAAAAACTATTAGCTCATCTCCCTATCAATAGAAATCGAATGTTTTTTGAACCATTCAAATCGGTTGATCCGTGCACAAAACACACACATAAACACATTCATTCATTATTTCTAAGGTATGCCAAAATGTTCATAAAACTCTCAAACGTAAAGATATGCAAAAAATTCGATTTTTGAAAGATTACTATAACTTACTCTACAAAAAGTTGAAAAAGTTTGTGTATGAATGTAAAAGCCATTTCATAGAACTCAGTAGGAACTCATGGTGATTAGTTTTGGGAGACGATCGTGCAAGCCATTTCTTTATCATTGGTAGAAAAGTGTAAAAATTTTTCATTCACGTAGTCTACTTCCTTAGCCAAATCTAAATTTTTATTCATGAAGTAGATAATTTGAACTGATCGGGAAGTTCATGCAACTTGCATTAAGACTAAGGTGACTATACGTCCCAATTTGGCCGGAACAGTTTCGGATTTCCACCTTGTGTCCCGGGTTTTCTAAAAACATCATTTACCCTGGATTTAGATGTTTTGTCGTTCTCTGTTACTTGATAATAAAATTACAATTACCTATCTGAGAATATCCCGGTTTTGACTTAATAAAACTATGATCACTTTACATACGACAAAATACCACTTACACCTAGTTCCATATAATAGTTGCAAAAACTAAAACCGTATCAAATTCTGAGCCCAAAACTATAATTATTTATCTCAATTTAATTTATTTCTAACAATTACCTTCTAACCCTTAAAATCAAAAGTTGCCACCTGGCGGTCAAAGTAATTAATATTCATTTCTATCCAAATCACTGACGCCCCCTTGACTGTTACATGGGGGCCGCATGCAAAAACGGGGCTCGTGCTATTAACGGTTACTAAACATATTTATTGGCCAGGTGTAAATTGGAATTCGAAATTAATTTTAATTAAAACAAAGCGACCAGGTGCGCGAAACGAACTGTTGGGGCGCTGCGGTCGCTGATTTCAGATGAAATTTTAGATAAGGGTAATAGATAAAAAATGTAGATACAATTTTGAGGTTAGGTTATAAATTGAAATTGAATTTATGTGAGAGAAGAAAAGTAACATTTTGGCTCACTTAATTTTTTTGAAGTAAAACTTCTTTAGGCGCGACTAGGGTGTAAATCCGTACAACTGCAACGGAAGTGCGTTACGGCAGATAAGATAAGATAAGAGTCGAGTGCCAATGATTCGTCATCCGCTCTCGATGATATCATTTCTATTCTGGTCGATTGTGATTAGTCGTCGCGTATGCGAATAGAGATCTGTCGTGATGCGTACCGGCATCAACGTTGTATGTGTGCCGATATCAACAAGGAAATCGGCATAGATAAATAAACATTTTAAAGTTACATCGTAGTACAAATCTTGATTTAATGAAAATTGCCTGAATCAGAAGAATATTTTACCCTGTTCCTTGAAAATAATAAAACAAATTAAACATTTGTGCCGTGTACTAAACGTAAGTTTGTTGATTAGAAATTATTCCTATATTATTCGTAGTTTCTATAAATCCTTGAAGTTATTAATAAAAATATTTTTAGGCAAAACAGACATAACAGCTGTTCAAAGAATGAGATTATATCGCCAGCGAAAAAGTAAAAAAATACCATCAGTCAATGAATGTATGTTAATTTTAATTACATGAAGTTCTTCAAACAAATTCAATTATTACATGATGAGTGAATTTGCAAAAACAATATTTGTTTAGGCGTTGTTTAACATAATCAACTGTGTGAACAAATATTATAGAACTTATTAATCAGCAATTACTTCATTTCTCTAATGAAGGTTCATTACTAAATGCTAATTACAATGACAAACCGATCATGTCATATTTGAAGTATGACATTATTTACATTATTGTTTTTAGATATTATACATATTTTTAATGCTATTATAAATATATAATTTAGAATTTATCATTATATAAATGTGTATAATGGTTGACACTAATAAATGTGTGCATCACGAGTGTTACCATATTACTAATAAACATTATTCAAAATTGTTATATGATGTATTTATTTTTACTTAAATGCCATTTTGTACAGTAGCAAATAAGTTTTACTCCAATCGCCTGTGAACCTTACGCGCACTCTTTTTTCCAATTTCGGAGTCAAACGATTTAGAATGACTTGGAATATCGAGCAACCATAAATCTAGTCAATCGAATTTTCTGGCTAAAACATAACCTCCTTTAAGGACATAAAAAATATTATATAATTCACAATTTAAAATTTTCATCCCACTCCTATCAATATAAATTTATTCACTCTATTAAAGTGTCAACAGCAACACCCACCAATCAAAAGTCATTCTAAGGGGGCCGCCTCGTCCTAAGACTCCCGTTAGAAGGAACATTAACTGTCGCGTGTCTGACGGACAGGAATCAAGGGGGCCCCCGTAGTATTCGGGCATCGAGACACGTGGCGCTCTATTAGTTTTCATACGAAAATATGTTTGATAATGTTTCATAGAGGGTGGGGTCATTGTAAAGGGACTAATGGAAGACGCAATGTTTATGGAAATATTAATATTAGTGATTTTAAATAAACTGAAAAAACAAGTTCGATAAGTAAAACGTTAGCCAAACCTGCCTTTGTTAGTCTATTACTTAATTTTGTTTTATGTGTTAAAAATTCATTTGTCTGGCATTGGATATGGAATATTTAGTTGATCCTAGATTGAATAGTGCACATATGAACTAGTTTTTACAAATTAATTCACCTAAGATTTGAACATAAACAATAATGTTTATTAAATTATTAGTAAGAAAAATGTACTTGTATCATTTTTTCCCAATGTTGGTACGTAATGAAGTTAGCAATGATCCGTCCATTGACTATGTGCAAGTGTGGATGTAACACGAATCCCTATATAGTATAGTCAATGATTCTATAGGCTAACTGTTCGGTAATTGATGGCTTTGCCATTTACAGGGGGGCTCTGCCGTTTAGCCTTTCACTAAATCATCTCTATTATCGACTCGTGTGCCCCCCACAATATATATATATATATATATATATATATATACTAGATGACCCGACAGACGTTGTCCTGTACCCACATCTACATTTTTTTAATATCCTATACTAATATTTACACCGTTCAGTTAAAAATAATAATTATTGTTTTTCGAATTACTATTCACACAAATATATGAGTGATGTTAAATGTAGAACTGCTTCAAATAAAATGATGATTCTCAATTCCCACAGTTAACACTTTAATTATCCCTAAATATTAAAATATGTTCAATAAAATTGTATAAAAAATCATACAGTGAAATTTATAGAACAAATTTATTTCCTATAGCTCAATTTATTTTAATGCCAAGGGTTATCCAAAATGTTTAGTTATTCATGTAGATGTAGATGTATAAATAAATGATTTTTTGTTTATTCAGGACAAAAACATCGATTTTCCAAATTTATCACACAAAAATTCATCGTCTGCCTTTGTGATTTATGACATATGATATACGAATTAGAAAATGCAGTCATTTGAATAGTATAACGAATTCAAAAAGAATTAATATATAGTATCCGCGATAAAGGTACAATATCACCTTGAAAATAATAAAATTACACCACAGAGAGGGATGTCATCCCCCCGGGAAGTGGCAAAGGAGTCTAAATTATTTTCACTTTTGAACTTGATAGTAAGATAAACCTAATTCCAAAACTTCATACAAATTGGAGCATAGTAAAAAAATTCAGAACCAAACCACTCTATTGACTTGAGTAAATATTCCGTATCCATGGAGTGCTAAACATATAAATTTTTGACACAATGAAACTTCTAAATAATTGTTTGAATAAGTAAATTATTTTTGTATCGTGATTTAGTAAAGTAAGGCAAAACACGACTGCATTTAAAAGTTAAAAAATAATAATCAGTCAAAGTGAATTATAGGCTAAGTTTGATGTGCGACCACTGACATACGCATGCGCAGACTGCATCACCTGTCAGATGTTGACAGTAAATCTTATATTATTTTAATTTTTAACACATCTCAGCTGCTTTTTGGCAATAATAAGGTAGTCAATACATTTTTCTTATTCATAATCAAAAATATATTATATTTTAATATTATCTTAGCCTATAAGTGAATGGAAATGTTTGGCAAATGATAGTCTTCATTTGTTTTTAATGTCAAACAATGCCTCAAATATTTTCAATGTCAATCAATTATAAGCGGTTTTTTGTATTTTTTTTCATTTATTTCTACAATCTAACTATATTTCTATAAATCAAACAAACCTTAAAAATTCCCTTAACTGCCGAAAGATTTATGAAAATCCGAATAATCGTTTAGGAAGATTACCTTTCATACACCATTACAGAAGAATTTTATATATAAGATATATATATATATATATATATATATATATATATATATATATATATATATATATATATATATATATATATAAAGGCAGACAAAAAATTATACAACATCCAAGTGCAGATTTGATAAATGTTTCGGAGGCTAAAAGTGCGTGAACAAATGATCGTCCAGTTTTTATTAATAGCTGTGCGCCCCCCTAGATGACCTCGGCACGATACGATGTATATATATTTATATATTTATACAAATGCCCCCCTAAGTCGCTTTTTTACAAGAAAATAAATACAGCATAGAATGCATATAGTGTTAAGATTTTTATATACGAGGATTTCGACTTATCATTGTGATCATTTTTAATATTACATGAAATAGTTTATTGAACAATGTTATTATATAAAATCTAACTAGTGGGGCGCATGGCATTGTGCCTTAAGGCAAATTGCTAGAACTTCCCGTACCAAAAATTATTGTTTTTAAAAAAGATTGACATTTTTGAAAAAATTTTACATTGAAAAAATAAGATTTTTGAGAAACTATAAATTTTTGACAAAAATTTACTTTTTTTTTCAAAAAAAAAGACTTTTTGAAAAAAATGTTTTCTTTATTTTAAAATGTTTTGGAAATATATTGGAACTTTTATAAACGCACTAATTATGCTATGTACTTGAAAATATGTAAATCGAAAAATTGCAAAAAAAAACAAAAATGTAAATTTTTATATATCTTTGCGTTTCAAAACCTTCTGAACATTTTAGCATACCTTAGAAAAAATGTATGTATATGCGGATGCAATTTTTCGTCGACGATTTCAACAACGCGGATAAACCGATTTGTATTATTCAAAAAACATTCGATTCCTATTAGTAAGGAGACGAGCTGATTTTTGGACAAGGCAGGCCCAGCCGTTTCAAAGATACAGAGCAAAAAGTGCGACCAAAAATGATATTTAGACATATGCATATCAAGTTATCAGATATTTTATAGAGATTCGCAACGCGGCGCTTACGCGCTTCGATATTTTGCCTCTAAAACAGCTAAGCAGCGCTATTGATTTAAGAAAAAATCTAAATTTAAATTTGTTATTATTTATCAATATTACTAGATGTTAATAATTTAACAGTTGTAATACTTATTGAAATTAAAAAAAAAAAAAATTTAGAACATAAAAAAAGCAAAAAGTATTTTTTTTTCGAGAATCTCAAAACATAATTTTTTCAAAGTTTTCAAATTTAAAGCTTTATTAAAATTTCCAGCAATTTGGCTTAAGGCACAATGCCATGCACTACCAGTTAGTAACAATTATCTTCTTATCTGTGTGTCAACTACTAAATGATGACACAGATCTAGAGTCAAAACGTGCACAAGTCGAACAAATGTTATAATGACATAGTGACACATTTGTGCCATTTGGAGGTTAGGTTTTGGAAGTTGATATTGTGTAATCGAATTATAGGCAATTATATGAGGCTAAGTAAAACAAATTTTTGTTTTTGTAAATTTTTTTAAAGAAATTTAAATTTGGACAGATATTTGTCAGAAAATATGATTTGACTAAAATTTGTTGATAGATTAACTGCGCTTATTTGCCATTTTTAGCGATATGACTCACAATTTATATTATATATATATATATATATATATATATATATATATATAAATGTGTATATCATTCTGTTTCGATGTCGGAATAAATGTTTCGTGAATAATTCGAATACAATGTTCTTCTTTCTGGGACCAATGTCTCCTACTCAAAGTCATATTGGCCGAATCACACGCTACGCCGCACTCCCCTATATACTTAAAGTCGAAGCACTCGGATCATAAATATAAAAATTTATATATATATATATATATATATATATATATACATACATATATCTACAAGAGAATGAACAAGCACATCTGTAATTCGAAAAATCCAAATCAGTATAAGACAATGTTTTCGGAACATGTAATTAGTTTAAACCATACTTTCATTACCAAAAATCCTATTATATTACATGAGAAAAATAATGGTAACCTCAGAAAATTTGCTGAATCTGTATTTATCATTTTAAACCCCCTTTGCGTTAATAAACGAAATTCTGCTCTGTTAGTATATGACTCTTATCGTAATAATATCAATTTTTTTTTAACTAATTCTTCAAATCTTTGACTCTTGTGGTTTTCTATTAGTCTTTTTAATCTTATATTTCCTATTTTTTATTATTTTCTCTAATTGTTGTTCCGACTGTTTAACTATCCTTGAAACCCTCTGCACAACATCTTCGTGTGTCCCCGGTTTTTCATCGAGTGCACTCGGTTCTATGCTTGCAACTTACACTACACAAATCTTTAGTTTAAATTTAAAACTAAAAAATTTTTACTTCGAACAGTCTGAACAATCTTCAGTTCGAAAAACACTATAGCCAACCTAAATATTTTAAATTTTCAAAATCACGTCATATTTGTTGTTTAAAAAAAAACAAAAAATATTTGATCAAAAATAAACGTCTCTACTGATCTTATTTTATATTATGACTTGCAACATAAAAAATATTATTTATTTTATTATCGCGCGTGCATATATTTACTTAATCCATGACGTCACAATGTAAGGGGTGGTCAGTCAGTCAATCAGGGCTACTGCCACTTTTTTTACCCAAGGGGGCACCATGTAAGGGTCGAATACACAAGGTGTTTACATAAATTCACTCCGAGACACCGTTTCGTAATAAAAAAGATAAATAGACGGTAAACTTGCTATCAAAGATAAAATAAAAAAAACAAAAAGATAGATCAGTTGGCGACGTTTAGGTTATGTCTCAAACTAAGTAAGATACTTATCATAAATATATTATCTAAAGATAAAATATTTACAATAAGTATCTTACTAATTTATATTTTATTACTATTTTATTAAAATAGAAATCTTATCCAAAATCTTTTACCTGAACTCGCCAGTCTGGAGCTGGTGGGCCCGAACATCTGATACGGATCTGTAATTAAAAAAATCAAGTATGAATAAATTATAAACTGTAATAACTGAAGACGTAAAAATTTATTAGGCGTGCAAAAAGTCATTTCTAGATGCTCTCAGATTGCTAATTAATTCATAAGAGGGACTTTTTTTTAAAGAAGAATGGGTACAGCGACAATGGTGGGCGAATATGGAACTAATTACGGTCGTAGCTGACAACCATAGGTGAACAAATGTGGGATCAAAATAGACTGGACATCCGAATAAATGAGAATGACACATGTCATAATGTTTATTTTTGAAAACAAATATTTTGTAATACATTTTTATAAAGTTGTAAATTATGTAATTACAAATTGAATCGATTGCACACAAGTATAAACAGTGTTGACTGCAGTAGTAAAGATATATCAAGATTTATAAACATTTGAATTCCCGTTAAGACGATTTCTCTGGGAGAAAGTCAATAAGATCGTATTATGCGGAAAACTAACAAAGCATAATCTTTTTTAACGAAGTTCACAAATTGTATAACTATCTCCATCATCATTTCGCAAAGGAGCACAGCGACATTTATGGATGATTTTGAAACTAATGAGACGTCCATTGATCACGTGATCGATTTTTAACGATTTTTGGATCCCTTGGTAATACGTGAAAATATTTTGTTTTGTATTTCAATTACCCTTGCTCAAACAATTTTATTATTCTAAATTCTTGACATCCATGATGTCAGATGCCATATAGTTAATCCCATACGTCTTCGCATCCCGCCCTGAAAAATCTATTCAAACTACCTTTAAATGTAATTTTTAATATCCAGAACATTGGTTACTTCTGTCTCCGACCACCAGGGTCGCTAGTACACGTGTTGATTTACAGAGGGCGCAGTTATTATGTTTGCCCTGTCGCATTATTGTGTTTGATTTGTCCCAAGGGACAAACAACCTACGACTACAATATAAATATATCGAATATCTATATATCAGTAAGAAAGTAATAAAATATCGATTTATAAATTTTACTTACACCTACTTACTTCACATAGTTATGTGTAAAAAATTAACACGTATAAGATTTTTACATAAGGGGCGCTGCCACCCTTCTCGGACAATGAATTTATGACCGTGGTCGTGTGCCCTCGGTCTATTGTTATTCATAATTTCGCATTAATAAACTAACTTACCACCCTAACGAAAGTAATAATTTTTGTGCAAGAGGGTGAATAAAATTAAAATTAGCCATTTTCGGACTTCGGGGATAATTATGGCGAGAACATAACCTTAAATAT
The DNA here is from genome assembly GCF_003426905.1 of Ctenocephalides felis. Classification (NCBI taxonomy): domain Eukaryota; kingdom Metazoa; phylum Arthropoda; class Insecta; order Siphonaptera; family Pulicidae; genus Ctenocephalides; species Ctenocephalides felis. Next base: position 88,438,471 of record NW_020536999.1, read on the forward strand.
TGCAGAAAGTAATTTTATTAGAAGAAAATCGAGGTGGAAACATAACCTCAAAATCACAGGCAATCGTATCCAGTTTACTCTTCTCACTGCTACCCTCATTTGTCACCTTCCCGATTTTATCTGCAGTGTATACATATCTCTGATCCTTACAGAGTCAATCGAGATATTGTAAAATATGCCACATACATAACCTCGAACACAGGACATTGGACAATTACGTCCTGTGGAACTCTTTCTTTCTTCTACGTTCCTAATTGCCTTCTCATTTCTAACCTTCTTCAATTGTTTTATAAAAAGGTAGTTCTTGTTGGTTTTCCTTGAAGTCCATGTCTCTGATCCTTGCAGAGTAAAAATTGCAAAACAAGATATATACTTAATCTCAATGTAAACAAAACCACAGACAATCGTAAAGAGTCCTTTTTCTATTCCACTTTTCTAATTGTCTTCTCATTTGTGATCTTTTTCATTTATTTTATTAATAGATAGATTTTGTCTCTTTGCTTGAAGTCCAAGTCTCTGATCTTTGCAGAGCAATTCAAAAGATAGCAAAGCATGATACACACATAACCTCAATATTGGACAATCAGGTCCTGTGGAGCCCTTTCCTTCTTCTACTTTTCTAATTGTCTCCTCATTTGTAACCTTCTTCAATTGTTTGATTAAAAGATACATCTTGTCGGCTTTGCTTGAAGTTCAAGTCTCTGATCCTTGCAGAGCAATTAAAAAAATTATAAACCACAGACAATCGTGTAGATTCCTTTTCCTCTTCCACTTTTCTAATTGCTTCGTTATTTGTCACCTTTATCATTTATTTTATAATCAGGTAGTTTTTACTGGCATTGCCTAAAGTCCACGTCTCTGATCCTTGCAGAGCAATTCAAAAGATAGTATAGTATGACCTACAAAGCATATCTTTGTAGAAAGCTCTTATCACACAGAGTCTCATCCAGTTTCCTTTTCTTTTCACAATCGTGTTCAGAAGCGTTCTTAAGCAGTACATTTTAATTTGGTACCTTGTCCTATTCCGTCTTCTTCACAATCAGATCTTGAAACATTTGAGGTAGTTCTTTAGAGTCCATATTTCTGATCTGTATAGATCCAACAAGCAAACAGTTTTACCAAGTTTCCAAAGTGATTTTTACAAAGTTTTAGTTTCATTGTTTTAAAGAGAGATTCAGTTTCCAGTCAGTGACGTTCTAGGAGTTTTAGGAGTCCAAGTCTCTAATCCGTGAACAATCATTTTATATATATATATATATATATATATATATATTCTCGGGGTGCAGACAGAAAAAATGTGTCTGAATCATCCCCTTTTCGCATAAAATCAGAAAAGGGGTTGCACGTATCACAATAGACTTAGTTTAGTAATGCGTACAAGTTATCATGTTCTGAGGGTGGCCGAGACGTTTTATGGATTTTTCATACACACACACCACACAATGTCTTACAAATTAACCACACAATAAACAAAAAGACACTAAAAATTGACTACTGACACTAAAAATTGATGATGAGATATTAACTAAAGCTGGTTAAATTGAGGTTATGTCTACTACCCTATTTTTAATTACCCGGAAGAGATCTTTATGTCTTTGCCAAAAAATCTGATTTGCTAACTTTATGTTTTCTTGACGTTTCAAGTCATTCTGAATCATCTGATATAGAAATTGGATAATTTAGGATTCGAGTTTGGAATATATGTAGGACAAAATTTATATTAGATCTTGTAGACATTTTCTTAGATATGCTTGCGAAAGCGACTGTATAGTCCATGCATCTGATCCGTATAGAGAAAAACTTCAAATAGTTTCATCTAATACTTCTCCGGACTTTTTTAAACTTCAGTCTTTCCACAACAATCTTTTAGCAAAATGAATCCAACCCAGTTTGCTTCAGACCTTGATGCTCGCTCTTGTCTTCTCTCGCTTTTCACATTGTGCTTTTTAATTTGTCATTTTATCGGTTATCCAAAACACCTTCTCCATTCTTCTCCAACTCATAGAGCCCATGTCCCAGATCCGTGCAGGGCTTCATGTAACAAAACAGTGAAACAATTACTCTAGCAAAGTTTTTCAACCTAGATTCTACTTGCTCGTTAGTAGAGTTCACTGTTTTTTTTTAAAGATCATTCCTGTGATGTCTTCTTCTTAGTGTCCATGTCTCGGATCCGCATAGATCTACACTTCAACCAATAAACCAGTTTACTAAACATGTTAGCAACTTTTTTTGGAACTGACAATGAGTTTTAGTCCTTTGACAGCAAAATTTTCTATTCTCATATCTCTGATGTCTATTAATTGGTCTTTTTGTCCACCAAATCTTGTTACGGAACCTTGATTTTATCCCAGAACCCCCTCGGAGCTCTATTTCCGAAGGGCTCCTCCGTTACTGTATCAAATAACGATTACCCAGAGAAGACTGTTTGGGTAATTGTTTTTGATCATGGTACCAAATTGGACAAAGGAGGGATATTGATTGCAAATTAGAAGTCGGGGATGATAAAAGAAAGTTTTTTCGGGCGATTTGTTTTTGGAAATTTAATTTACGATAGAACAATCAGTAGGATAAAAAGAAAAACATTTTTATTTTTTGTAACTAAAACAAAAAGTTTTTTTGTAACTATTTTTGATAACTTCACAGAGATCTCAACCTGGTGCAGATGGTAACCCTGTATCGTATCTTTTTTTTGCTTCATTTGCAAAAATTACAAAAAAATCATGTGTACAGTGTTAATAATAAATAATTATTTTCAAGGCAGGTCCACGATATACATAAATAAATCTCTTCTCATTATTAACAATTAAATTTCCCGCTCTTACTGTCCGTCTAGAATCTAATAATCTTCCTGTTCGCCTGATTGTGTGGATTGCCAGATTACTTTTTTGTTTGTCTTTGTTCTTCTCGTAGTAGTTCACCTGTGGCAATACTAATAAAAGGTTTCAGAGGAAAGTAATTACTGGCAACACCTCTTCACTGACATCTTGATTAAACTTCACTCTTATCGAATTGAAACTTAAGATTTATACAGACACACACATATATTCTTATATACAAAATTCTTCTGTACGGGTGTATGATTTGATTCTTCTCCTAAACGGTTATTCGGATTTTGATAATTCTTTTTAGAATTTGACAAAGGAAATTTTTAAGATTTAATTAACGATAAACTTAACTATATTAATCTTGTAGAAATAAATGGCAAAACTAACAAAAAAAACAAGTATCATTTGACATTGTAAACATTTGAACTGTCATCTGTTACAAATGTCAATTCTCTTGAAATTTAGCTGAAATTATGAGCCTAGATAATATTAGAATATAATATACAAGAAAAATGTAATGTCTAAATTATTATTGCCAAAAAGCAGCTGAGATGTACCAGAAATTAAAATAATATAAGATACTGTCAACAGTATATGATGAATACATGATTACCTGTCTACCTGTCAATATGTGTATATGTCTAACTTCCTATTTGTCTATTTGTCTACCTGTCTACGAGTTCACCTATTTATTTGTCCATTTGTCTATCCGACCATCTGCCTACCTGCACACCTGTTATCTGTGTATTATTATTTCCATATGTACAACATCAGTCAATAATGATTTTTATGATCATCATTTTTCAGACCACAAAATGTCAATTTTCTTTACTTTTTTCCCAAAACTCCGAAAACGCTAAACCTGCCATTGTGAAAATGTTTTTCACACCGCAAGTGAAATTTTGTTTGAATCATGCGAATCGTCCCAAGTTCAGTTCTCTTCAAAACAGAATTGCTATTTTTCAACTTTTTGGCCCATGTCTTCGGACCTGCCTTTGCCAAAATCTAATCACCACTTCTCCCCATCATTATGAATTGAATGTTTTTTCGATCATTCAAATCGGATGCTCCTTTCTGTCAAAAACTGCATTTCTATTTTTTGCACTCTTTGCTTCGTGTCTCCGTAACGGCTGGACCTGCCTTTGCCAAAAACTAATCACCTCTTCTCCCCATCATTACAAATGTTTTTTGGATCATTCAAATCGGATTGCTCCGTTTTCTCAACATTTCGAATTTTATTTCTAACTAATCAGCGCATCTTCCTATCAACAGGAATCAAATGTTTTTTGAATCATTCAAATCGGTTGAACCGTGCGCCCGAAAACGTGGATGAAAAATTGTATCCATACATACACACACACCTATTTTTTCTAAGGTATGCCAAAATGTTCAGAAAACTTCAAAACGTGAAAATATGCAAAAAAGTTCAATTCGATTTTTGGACGATTACAATAACTTCCTACTAAGGAAGTTAATATTTATAAAAATTAAAATAAATACTTAATAAAATAATAAAAATATATAAGTTTAAAATTGCATAATACGACTGGCTTCTGCAAATATTAAAAACTATAATATATAACAGTGGTTGCCAACATCTTTTATACAATATTATTTATTTATCTAATCATCTGCTGTCTCTTTTACAATCTGGCAAATTATATAAAAAGAAACCCACGATTTTTATTGAAAGCGCAGTCATTTTCTTACAACCAAGGGGGCGCCGTCGGAATCCAGACACAATACATAATAGGGGGACTACTTTTTGCTTTTCTTTTTTTCTCTATTTTCTTTTTTTCCGACAGGGGGGTCACGACGTCGTCACGGAGCCGCGCTTTCCCTTCGCAAACGAATTTAGGGCTTTTGTGATTTTTGGAGGAATAAAAAAAATAATAATAGGTGGAGTGGGATGAAATATAGTCAATGGTGTTTAGCGTGGATTAGACCCAAAAATTTGAGTTTCAAACCGGTAATAAAATATGTATATCGTGTGCAATTATTAATATGAATTAATAGAAACAATTTTTCGGCGACGATTTCGAGAACACTGATCAACCGATTTGAATGATTCAAAAAACATTCGATTCCTATTGATAAGGAGACGTGCTAATTAGTTTTTGGCCAAGGCAAGTCGAGCCGTTTCGAAGATATGGAGCAAAAAGTGCCAAAATTGGTAAGTGATTTTTTGACAGAACGTATCATCCAATTTCAATGATTCAAAAAACATTTTATTTGCATTGACGTAATGAAGAACTGAAGAATTTTTTGGTAAGGCAGGTCTATTGGCAGACAAAAATTATCACTAGACATATGCACATCAAATTATCAGAATTTTTTTAAATATTTAAATAGTAGGAACAAATTTTAAAATTCTCAAAAATCTATTTTTATCAAAGTTCTAAAAAAAAATTCAATCTTTTTCAAAAATTATAATTTCTGAGGAAAGAAAATTATAATTTCTATAGGAAGTTCCAGCAATTTTCCTTAAAGCGCGATGATATGCACCTTTAGTATTTATTTATAATATCAATTATTATGATTTCATTATAACGTTTTACATTTTATTGTATTTTTCACGAAAATTACTTATGTTTTATTCATTTATTTATATATAAGGAAAGCGTAATCAAAACTACTTCATAGTTAAGGTTGTTCGTAATAAGTAACTAAGATAGAATGTTATTACTTCATTAATTGTTTGGTTTAAATTGTTGATTGCTAATAAAATTATAATGTATTATAAAATGGTTAATACCTAAAAAATATTTTCATAAATAAAACATTGTATAAACCACTAGCGCCTCTAGCGGCGTAATAAGCAATTATTCCGATGACCTCGAAATATTCTTGAAGTGACTTATCTATTTTCTTATCTCTATGAACTTCTCGATTGCTATACTAAATTAGTGTAGTGGATGACATCGTGCCTTAAAGCAAATTGCTGGAACTTTCCGTACCGTAATTAAAAATCTTGGTACGGAACCCAAAAAAAATTACACAAAATGTGTACACATTATTAAAATATCTATAAAATATCTGATAATTTGATGTACATATGTCCAATAAACATTTTTGACCTTTTGACATTGACATTTTGAAATGACATTTTTTTAAGTTATTTTTGTTAAGAGTCCATAACCGCTGAACCTGCCTTTCCAAAAATTTAATCAGTTGTTATCTTGTCAATATAAGTAAATTTTTTTTTGAATTATTAAAATCGGACGCTCCGTTCTCTTGACAACTAAGTTAACGTTTTTGGCACTTTTTGCCCTGTATCTTCGGAACGGCTAGACCCGCCTTCGCCAAAAACTAATCAGCACGTCTTCTTAACAATACGAATCGAATGTTTTTAATTATTCAAATCAGTTGATCGGTGTTCCCGAAATAGTCGACGAAAATTTGTATCCGCACACACATACACACACAAACGCGCGCACACAAAAATCCATTTTTCCTAAGGTATGCCAAAATGTTCAGAAACCTCTGAAACGTAAAAATATGCAAAAATATTCATTTTCGATTTTTTTGCGATTATATAACTAAACTTATCCTATGGGAAGTTAAAAAGTCTACATGCGCCCTCCGCCTTATAACAAATTTTTAATGTTAGGGTGCAAACACACTCAAGATTTTTAAGAATGCGACAATTTAAAAAAAAAAAACCGTAACAAATATTTCTGATGACACGTTTGTCAGAATATGTTTCAGAATATAAATGTAAATTAATTTTAATTAAAATTTTAGTATCTTGCAATAAAAAAGTGGATAAACATCATAGATAAACAAGTATAAAACATTGTACATGGTAAACATTATAAAATTTTTGAGGTTATGTCTTCTGGATTTTTAAACAATAATTAAGGTTATGTGTACAATATTTAAGGTATATGTGTGTGTATTGATATACACGTCGTTCGTTTGGGGAAAAGTGGCAAATGTTTGCAAAAGGCAAACAATGAAAAAGTTTGCCAAGACGATTTTCTGTCAAGACTAACTGACCGTACGTTCATTTATACATTAGCCTCATGTATATATATATATATATATATATATATATATATATATATATAAATGTATAAATATATATATTTGTTGACATACACAGTGGCTGTGCAAATATTTCGCGTGCGAAAAATAGGGAACACAAGGCAAAATCGATAATCCCTAATAGTTACTTTTATAAGTCCATTCTGGCTTAAATTTTTATCTTAAAGAAATATAATATTATGAACTAGGTCATTTTGCCTCAATATAAATACCCTAAGCCTTTTGTCTTACTTGTTAATAAAAATTAATCAATGCAAATTTCGATATCTATTAAGCAAATATAGTTCACAAAAGTAAAATATCTGTAATTTTATTTTTTATCTCAAAATACAAAACAATAAAATAAAATATTTAAAAGTCCGAACGAAACCGATAGAAGAACGACGGGGTTTACAGGAACCTGATGCAAGATCGTTTTCAATGATAGTTGAGATAAGGATGGATAAAAGACTAATTCTAAGAGAATATTAAATATCAAAATGATAAGGCATTTTATAAAAAAACATATAAAATAAAAAATCTAAAGATAAAAAATTATTTTAAAAAAATTGATAATGTCATGGTATCAGGTAATAAAAGGACAGAATTTCCTTTATAACACAAAAAAGATTTAAAAAAATAAAAACAGACTCAGCTAGTTTTCCACGGTCAATATTCTTTCCTTTGTGTAAAATAATATAATTCTTGGTATTTAAACTAATAATATGTTCCAAAAACATAGTCTTAAATTGATTTGGATTTTTTTGAATATTAGGGATGTCGATTCATTCTCTTGTAAATTACTGTAAATATATTGTGAACCTTCTCCAATGTAACAACAATTACAATCGTTAGAATTTAAATAAAATATTTAAAAGTTAATCAACGTGTGACCGAACTGATAGTCCGAACCAAACCGATAAAAAACGACGGGGTTCACAGGAACCTGATGCAGGAACGTTTTCAAGGACGGACAAAAGACTAAGAAAAAATTAATTATCAAAATGATGAGAAACTTTTTGAATAAAAACTTCTCTAGGCGAGACTAGAGTGTAATTCCGTACAAATGTAACGTAAACGTAGATATTATTTCAAAACCGCAAAAAAACTTTACATTTTTTATTATTATTTTTTTGTAGAAGCGTTATTTAAAATAAAACAATGGACGGCGGCTTATACGTCAAATGTCAAATGGTTTTGACAGTTTATGCTCATTCAATAGAATGTTTTAAATTAATATTATTTAATTGTAGTAAGAGACTTTATTTGCACGTTAGTGTTGCCTGATTTTACTCACCGGGTTGCCTCAAGTGCGAATGTGGGTCCAGGGAAGATTTTGTAACACTCAGAGCATTCGAACCGTAATCTGAAAATAAAAATAGATTTATTAAAAATAATTTTACATTTAAATAATAAAATTAATCTCATATAGGCTTGTTCTGCTATCTTTCAGTAAGATAAAACAGCAAGAATGAAAGATGCCAATTGGAAACTTTGAGGTTATGTATATAGTTGACATTTTAAATAATGCCAAGGAAATTATCTCATCTTATTATAGTTGATTATTAAATTGGATAGCAAGGAACTTAGAAAAGAAAGAAAATATGTTATTTCACAATAGAAAGAAAAACAACTATGACTTGAGATCATGGCACATTCTCTTTGAGGTTATGACATATTCTCTTTGAGGTTATGTCAGATCTAACTTGTTTTATTATTTTAATACAGATCTTAGAACGCATATTATTTTATCTTAAATCATGTAATATTATTTTATGTTACGTAAGACAAGTGATCATGTCAAAGTCAAAATAAAATCTATCAATTGGCTACATTGAGGTTATGTTGACTACTCGAATGTTACATTCAACCGATCAATCTCAGTAAATTAGGACATTTTATAACAATATAAGATAAAAATGGTTTTAGAAGTTTAATCGGTCTATTAACATTTATTTTTATTTCACTTTTTTCCTAACATCTGACATCTGACCACGTTTCGGATATTTGCGCCCCCATCAGCAGTTCAATAATTTTATTTAAATTAATAAAAAATATTACAAACTTTTTTTTGAATAATGGTATTTTTATAACAAATTATTGTCAATATATATATGAAATATAAAAAAATGATCAAAATTTATTAACAATGATGAAACTAACACAATAACTAAGGAAAAGATACATTTCAGATAATTTTGGTGGCAGCGCCTTGATCCTTATATATATATATACATAGCTGGGCATTAACTCGTTAATCCGTTAATCGTTAATTAACGAAGTTAACATTTTGATTAACGGATTAACTTTTAAGTTAACTTTTAAAAATGTTAACGGACACGTTAACTTCCGTTAAAATGCGAGAAGTCCGTTAATCGTTAATCCAATGCCTACTATTTACCGCACGGCACAGCTTTAGCCAATGCCTTATTAAACGACATAGAGAAAAGATTTGGACTACTCCTGAATGATGAACAGTGCCAACTTGCCGCGGCATTTCACCCAAAGTTTCGGTTAATGTGGCTGGAAACGTATGACAGCAGTAGAGAGGAATGCAGTAAGAAAATGCACGGAAAAAAAGGTAGAAGATGCCTTATGGCAAGAAGTAGCGAAAAATTCGAAGGACAGAGATAGTTTAAGTGGCGGAGGGAGCAATGCGAGTAACAACGATGATGACGAGGAGGAAGACTTTTTCAATTCTGTCACTCAGTCTATAGAAAAACCAAAAAGCTACAAACTCTTTAAAGAATAAAGCGCAAATTCTCGTTAAAATGTGGCTGGATATGAAATCAAAAGACTCGTTCAACGATGCTGCATTCCTCGGGGAACAGATATTCATAAATCTATTTATTAAATACAATACTGCTATACCCTCAAGCGCTGCAGTTGAACGTTTGTTTTCCACGGGTAAAGACATTTTGACACCAAAACGAGCTTCGCTTTCAGACGAGAACTTCAACATGTTAATGTTCATGAAGGGGAATATGCACCTTATGCCCGACGCTTAACCAGTCGCGCGTTTCCTATTTTTCGCAAAAACTAGCCGTAAATGGTCTTAAGGCAATTAAGGCATCGTACCTTAAAGCAAATTGCTGGTACTTTCCGTACCTAAAATTATTATTTTTTTAAAAACGATTAACATTTTTGAAAAAAATTTACTTCGAAAAAATAAGATTTTTGAGAAACTATAAACTATTGGACAAAAAATTAATTTTTTTGGAAGATCTGAACTTTTTTTCAAAGCAATTTTACTGCTTTAGGATTGCATAGAGACAAAATATAAAGCGCGTAAGCGCCGCGTCGCTGTCTAAAGGATACACTTTGGTACGGAACCCATAGGAATGTAAATAAAATTTATACTTATTGTTAAAATCTCTATAAAATATCTGATAATTTGATGTGCATATGTCTAATGATCATTTTGACCGCCAAATGGCTTTTTTTTTACTTTTTTCATTAGATCTCCGAAACCGCTAGACCTGCATTCATGAAAAATTGATCAGTTCTTCATAATTGTCAATACAAGTAAAATGTTTTTTGAATTATTAAAATCGGACGCTCCGTTCTCTTAAAACTGAGTTACCGTTTTTGGCTCAATTTTGCCCCATATCTTCGGAACGGCTAGACCTGCCTTTGCCAAAAACTAATCAGCACGTCTTTTTATCAATACGAATCGAATGTTTTTTGAATTATTCAAATCGGTTGATCCGTGTTCCCGAAATCGTCGACGAAAATTTGTATCCGCACACACACACAGACACGCACACACATACACATATGGTATGCCAAAATATTCAGAAACCTTTGAAACGTAAAGATATATAAAAATTTTCATTTTCGATTTTTTTGCGATTACTATAACTTGCCCTACGGGAAGTTAAAAAAACTCTTTCCCTTTATTTAGAAAAAAATTCTTGTAAAAACAATATGCAATCATAAAAACGGAAAGTTGACCAATAGCGTTTATCACGGTATGTGATAATTGTGCCATTTTCCTTATACACACGGAAGTATGCATAAAACGCGCGAGGGGTTAAATTACACATTTGAATTATACAAGTATTTTGTTTTATTCATAACCTGTTAACTTTCAGAACCTAAACTAATAAGTTTTTTAAGTTCACTAACGCAACGATATAAAAATGTAATTTTACACATATTAACGGATTAACGATTAACGTTAACTTGCGTTAATTCTTCCGAAATGTAACGCTTTAACGTTTAACGAAGTTAACTTTTTTTGTAGCGGATTAACGATTAACGAAGTTAACTATTTGATTAACGGTGCCCAGCTATGTATATATATATATATATATATATATATATATATATATATATATATATATATATATATATAAGAGATCATTTTATCTCATTGGGGGAGAAAAAGATCAAAAGCTTTTCAGGACATCATTGCATTACCACGCCCTAATGGTTAATAACCACAATATCGTATGTATACCCCCTGTTATATATATATATATATATATATATATATATGTAATTACCGCCATAGGCCCTGCAGAGCTCTTCGATTTAGCACCTATCTAGATTCTAGGATATGTTACACAGTGCAAGTTTTTATAAAAACCTGTATAACTTGAATTTTTATTCCAAAGCTCATCGATTTTAGTATTTCTTACCTTGAAAGATACTTTAAGGCATATATTTGGCAAGTTACAACTTTGTGGTACAAGCGGTGCAACCTGAAGAGCTCTTCGATTTAGCAACTATCTACATTCTAGAATATATTACACAGTGCAAGTTATTATAAAATCCTGTATATCTTGAATTTTTATTCCAAAACATATCGCTTTTAATATTTTTTTCCTTAATTTGCAAGGTGTGGAACAAACGGTGCGCCCTGGAGAGCTCGTTGATTTAGCGTCTATATAGAATATATTGCAGTTTTTATAAAATCCTTACAATGTATCTTGAATTTTTGTTTCAAAACATATCGATTTTAGTCTTTGTTTTAATAATAGACACATTGCGAAAAATATCTATCAACATACAAAAAATCTCCAAAATCGCTAGACCTGTCTTTCGAAAAACTTGATCAGGTCTTCATTTTGTCAATACAAATAAAATGTTTTTTGAATCATTCAAATCGGACGCTCCGTTCCCTCAAAAATTAAAATACCATTTTTGAAACCTTTTGCCCCGTATCTTCAAAACGGCTGGACCTGCCTTGTCCAAAAACTAATCAGCACGTCTCCTTAACAATAGGAATCGAATGTTTTTTAAACCATTCAAATCGGTTGAACAGTGTTCTCGAAATCGTCGTCGAAAATATGTATCCGAATATATACACATACATATATAAATACGCACTCACACACACACATACTTGCATCCATTTTATATAAGGTATGCCAAAATGTTCAGAAAGCTTTAAAACGTAAAGCTATATAGAAATTTTATTTCTATTACTACAACTTACCCTACGAGAAATTAAAAAATTGCTCACAAAAATTCAAATATTTTCAAAAATTTCAAAAATCTTTTTTCAAAATTTTCAAAACTTATCAAAGCTTTTTTAAAAAATTTCATTTTCGGTACAAAAAGTTTCAGCAATTTGCCTTAAGACACGATGCCAAGCACCACTAGTTTTTATTTAAATTTTACATTAATATATTTTAGTTATTAATTCCCATCCGTGCCACCACGCAGCGCCATCAGCGCTTCCAAACACCCCTTTCGCCTTAAGCCATGCAACAAAAACAATTGTTCCATCCACCGCAAAAAATCACGACGACAAACGTTCAATCAGCGCGCAACCAAAAGATCAAAGACTTCGTCACCCCAAGGGGGCTCCCGTTGAGACACCTAAGGCGTTAAACTAGATAAGTGATAGCGCCCCATTATCGTACCAGTCTAAACCTATGCGCTTCGATGGTTTTCAAAGAGACGAAGGCTTAGAATGGTATGGAAAGTGGGTCCTCCTGCCGCGCGGGGCCCCCGGGGGCTCCTTTGCGGGGTGACAATGAATGGTGTTATTTTAGGCGTGTTTTGATTTGTTTTCGGGATGAACTGTTTGATTGTTCAAAGGAATAATATATCTATACATGTATGGAAATGTGTGTTGGGTGTTTGGGTTGTTCGTATCAAAGTGGTTACGTACGCGTACTGACTTGTGACTTTGAGGTAATGGGATCGATCACACACTATAGTAAAATCATGTATGATATGAGTTACAGTAATCGCAAAAAATCGAAAGTGAAAATTGTTATATATCTTTACGTTTCAAAGGTTTCTGAACATTTTGGCATACCTTAGAACAAATGGATGTGTGTGTGTTTGTATGTGTGTTCGGAAACAAATTTTTGTCGACGATTTCGTAAACACGGTTCAACCGATTTGAATGATTCATGACATACCTTAGACAAAATAGATGCATGTGTGTGTGTGAGTGTGTATTTATGTACGTGTGTATGTTTGGACACAAATTTTCTACGACGATTTCAAGAACCGATTTGAATGATTCAAAAAACATTTTATTTGTATTAACGATACGCAGTTAACGTATCGCGATTGCTTTAAAAACAGTTCAAAATTTCCAAAACATTTCATAGTAAAAATAATCAAATTTTTCAAAAAGGTCAAATTTTTCAAAAATTTTAAAATTTTCAAAAATCTATTTTTTTAAGATTCTAAAAAAAATTAAGTTTTTTTTAAAAAATAATCATTTTTGATCAACAACTCGATATACTCTAGAAACTCATTTGAACATGACAAATAGTTACAAAGTGTTGCCATATGAACAAATAATGTATCACTTTAATAAATCGTACATAACTTCTAAACCATTCGGTTATTATTAATGATGTATTAGGAAAATATGCACAAAATCGAGTAATAAACAATCTTTTCTAATATTAAAATGTACAACAACTCACTATACTCTAAAATCACTTCCAAACATTGTAATACAATTCTGACTTGATTGATCCAATCCGTAAGTGCATTTATTTATTACATCTCTTGTAACTTTCAAACCATTCGATTAGTATGAATGAAGTAAAAGACAAATTTGTTCAAAATTTAATAAATTCAAAGTTGTATTAACAACAAAAAAACTCTACAAACCTCGGTATACCCTAAACTCAATTCAAAATGATGAACCCTTTCAGAGTGTTGCCATATGCAAATTGATGCAACTCTTCAGCATATCTTGCATAGCTTACAAACCATTCGATTAGTATAGATGATGTATTCGATAAGTTTGTACAAAATAAAATACTTTGCAATGTTGTCTAACATCATGATGACTTACAACAACTCTGTACGTATACTCTAAAACCACTTTCATAACACGTTTTTTTCTCAACTGTGTGTGTATTTGTTACGATATTAAATTTATTGAATGTATAAATAGCAAAACATTATTATTAATATTCTCATTGTAATAATTATTAATATTATAACTGATATTAATTTTTATAGTATTTTATAATGAAGCAACAGCATTAAAAGAAAATTAATAAACAAGGGCCTATTGTACTACCTTGCGGCACACCATAATTTAAATTTGCGACCTCGGAAAACAATAAATTCTTAATCAGATATTATTTGAGAAAAACTAATGGTGCGTAGTGGTAATACAATTGTAAGTGCTAACATTGTTTCAGATTGTTATTATATTTCTTATAACTCTTAACCATTCGATTAGTATGAATGATGTGCATTTGTATGTATATTTATATATATATATATATATATATATATAATATTTATATGACATATGTCCTCCTATCGACAAAATAATTCGATTCCAAAAACCAATTCCAAATTAATTTGGAACGTTCCTGTCCTCCCGACTGGGGCGGAGCACCCTTTGCGATCGTAAATGTTGCACTTTCATTTATTTTCGAAATAAAACGAAATAACTTCAATTGAATTTAAGAAATAAATAGAAAAAAACTAAAAATCGATCTTTAGAAATAATATTTGCTTGGTGGGAATATGTGAGGTTATGTATACTTGGGTAAAAAAAATAATAGTTGATTTCTTTTGCGATTTTGGAGTATACCGAGGTGCTGTAAGGCTTTATGATAATAGACATTGTTATAAAGTATTTTGTTTTGTACAAGATTGTTTCATACATTATTCATATTAATCAAATGGTTCAAAAGTTACAAATTTTATAAAACACAAATGTGCTGTCCACTGAAGAAAAAGTATATCCACCATTAAACACTATTTTAAGTATATAGAGTTCATTTAGAGCAACATAATATTAGACAAAATTATGCAATATTTTAAGTATATAGAGTTCATTTAGAGCATTATAATATTAGACAAAATTGTGCAAAATTTAATTCTAAACAAACGTTCCAAAAACACCACCCACATTTATCGGATGCTTTACGATCTATAAACAAAATACTAAACAAATACCCTTTTTCACAAAAATGTAAAAAATTTTACTTTCTTAGGTTGGCACCACGTGTGTCAACGCTATCTTCACTCTGATCTTCTTCATATATAATTAACTAAACCTGTCCAAACCTTTCGCCATAATTATAACTATCAGTATATAATTACTCATTTAAAACTTCTGAAAGTTCTGAAAGTATCATCCACATTAATCGAATGGTTTACGATCTATAAACAAATGCACGTTTTTACAAAAATGTAAAAAATTTATCTTCTTCGGTTGGCACCACGTGTTTTAAGACTATCTTCAGTCTAAACTTCTTCATATATAATCAACTAAACCTGTCCAAACTCACACCGCAATTATAACTATTATTATATAATTATTCATTTAAAACTTCTGAAAGTTCTGGAATCATCATCCACATTAATCGAATGGTTTACGATCTATAAACAAATGCACGTTTTTACTAAAATGTAAAAATTTTACCCTTTTCGGTTGGCACCCTGTCTTTAAACCTATCTTCACTCTAAACTTCTTCATATATAATTAACTAAACCTGTCCAAACTTTTCGCCATAATTATAACTATCAGGATATAATTACTCATTTAAAACTTCTGAAAGTTCTGAAAGCACCATCCACATTAATCGAATGTTTTTTTTACGTTTTTACAAAAATGTAAAAATTTTACCTTCTTCGGTTGGCACAACATGTGTAAACACTATCTTCACACTAAACATCTTTATATATAATCAACTAAACCTGTCTAAACTTTTCTAAACTTTTAACTATTATTATATAATTATTCATTTAAAACTTACTCTGAGACTGACTTGTTGTATGAGAACCCCATGTCGATTTGTAAGTCGAATCTGAAACAAAATTAAATAAACAAATTAATTTGTTTATAATTAATTTAAACAATTTAGAATTAAACATAAACAATCAAATTGAGCAAATAGTTTCTCACACATGAGAAAAATATAACAATTAATCTGGGAACGTTTTTTGTTTTTATAAATCATTTTATAATAATAATAAAATAATAAACAATTTAAATTGTTTATATGTATACTAGATGACCCGGCAAACTTAGTTTAAAAAAGAGTGCGCGTAAGGATCACATGCGATTGAAGTAAAACTTATTTGCTACTGTACAAGATGACATTTAAGTAAAAATAAATACATCATATAACAATTTTGAGTATTGATATGAGTTTATCAGCAATATGGTAACATTCGTGATGCACACATTTATTAGTGTCAACCATTATATACATTTATATAATGATAAATTATAAATTATATATTTATAATAGCATTAAAAATATGTATAATATTTAAAAACAATAATGTAATTAAAGTCATACTTCAAATATGACATGATCGGTTTGTCATTGTAATTAGTATTTAGAAATGAACTTTCATTAAAGAAATTAAGTAATTGCTGATTAATAAATTCTATAATATTCGTTCACAAAGTAGATTATGTTAAACAACGCCTAAACAAATATTGTTTTCATAATTTCACTGACCATGTAATAATTGTGTTTGAAGAACTTCATGTAATTAAAATCAACATACATTCAATTACCGATGGTATTTTTTTTACTTTTTCGCTGGCGATATAATTTTATTCTTTGAACAGCTGTAATATCTGTCTTGCCTAAAAATATTTTCGATTTTAATAACTTCAAAGATTTATATAAACTACGAATAATATAGAAATAATTTCTAATCAATAAACTTACGTTTAGTACACGGCACAAATGTTTAATTTGTTTTATTATTTTTAAGGAACAGGATAAAATATTCTTCTAATTCAGGCATTTTCATTAAATCAAGATTTGTATTACGATATAACTTTAAAATGTTTATTCATCTATGCCGATTTCCTTGTCGATATCGGAATGTATACAACGTTGATGCCGGTACGCATACAACGACAGATCTCTATTCACATACACGAAAACTAATCACAATCGACGCGTATAGAAATGGTATCATCGAGAGCGAATGACGAATCATTGGCACTCGACTCTTATCTTATCGACTCTGAACTGTCGTAAAGCACTTCCGTTGCATTTGTACGGATTTACACCCCAGTCGCGCCTTAAGAAGTTTTACTTCAAAATATATTTAGAAAATTTTTAGTATTAAGTGACAGGGGCAACTTTAATTTTATAATATTATATAATTCTGATTGTAGAAGTATTTGGTATATAAGTGAGAGGAGCAATATTATATGGAAAGTTTACTCACTGCAAACCATGCTAAATATAAATATTCAGGAAAAATACTGATCTAAAACTGATTTCATTTAAATTAGATTGGCACATTTTGATATTCAAGGTTTTACGCATTTTATGGTCTATTACAAAATAAGGGTTTATCGTAGGAATGTGAAAATTTAGGGTTTTGTATGAAAAAATTTAAGCTTTTATAATTTTCTTGATTAGAATTAACACTGATCTAAAAACTGAATAAAAATTCAGGCGCGATTTTAGAGTATACCGAATTGCTGTAGAACTATACAATATTAGACTATATTGTTTATTATTCAATTTTAAACATAATTTTCAAACAAAATATTTATATTAATCGAATTGATTTAAAGGTACAAGAAATATTATAATTTTATGCTCAAAAATGACGGTCAACGTTTCAAGATGGCGCATAACATAGATTCTAATCTATTTCCAAATCGATATTAAAGTATACCAAGTTGCTATAGCGCATTATGATGTTAAACAATATTTTAGATAATTTAATTTTGAACAAATTTGTCAAAAACATCGTACAATTTGATCACATGGTTTAAAAGTTACAGTACGTACTGTAAACAAATAAACTCACATTCATTGCCTATATTCAAATACAATTTTAAAGTATACCGACTTGCTCTAGAGCCTTGCGATGTTAATCAAAATTACTAAGTATTTAATTTTAAATAAATTCGTCGAATATTGCGTTCAAATCGGACTGACCGTTTAAAAATTACAAGATATATAATAAAAAAATGCACATCGTTATAAAAATTCCTTGAAAAAATCACTGGTGATGGTATCAACCACGATCCGAAACGTCAAATATTTAGGAATTAGAAAAAAATAAAAAAATGGAAACACTTCGTAACTATTTTTTATTTTCTTACCTGCAAACAGCATCGAAAAATTACTAAAATTCGACCTGGTCAAATAATCGGCCGAACTTTTAATATCCAACATTTTTTTAATAATCTTTTACCACAATATTTTTAAATTTATTTTTGAATTATTTTAGAATTTGCAGAAACGACTGTGCCGATCTGTTTATTAAATTTGTTAATGTCCAATCACACAACATCGTGGTAAAGAATCACAATAACATTCGATTATTTATAAATTATACAAAAAGTTTGATTGTGATGTCCCAAACAAGTCCATACTAGTCCCATACAGGTCCCATGAAGTACCCAAAAGAGACCAAGTTCAAAAAAATAGGAAAACACTTTTAATTCTTCACAGACACAATTTAAGTCCTAAAACAATTCTTATGACCCCACAGTGCACCATGCACATGTACACTAATCATAACCTTAAAATTGTACAAACAGAAACGTTATAACCTCAAAATTATCTAAAAACCAGTTACAACCGCAATTTTTTTAAAAAAATCACTCTAATGCATTTAAAAAAGTCACGCTACATCAATACACAACGACTTAATTTTTTTTTTAAATTTTTATTACCACTAACTTCACACTACTTATCGATCTTTACAATAAAAATCGATTAATTTATTATTAATTTTTTTCAGCAGATGTCGCCTCCGCAACGGCTGAAGCGAGAATGTGAGTGCACCCTAATACGAGCCTTGAATAAAATCAAGGGACAGGGCGGAGGCAGGGGCGGGGGTGAAACTTCTGACAGGGGTGGGGACACACCGGTGGGACTTTTATGACAGTCAAGCGAGAATTGATTGAGGTGGAAAATATGTTATGAATTTGATAGTTTTTTTTTAAGTTCAAAATTTGTTTATAGGGAATTGATTGAGGTGGAAAATAGGTTATGAATTTTTAAGTTCATAATTTATTTCTTGTTTTAATTAATTATCGAAATAATATAAGCAAATAAATGGTTATTATAATAAATTGAAATGATTACAGCTGCTGAGCATA
Organism: Ctenocephalides felis; assembly: GCF_003426905.1. NCBI lineage: Eukaryota > Metazoa > Arthropoda > Insecta > Siphonaptera > Pulicidae > Ctenocephalides > Ctenocephalides felis. The sequence continues at coordinate 88,457,863 of NW_020536999.1, forward strand.
ATTTGCTATGGCAACGCTTTGTTACAGTCCTTCATATAAACTGGTATTCAAAATGTTATGTATTTGTTGTACAGTCAGGCTTTTTAGATTTAAAACCTAACCTCAAAAACGTGCAAACGTTAAAAAGAAATGTTATCATAACTGCATCTTTCTGATGGCACATACGTGAATTTAGGTTTTATTTAAAAAACGCCTGACCGCACATCAAACACATAGCATTTAGACAATTTTTCTACCATTTTTATAAAGAAATGGCGTTGCCATAACAACGTTATGTTACGGTATATTTTATCAGAAAAAAGGTCCCCAAAAAAAACTACGTTTTTACAACTACCAATAAAAAACCTGAAGATGTCACATTTTACTTTTTGAGTCGCATGATTCAATAAAATAAATTTAATTGATAAAATTAATTACAATTAATAAAGTAAATCAAGAATGAAGAAATAATAATTGAAGGAAATTTCTAGAATTTGCTGTACGGGTTGATTTTGTATGAATGATGTTTTGAACATTGTGTCATCATCAGTATATTTTGTTTCTGACATTTGAAATAAAGTGGAACAAATTGTGCAAAAAGTATAAACACTGATGATGAAACAAACCTATCCCGAAACGTGTGTGACTTCCATTGATTGTGTTGCTAATTATTTTTAATACTTTTTTATTTTTGTTTGTAATACTATCTTATTTTCAATTGCATTATCATTTTAAATCGGGTGCACACGACGCCAGAATTCTTGTGACATATTTTCTGTCAAGCTATTATCGTAAAGTGAGCATATTTAATCGTGAAATATGACTCTAGCATTTTATTATTTTATTTAATTGTTATAAATAAACGATTGGATTTATCCCAATACATATATGTTTTATGTTTACATTCCAGAAAAATTGACAGAAAATATGTCACATTAAATTCTGGCGTCGTGTGCACCGGGCTTAAAATGATAATTTAATTGAAAATAAAAAAGTATTGATAACAATTACTAATCAATGAAAATTACACACGTTTCGGGGTCGTTTTGTTTCATCATCAGTGCTTATAACTCATAACTCTTGCACAATAGATTTGCTTCATCATTATTATTCAATTTTTTTACTATTTAATTCTTATAAATATGAGATAAAATAATCACAAGGATTTATCTTAATCGAATACGATACATATATGTTTATTGTTCACATTGCAATAGAACAATTTCTTTGCACACGCACATCTGATAACAAAAACTTGACAGAAAATATGTCGCAAGAAATTCTGGAGTCGTCTGCACCAGGCTTTAGTAAAAATATTTCAGATTTTATTAATAGTTAGAACAGATTTTCCGGCTACGTTGGCAAGTATTTTTAATTTTCTTTGATGATGTTGATAATTTCTGATCGAAGCGTTTGCCTTAAAGTATTATTTCTTATTTGTTAAAAGATAAAATTTATTAAAATTATAATAATTATGATTAAACCCATAAAATTGTTTTTTTCCACTTTACTTTCTTAAAGCAATCAGAAATATTTAATAAAAAAAATTGAAGATAATACAAATTGTCTCAAAATAAAATTAAATTTAATAACCTTAAAGTTATAGTTATAAAAATAATTTTCACTAAAGATGAAGTGAAATTTTAATATGCTAAAAAAACCTTGTTCGATAAAAACTACTTTCCAACAATCTGGGGATGACATAAATACATATCCAAAACGTACGACACTTTAATTAATTATTTTTCTTGACGTTTAAAGAAAATAAAGTAATTTGCAGTCAATTAGTCATGTTCCACTTAATACATACATCTGTATGTACGCCTAGTATATATATATATATATGTACACGTGAGACCTCGTTATTACTCACCCCCGGATTGAACCAATCAGATAGTGGAAGCGGCCACGCCCCCGGACATCCTATTGGCTAATAAACACCCCTTAAGGGATGTTTTCAACCGGCGCCGCCAGTGGGCGACGGCGGGTGATATAGAGCAAGAGGGAGGGAGATGGATGTATACGTATGTAGAAGGAGAGAGTAAGAAAAGAATATGTATTATGTATGTATGTATATGAATGAATTTAAAGAGAAGACAAATCATTGATACGTTTCAGTGTGTCATCATCAGTCTAGAAATCTTCAACTTTTAAGAATTTTTAACTTCTTGTAGGGTAAGTTATAGTAATCGCAAAAAATAGAAAATGAAAATTTTGGCATATCTTTACGTTTCAAAGGTTTCTGAACATTTTGGTAAACTTTAGAAAAAACGATGTATGTGTGGTTATGAGTGTGTGCATGTATGTGCAGATACAATTTTTTGTCTACGATTTCGAGAACACGGAGCAACCGATTTGAATGATTCAAAAAACACTCGATTCCTATTGATAAGAATATGTGCTGATTAGTTTTTTGCAGAGGCAAGTCAAGCCATTTTGAAGATACGGTGCAAAAAGTGACAAAAATGGTATTTCAGTTTTTGAGAGAACGGAACGTCCGCTTTGAATTATTCAAAAAACATTTTACTTGTATTGACATATTGAAGAACTGATTGAATTTTTGGTAAGACAGGTCCAGCGTTTGCGGAGATCTAATAAAAAAGTAAAAAATAATGCCATTTAACAGTCAAAAAAGATCATTAGGCATATGCACATCAAATTATCAGATATTTTATAGAGATTTTAATAATAAGCATAAATTTTGTTTACATTTTTATGGATTCCTTAACATAGCTTATCCATAAGACTGCAACGCGGCGCTTACGCGCTTCGATACTTCCACTTTCAGACAGCGATTGTTTTAAAAACAGTTCAAAATTTTCAAAATATAGAAAAAAAAAATTTTTTTGCAAAAAAGTCAATTAATAATTTCAAAATTCTCAAAAATCTAATTATTTCAAATGTTTTGAAGTTTTATTTTAAATTTTAGTTTTCGGTACGGGAAGTTCCAGCAATTTGCCTTAAGACACGATGCCATGCACCACTACGTTTCTCTTTTTTTACAACCAGATCCATGTTATGAGGGCGTTCAATTTTATTTTAGTATCCAATCCAGCTTCCATTTCGAATCACAATTTAAAGTAGAGCCAAGCTATCATGATTCCATACCTCTGATCCATATAGAATCATTGAAAAAAATTATTTTACGCTTCTTGCGATTGATATATATATTAGTTCCATTAACTGGAACTCGTTGTTTGTCATTCAGTTTCCTTTTCAAATAAGATTTTAATGTGAAGCCAGTCTATCGTGAGTCCACACCTCTGATCCATATAGAACCATGTTAAATTTTTTTTAAATTTATGCTCATAACCCTACTTTTCAGTATTTATGAAATTACAAAAAAATATGTATGGTGACATAAAAATTCAATATAAAAATCAGAATCATATGCGTTATCATTCTTTTAAGTCCGTACCTCTGATCCATGCTATCAATGATTTAAATTCATAAAAAACCTTTGAGTGCCTCAGAATATTCCACCTAATTTAAAGTTCAGTACCAAACTAACAATAACAAAATTAAATCTCTATCGTGTGACTTCTCCGCAGGAGGGCACCACTTATCGAATTAATATATGAACTACAGTCATCCCCCAAGTCAAAAAAAATAAAAATATTCCCACGATAATAATTCCACTGACTCGGCGCATATGTTTTTCCCCGACCCTCGATTTATACGACGACCCATTGCCGACCCTGACCCCGTAAGAAAGGACAGTCATTACCATTTTTTGTTCGTTGGTAGCAATGCAAATTAACTAACTTCAGTTGTGAATTAATAGTCAGTTGATTTTTTGATATAATAAAAAGATTTGCCTGAAGTTGGCAGTAAGCATGTATTGAAACGTTGGAAATGGATAGAATTTGAGAATTATTATACAAATTATGTTTTGTTGAGATAGATGAGAAAAATACTAACTAGTGGTGTATGTTATCGTGCCTTTAGGCAAACTGCTGGAACTTCTCGTAACATAATGAAATATTCAAAGAATAAAAATTAGAAAAAATATTCTTTGAAAAAAAATTCCTCAGAAGCAATCTTTTCGTCAATACAAGCAGAAAGTTTTTTGACTCATTCGAATCGGATGCTTAGACCTCTCAAAAACTGCCATTTCATGTCCGTATCTTCGAAACTGATAGACCTGCTTTTGCCAAAAACTAATCACCACTTCTTCACATCATTACGAATTGAATATTTTTTCATTTCACTATGTTAAAATATCATTCAAATTGGATGATATTTTAACATAGACCTACAACTATTTTTGTGTATGTTTGTACTTCTTCATTAGACCTGCCTTCGCATATATAACTAGTTGTGTCCTTTCATGTTTGTTGCAATGATATCCTTACCCTCTTACCCCCTTACCCCATGGACCTGCCTTCCGTAGTGTGTATGTGATTATATCGTTGTGTTGGTACCATGTGTCTATTATCATCGTACGTGTGAATCACTTCACCCCAATCGTGTATGTTTTAGTTCAAGTGTGGGACTTTTAATCCCTATCTGGTAACACTAAACATAATGGTCCCGAGTTAAGTGGTGCTATTGTCGACGGTACGATTACAGTATCGATGGACGATTAATTTTTTTTATTGACTTTCGAAATGGAAAAGGACACGATGGTGGATTAGGGATGGATGGGAGATGATGTTTATTGTTATATAATTAGGTAATGACATTTATGGACATTTTTTGCACACTCATTTACTTAATGATCAACTATGACACATATTGATATATTTTGCTGACACATATTGACACATCGCCTCCTGCTCTGGAGATTTTCCTTATCAACTTCCCGTAGAGTAAATTATAGTAATCGCAAAAAAATCGAAAATGAAAATTTGTATATATCTTTACGTTTCAAAGGCTTCTGAACATTTTGGCATACCTTAAAAAATGGATGTATGTTTTATGCGTTTATGTGTGTGCGCGTGTGTGTGTCTGTGTGCGGATACAAATTTTTGTCAACGATTTCAGGAACACGGATCAACCGATTTAAATAATTCAAGAATTCGATTCGTTATGATAAGGAAACGTGCTGATTAGTTTTTGGCAAAGGCAGGTCTAGCAGTTCCGAAAATACGGGGCAAAAAGTAACAAAAATGCCAATTTTGAGAGAACGGAGTTACGAATTTGAATGATTCATTGTACCGGTCTTTGTCAAAAAAACATTCGATTCGTAGTGATGGAGAGACGTGTGGATTAGTTCTTCACAAAGGCAGGTCCAGCCGTGGTTCAAAAACACTAGATTTATATTGATGGGGAGGAGTGCTCATTAGTTTTTGGCCACGGCAGATCCAGTCGTTTCGAAGATACGGGGTAAAAAGTAACATGAATGGCAATTTTGAGAGAACTGAGCGTCGATTCAAAAAGCATTCTATCATATTGATGGCGAGACTTGCTGACTAGTTTTAGGCCACGTTAGGACCAGTCGTTTCGAAGATACAATGTAAAAAGTAACAAGAATGGCAATTTTGTGTGAACAAAATGTCCGAATAATTCAAAAACACTCGATTTATATTGGTGGGGAGACGTGATGACTAGTTTTTGGCCACGGCAGAATCGGTCGTTTCGAAGATATGGGGTGAAAAGTAAAAAGAATGGCAATTTGTGAAAAGGAGCATCCGACTTGAATGGTTATATTTATATGCATTCATACTCAATTTTGCACATTTACATAATATGCAAACGTCCTCGCCTCCTGTCCTGGAAAATTTCCTTATTATATTTATATGATGTCAATATTTGATTGGTTGCTTGCGTACTACTAACTAATTACAAAAGTGCCAATGCAAGGGTTCAAATGTAACACAATATTTATAGTGTAAAAATTACATCCATTAAGAGTGACCCTAATTAAGAGCGACTAAAATTACATTCTCGTCACCCGCCCTAAGTAAATCTCCTTAAATTCTTATAAACCTATGTAAGCATCCATTTGAATAGAACTTATAATAACAAAATCCATATACTGCAGCAATCAAGGAAGATCTGCAGTCAAAAGAACGTCCTCGCCGCCTGCCCTGGATAAATTTATATATGTATCTATCTACCTATCCCTTATCCCGTGGGAGGTTTGTTTATGAATAAAAGCCACTCGACTCGAAATAACAGTCCGGGAGTTAACGACAATTTATTCTCCGTCCGTGATTTTTATTTTCTCCCTCATGACGATGATGATGACAATGCGACTCCATCGAAACGTGCGCCCTTTGTGAGCAAGCCGACTGAGTAATCTGTTGCCAAAATATTAAGGATTTTGAGAAATGGACTCTTTTTAGGTCGTTAATTTCTTTTTGTCGAGTTAAAGGGATTCGTGTGAAAAGGGGAAAAGGACACACGAGTGGGTAACTAAATTATTGTTCATTACACTTTTGGTATCTATTCAGGTTTTTCTTGTTTATGTTTAGAAATCCAAATAATAGAAGATTATATTAATAACTTTAGCAAATACTTAGTGAAATTGATTTCCTGTTTGCTGGACAGCAGGAGTCTCATTTCTTTTTGTCAAGTCCAGATTAAATTTGGTTGTTACCAGACCTCTAATATCTCATGATCCGTATCTCTTATCAGTACAGAAACGTGCTCTAAATAGTACAGAATTTACAAATAACTTCAACTATTTCTTTAAACGAGATCCTGTTTGCTCGTCAGTAGAGTTCCTTTTTTTTCTATAATAAAGTTTGATCATCAGTAGAGTCCTCTGCCACTTTCATCACCAATGTAAGAAATTTGTGAATCTGGTGCATATTAATTGTTACAAGATCAATACTAAGATAAGCATAATTGTATTGAAGTTCGTTTCATGTTGGTGGTTGCAGTCGTGCCATCAGCATGACCATAACATCGTGAAGTCAGTTTCATTGTTACCACCATGAGCATAATTTTATTGGAGTTAGCTTCATGTTAGTTTTTGCAGTCATGTCTCCAACATGAGTATAACATTATGAAGTTAGTTTCATGTTAATTGTTACCAACATGAGCATAATTTTGTTGATGCTAGCTTTCTATTAGTGGTTGCAGACGTGTCACCAACATGAGCACACCATCATTAAGACAGTTTCATGTAGCATAATTTGCTTGAAGTTAGATTAATATTAGTTGTTGCAGTCATGTCACCAACATGAGCATAACATCATTATGGCAGTTTCATATTATTACCAGCATGAGCATAATTCTATTGAAGTTAACTTCATATCAGTTGTTGCAGTCATGTCGCCAACATGAGCATAACATCATGAAGTCAGTTTCATATTGTTACCAGGACGAGCGTAGTTTTATTGAAGTTAGTTTCATGTTATAGTTACAGGATCAACGCCAACATGAGCATAAAAAATAAATAATAAATGGCAGTCTGGCCAAAGACAGGTTCATGGTGCGAGAGCCACCACAAATAAACAATTCCCTTGCTCCTTCGTCATTTAACATGCCCATTGCCACTTTTTCCAGTCCCCCCTTTTTTTTTTCATGTATTTTTCTTTCCGAACTTCTGCTTCCATGCTTCTTGATCCTGCGCCTCGGCTTTCAGTTTCCTGTATTTTCTCTTCTCGTGTAAGTCGTCAATCGCCTGCATTCTTCTTCTTCCCAATCCTTTCAGTCCTTCTATTTTACTCTCGACGATGTCGTGCAAGAGGCACTCTTTTTGCAGAAGAAGGTCCAATCCAATTTCCTTTTCTTTTCAGGATTGTGCTTAGTAGAGTCTTTTCTTCGATCACTCTTCTCAGGATTTCTTCATTTGTTATTTTGTCTGTCCAAAGTCCATCTTCTTTATGAGCATTATTTTATTTCTGTTGAGTTCATGTTAGTTGTTGCAATCATTCCACCATCATGAAGTCAGTTCCATGTTATTTGTTGCAGGATGTTTACCAACATAATTATAATTTTCTGAAGTCAGTTACATGTTAGTTTTTGTAGTCATGTCACCAATATAAGCATAATAATATGAAGTTAAATCCAGTAGAGTTCCATTTCTTTCTATCAAATCCAGATTTATTTTGGTTATTAATAGAGCTCTATTATCTCACAGCCCGTGTCTCTGATCCGTACAGAAGGGTGCTCTAAATATTAAAGCATTTTTAACAATTCCTTGAATCTAAATCTTGTTTGCTCGTCAGTAGAGTTTTTATTCTTTCTAAAAATATAAATGCGGAGCCTAGTGTGTGGTGAGTCGGAAAATCAAGCCTCCACTCTGGCAACCTCACATCGGGCAGCAGCGATGTTTATTTTAACTTGAAAATGATAGATCAAAAATATGTTTGGAATTGAAAATAAGCCCATTTGAAGCACTGGGGTGTAAAATGGGAAAAGGAAATCTCTCACACCAATCTTTTCGGAAACCAGTTGAAGCTTAACTTGGCTCATGGACCTGCCCTTGAGCAGTATCATTCATTATATATTATATAACAATTATTGGTTTTGGTTTTGCCTATTGGCTAAAAAATTGGAGAAACGTGTGCTTTGAACCAACTTATGATTTCTAACAAAAAAAAAAATTATTGAGATAGATCAATTATTTGAAGTTCAAATTTGCTCATCAATGCAGTTCCATTTTTGTTGATCTAATAAATATGTTTACTTATGCATTTATCTCTATTATTGTTTACCATTGTTCACTTAAATCCATAGATGCCACTTCACCCAAACATGTAATTCCAATACCGTGGGATTAAAAATTGCAACAACTCACACTAGACTACTGAGAGGGGTCACAATCACAACTGACAATCGAGATAATAATTATGTTATCAATATTTATTGTTCCCTTTTACCCCTGTCTCCCCTTGATACAAAACTTATGTCAAATGCCCTATTTATACATTAACATCGAGCGAAGTGAACTACTACTACCCAACCCTGGGGCGATAAAAATTAACCGGGGCACGGTGGCACACTTATTGAACGATTGTTACGTTTCGGGCCATTGGATATGGTCATCTTCAAGGGGAATAATAAAAATATATGGTAATAGATAAATAGGAATCTACTGGCTAAGGAAATAATTTTTTAGATTCGATTTGGACGTTCTCGCCGCCTGCCCTGGGTGAATCTCTTTGAATTAGCCCAAATAATATTGAATTTTAAATACCTTGTATATAAAATTCTTCTGTAATGATCTATGCGAATATACTCTTCCAAAACGATTATTCGGATTTTGATAAATCTTTCTAAAGTTTGTTAAGGGAAATTTTTAAGATGTATATGATTATAAAAATATAGTAATATTGTAGAAACAAATGGAAAAAATTGCATAAAACGATATGTCATTGTTTGGCATTGAAAATATTTGAGACATTATTTGGCTTTTAGAACAAATGAAAACTGTCATCTGCCAAAAATTTCAATTTACTTGTGAGTCTAGACAATATTAGAATATGTATAATAAATTCATGACTATAAAGAAAAAAATGAAAGGTCTACATTATTATTGCCGAAAAGCAGATGAGATGTGCCAGAAATTAAAATAATATAAGGTACAGTATATGTATGGCAGATTGAATGATACACATATGAACAGGATTTGACAAATTAATTCAGTTAAAATATGAAATTAAGTAATAATCAGGGCCGGTCCAACCTTGAATGCAACTCGAGTGAAAAATACGAGCGCACGTCTTGGTAGGCGCCAACACGAGATTTGGATATGAAATTTTCAATATAGTTTTTTTCAATATACTTCAAGAAATATATTATTTCTTTGCATCTTTTACTAATCTTTGCGCAATATTTTTAAAATACGTTAAAAATTTCACTTTAAAACAACAAATGGAAAAGTAAAAATGAATACATACAATTCGGCCCATACGATATTAATTAGAAGACGTTTAAGATGCAATTTTGGATATCTTAAATAATAAAAAATCAAATTAAAATATTTATTTATTTATTTATTTATTCATAAGCAAGCCGTAATCAATAATAATAGATATTATTTCAGGCTCTTGTCAAGCTTATTCATAGTTAATATTAAAAGGATAGTAATTTTATAATAATCATAGTAGCTGCACGAATTTCGCTTCTGAAAAAAAAGAGCTGAAAAAAAGCATTCGAACATTAAATACAATGTTCATCATCAAGTTCATCATATTAAAGTCTATTTGACCACCAGTCAAGCTCAAAATTCTTGCACAAGGTTGAAAGTTATACTCATTTAAAACCGTAAAAAATTTAAATTAGTAAAATAGCAATAAAAAAAAATGAAAAAAAAAAAAATGGTTGTACAGGCGATCAAATGGTCAGACTACATAGATACTGGATAAGGATTAGGCAAGAAAATAGTTATTGAATTCAAATTGAGAAAATTCAGTAATGTCATAAAAAGCTATGTCTTTAAAAAGTTTAACTAGGGAAGCATGAAATTTTTTGCTGTCTAAGTTTCGGATATTGAGTGGAAGTTTATTCATAAGCTGAATACCTAGACCGTCGATCGTATTGAAAGAGCTGGCTAATTTATATGTACGCGCCTTAATAGGTTTGTGTCTAGTGTTGAAATTTGAGGACGAAGCCATATCAAAAAGTTTCGAATTGTTTTTGATGAAAGTTAATGTTACCAGCAGAAAAATGCATGGTACAGTTAGAATATTGTATTTTTTAAATATGGGTCTGCAGGAGGCTTTACTGGGCAAGGAAAAAATTATTCGAATAGCTCTTTTCTGAAGCTTAAATATTTTAATTAGTTCGGATGAAAAACCCCAGAATTGAATGCCGTATGAAACGTGAGAATAAAAGTTGCTATAATAAACTGAAAGTAAGCAATTTAAACCAAGTTTGGGTTTTAGGGTGCGCAACATGAAACATGTTCTAGATAAAGTTGGTGATAGAGAGATAGAGATATGATCAGACCACTTTAAATTATTATTAATATGGATACCAAGAAACTTTGATACTTGCGAAAAATTATGTGTAGAATTATTGATGGTTAAAGAAGTAATATTATTCGATAAATGACTTTTTGTACAAAAAGATATGATTTGGGTCTTATCATTATTGAGAACTAGATTATTTTCACAAAACCATTTCGTTATTTCTGACATAACCACGCTTAATTTATGTTGTAATTCATTAAGAGATTTGGCCTTGATGATAACGCTGGTATCATCCGCAAAAAGAATAAAATCACAAAGATTTGTACAATGAGGTAAATCATTAATATATATGAGAAATAAGAGAGGCCCTAAAATTGATCCTTGGGGCACGCCCAATGTACTTGTCAATTTATCCGAAATTATTTGCTCGTGATCGTTAATTAAGTAAACGCTTTGTGTTCGATTAGACAGGTAAGATTTAAATAGTTTGAGCGAACGTCCGCGAATACCACAATTTTCTAATTTGTCAAGAAGTCTTTGATAAGAAATACTATCGAAAGCTTTGGACAGATCGCAAAATATCGCAGTACAATATGTGGCTTCTTCGAAGGAGTCAATGATGTTATGAACTAAATTATAAATTGAGTGGGAAGTAGAATGGTTCTTTCGGAAACCATGCTGATTCTTGAACAAAATATTATATTTATTGAGAAAAGACGTTAACCTAGTATGCAAGATTTTTTCAATTATTTTATCGAAAGAGTTCAAGAGGGAAATGGGACGGTAATTATTTATATCGTCTTTATTGTTTTTCTTATGAAGTGGAAAAATCTTTGAATGCTTGAGGTGGGATGGAAATATTCCTTCATCGAAGCATTTATTTAAACATAACATAAATTTGTCTATGAAAAAGGGATAGAATTCTTTAAGAATAAGACTAGGTATCTGATCCGGACCCGCTGAACTAGTAACTTTTATCGATAGAAAGGTTTGCTTTAGTTCTTCTAAATTTACAGGATAAAGAACGAATGTAGAATTATTTCGCGCGGATAAAGATTTAGTCGAACTAGTGGTGATCGAGTTGATTGCGCTTGTTAATTTAGACGCTTCGGTGACAAAAAAGTGATTAAATTTATTAGATATGACTACCTTATCAATAATCTTGTTGCCGTTAATTGTAAGACAATCAATCTGTGAAGATTTAGTTTTCGTGTTGATTTCCGAGTTAATTAAGGACCAAATTGTTTTCTGTTTATTTGCTGAATTGAAAATTAAGTTTTGGTTGAATTTGATCTTCGCTAAATTGATTAGATCATTTAAAGTTGCCCTATATTTCAAAAAATAAATTATAAAAGCCATGTTATTATTATGTACCGATAATCTCTCAAGAAATGCTAATCTTTTAAGTGAAATTCTCAACCCTTTAGTTAGCCAAGGAGTTGAAGTATTATTTATTTATTATAATCCAACATGAAGTGCCAGTCTTATGTTATGGTTATGTTTAAAAATGAAAGGCTATAACTTTTTGCTCTCTATGATTTGCTCAATAGAATAAATCGTATGAAATGCCCAAAATAAATAAGTAAAATGTTTCAAAACCAAATATTAGTATAGTATATTAAAAAATTGTAGACGTGGGTACATGACAAGGTCTGTCGGGTCATCTAGTATATATATATATATATATATATATATATATATAATACAATTCCGATAACAGGATCACCCTCTTTCCACGCGGTCGCGTTATCGCAACCGCATGACATGTGTCACACAATGGTCATGTCATGTCATGTCACCGTACTGACACGTCACTGATACGTGACACAATCCAATCTCGAAACGTATCACCTTGTCGCGTTTAAGTATTTCGATACGCTCTGGTGAACCCATTCATAGGAATAGGAATAGAAATATGTATATATATATATATATATATATATATATATATATATATATATATATATATATATATATATATATATATATATATATATATATATATATGCTGTGAGCTGAGTTAAACTCCAACTGAATTCAGGAAAGAATAGAGTGAAAAATTTTCCATTGTCATTTCACACCGCAGTGCCCGAAATGGGCTCATTTTCAATTATAAACATATTTTTTATCTATATTTTCAAGTAAATATCAAGTCATCGCTGCTGCCTGATGTCAGGTTGCCAGAGTGGAGGTTTGAATTCACGACCCAGTCCACACCAGGCAATGCATCACCCCGTTACGCTATTAAACCTAAATCATTTAACCTAAAATCAAATTTCAAGTAAATTGACATTTATGACAGATGACTGGTCTTACGAGATTATGAAAATTATAGACTAAATTATTGAAGCAATTATGTTGTGTGCTAAAATCAAGTGTGATATTGTTTTTTTTACTGCAGATACTATATTATTTTTATTTTTGAATTTTTTGTGCTGCTTATTTCAAGAAAATAAATGAATCATAAAGGCAGGACATCAAATAAGATATTAAAAAGTATAGGATAGGATATTAAAAAAATTGGAACTTTTGAAATGTAGACGTGCGTACAGGGCAAAGTCTGTCGGGTTATCGAGTATATATATATATATATATATATATATATATATATATATATCGTAGTGTGCGTAGTCAAGTGTGCTATGTACCCTTTTACATTTCAAGTACGTCCTGACATGACACAATCAAGCTGTCATCCGCTGTTACGTCGAAATGCATTCATCGGCACCCCACACTCCCCTACGCACAACACTTCACTACAATCTACTCCCCAACGGTCCGCCCGCACCCTTAGGTAATTGTAACTCATACGCGTTTCGATTTAAATAAGACCACCGAAGGCCAAGATTGGGGCCGGGGATCGAAAATATTAATTCAAGGATGGAGGCAAGTTGGGGAATTGAGAGAAATGATAATTGTGAGGTTTTATAAATTGGTGTGAAGTAGTACCAAACATATTTTCACAGCAAATGTGTCATGAGCTGAGATTGCTATTGTACATACTAACCTAGTATATTTCTTCAAATGGCAACCCAGAGGTCAACTACACCACTTTATAAGCCGACTATGTATGCCTTAGATATGTATATGCAATAGTGTCGCCAAGCAAGTTTTGCAGCATGAAAGTCGATTTTCACTTGAGATAATATTTGATATAATACTGCTTGATATCGAGCTGGATCCGTTTGGAATCGACCCGGAACTAGATTGTACTAACCATTTCAATTCAATTACTAAGCATGAATGTGAAGTTAGCTTTTGCATAGTGAATACCAACATAAGTGTAATGTAATGAAGTTAGTTATTGCTCAGTGGGTACCAACATAAGTCTAATTCTCTGATTGAACGAAGTTAGTTACTCTTGCGCACTGAAGATTCTTTACAAACATTTTCTGTACCAAGTTGTGTCCTTTATCGGGTAAAACTGTGCGCCTGTGAATGCCGGAGTGTTACCCGATGTTACAGTATAGGTGTGAGTGTTTAATTTAATCTCGCGTGACGAAACATTTTACTTCTACATGAATAAATTTTAAATGGGTTATTATTAAAACCGACCGACTGTCTATTATTTGAAATAAGATAACTCTTATATTAAAAAGAACTAGGTGTGAGTGCCAAGTTAAATGGCCGATTTATCTATTGAAGAAACGATTCAACTATCGTTTACACAAACATAATTGCATTTAATATATTTGCATCGTACTCGCTTGTATTTACTCTTTCAGATCTTCGAATGTTTAAATAAATGAGTCCAACCTTGTTTTGTTTCTGTTTCAGTAGAATTTTTGGTACGAAGTTCTTGGTTGATTGATGTTAATCTTTAATATATATAGTGCATAATGTTAAACTGTTTTTTTCAAATCTTTACCGCATTTTTTGTCCCGGAATATCAGATTGTTGGTTTTTTCTACATGATTCCAACCCAGTTTCCTTTTCCTCCCAGCACAATTTTATCATACATAACATAAGTACTCGTAATAATTACAATTGCCGACTATATTAATTCTCACTCTCAGCGTTGCCCTCAATTTTTTTCCCAAAATATTCATAACCTACCCCCTCCCCTATCACCTTTCCCCTCCTCCTCCTACGCAGATCACACCATGACCTTATGAAGTTAAACGCGTATCAAGCCATTTAAATCTGGCAACCCCAATTTTTACAGCGAGAGGGAGACGGATAGACGTTTGTATGGAAAATGTATAGCGTCGTCTCTTTCCGTTACGTGTTGCGTGCGATGTCGGGTCGGGTCGGCGCGTGTTCGTGCGTCACGCGTGACGGCGGCGGGGGACGACGGCGGACGGCGGTTCGCGAACGCGTGCGGGACGCGTGGCGGTCGGGAAAAGTTGACTTGAAATCTGATACTGGCGGTGGGATATGTATATATTCTGAGGAATGCAAGACTGATGTTTCGCTTTTTAAAGTTTTGCATAAGTCATTTTTAAGAAACTCCAGTTTGTGTGTCATACCTTATAGCAACGAGGTACTCGGTTCGATCTCAAGCTCCTAATAATATTTTTGTTACATGCATATATAACGTTTTGAACTTACTGGTATATTACATTAATCTTCAGTGAAACAACGAAACGCATATATCTTATATGTAGAACTCTTCTGTACAGATGTATGATTTCAAACTCCTCCTACACGGTTTTTCGAATTTTGATAAATCTTACTGGAGTTGGTTAAGGAAAATTTTTAAAATATTATGAATTATAAAACTATAATAATATTGTAAAAATGAATGAAAAAATTGCAATCGTACTTGATTTTACCACACAAAATAATTGCTTCAATAATTTAGTCTATAATTTTCATAATCTCGTACGATATATTAGTTGCTCTTTGGCATTTATGATTTATAAAGTACATTTTTCTCATTAATAATTTAATAAACATTATTGTTTATGTTCAAATCTTAGGTAAATTAATTTGTAAAATGTAGTTCATATGTGCACTATTCAATCTAAGATCAACTTGCTAAATATTCCATATCCAATGCCAAACAAATGAATTTTTGTCACATGAAACAAAATTCTAGATCATTTTTTAATAAGTATAAATATTTTTTTGTATTGTTAAATAATTTAGTAAAGTAATTCAAAATGCGACATGCATAAGTTTAAAAAAATATAATGTATTTGCAATTTTGGACTAACTTATTATTATTTATTAAACGTTATTTATTAAACTGAATTATATGATTTCATCTGCCAAACATATACTGTTGACTGTATCTTATATTATTTTAATTTCTGGCACATCTCAGCTGTTTTTCGGCAATAATAATGTAGACATTACATTTTTCTTATATATCATATTCTAATATTATATAGGCTCATAATTTTAGGTAAATTCAAATTTCAAGTGAATGGACATTTCTAGCAGATGACAGTTCAAATGTTTTCAATGCCAAACAATAATAAGTAGTTTTTCGTAATTTTTGCCATTTATTTCTACAATATTACTATAGTTTTATCGTTCACTAGACGACCCGACAGACGTTGTCCTGTACTTATGTTTACAATTCAAAAGTTCACATTTTTTTTAATAACCTATACTGATATTTACCAATTAAATAAAAATTATTATGTTTTTTACACTACAGTTTATACCGAAATGTATATACATCCACCCCATATGAATCTTCAATGTACAACTGCTTTAAATAAAATGATGAGGATTTTCACTTTTGAACTTGAGAGTAAGATAAACTTAATTTCAAAATTTCATACGAATTGGAGCACAGTAAAAAAAATTCAGACCCAAAACGCTCAAACGCCGATGGCAGAAATATGAAAATATTAACGTTTGTATGTGAAAAAGAAAAAAGCTGTTCTTAGGATTTTCCCGGCTCAAATTCAATTTTTTCTCATCGTAAGAACCATCCTTGGACTTCAACGAACATTTTAAAAGAAGAATTGGCCAAATTGATCCAGGCGTTGTTGAGTTATGCGTTTACCAACATATTTTGCGATTCATTTTTATATTATAGATTAAATCTTAAAAATTCCCTTTAACAAATTCTAAAAAGAATTATCAAAATCCGAATAACCGATTAGGAGAAGTATCAAATCATACACCCGTACAGAAGAATTTTATATATAAAATATATATCCAAGATGTGCCCTCCGCCTTTTCAACTTTTCATTGCTAAGGATGCAAACACACTTCGGTTTTTCTGTATTGGTTGTCATTTCAAGTGAAAACAAACTTTAGGCAACTTATTTCAAACTTTTGATAACTCGGAATATCAAAACGATTTATATATACACACCTATACACACACACACACATATATATATATATATATATATATATTTATATATGTATGAGTATGTATAAGTATGTATGATTGTATGAAAGTTTAATTTAAAATTAATATAGCGAGGCAAGGCGCAGCCCGGAAATGAGCTTAACGCCTGCAAAAGCTCAAAGCTCGTATTATATATATATATATATATATATATATATATATACATATATATATATTCTATTATCTGCCAGTACATTGGAATCTGATGTATTCTTCCATTTATTTATAATTTGAAATAATTCAAATTATACGTTTTAGAAATTTATTGCACGCATCACACTATCTATATTTATTCAAAAAAAAAATTTTTTTTGAGAAAAACAAAAACAACAATAATATACGTTAAAAACCAAGTAAATTTACAAACATTTCGACTGAGCTCTCAAATATACAGAAAAATGCGTTAAGACGATCATGCTTAATACAATTTTCCACATAATACACCACTTTTAGAAAATCCCTGCACTTTGAGAAAAAATGCTCATATTCCGCATAATATGCATTCCTAAATTTTTGGTTCGGTATCTGGTGAATTGTTTCAACGTTGATAATTTAACACTTTCCACTCGGTTGCCGCTTCGGCGGCAAGATACGTGTTAATTCTGGATTTAGCGAGTGGAAAGGGTAAGATTATCAATATTATTACATTTGTAAAATAATTTCAATTTTGTCGTGTTGCATCTTTGATATCAACAATAGTAAACTTTTAAACAAGATGCGGTACAGGAGTTGTCAACATTCTGAACTTGATTTGACTTCACTATGATAAATTAAAATAAATAATAAATACTAAAAAAAATATTTATAATCATCATTTTTTTTAATTGTAATTTTATTCTGCAATCTGTATATATTTTAGATTTAGCAGAGAATGCTGAAAAGTTGTTAACAAATTAGTAGATCCCCCCAGTAGCGTATCTACTAGAGCTAATATAATAAAAAAACTTAAAAAAATAGTAAAATGAAAGTATTATAGTTAAGTCTTTTTTTTCTTTTAAGCATTTAATTGAATAAAATCAATTGAATTTTTTCTCACACACACAAAAGTCTTAACACAACCACTTTGAATTCACATAAACAAATTAAAATAAAAATTTCCTTTTTCCCCTAAATCTATCCCCTAAATAGTTCAATAGGCCACCGCAACAAACAACAGATGTCGCCAATAAAAAAATCTGTCAAGTGCCCGATAACCGGACGGAAAGTCCGGAACTGTTAACCGGAAACCGGAAAGTGTAGCCATGGCGACGGCATCGATCAGGGTGCGAGCGAGATAGAGAGCTAGACAGCGGAGACGGGAATATCGTGTCGTCCTTGTCGAGACAGAGACAGAGACAGAGATAGATAGATAAATGGTACTTTAGACGTTTCGAACTGTATTTAAGCCATCAGTGGACAATAATAAATAAACAACTAGACCAACAATATTTTTTGGTAATATGAATATGATAAAAAAAAAAAATAAGTGAGATTTAAATTTTCATTTAAGTTAGATTTAAATTTTCATTTAAGTTAGATTTATATTTACAATATCCTTTTTTCAATACATACGTTTCGGCAATGATTTATGTCATCATAAGAGTAAATATCACCAGTATGCTTTATTAAAGAAGATAGCTTTTAACGTTCCAGTTTCTCTGATTTGATTTAATAAATATTGTTCTCATAAAAAAAGGAATTAAATAAATAAATATGTTTATATTTTTACATAACCATAGCGTCAAGTTTAAAATATTATTTTCTTTTATTAAAATCGTTCATAAAATTAAAGGCATAATAAAATTGTATCAGATGATGGCAAAGATTGTAGTCTAAACGTACGATGATTTATTGGCCAATTCTACCGCACAACAGACCAATGTTATGGCAAGGCCATGTTATACCTCAACTTCCATACATTATGCTACTGAATCATACTAAATACTGTCAAAATATCATGTATTTGCCGTGCATTCAGGAGTTTTACACATAAAGTGCAACGTCACGCGTATGTTATAAAGCTGGGTCAGAAAGACTCTGTTATCTAGGTTAGAATTTCTATCTAATGCGCCAATTCTGCAGCATAACAGACCAATGTTATGGCAAGGCCATGTTACGCTCCAACTTCCATACATTATGCTACTGAATCGTACTGAATATTGTCAAAATGTCATGTATTTGCTTTGCATGCAGGCGTTTTACACATAAACTGCAACGTCACTCGTATGTTATGAATCTGGGTCAGCAAGACCCTGTTATCTAACATCGTTTTTTACATTTGTGCGGTTTCTAGGTTAGATTTTCTATCTGACAACCTAAGTAAAACCCTGACTGCACAGCAGCCACATGGCTTTTGTCACTATTGAACAATGATTCAATATATACTATTCTATAGCAATGAATCATACTGAATACTGTCAAAATGCCATGTCTTTGTTCAGCAGTCAGGCGTTTTACACATAAACTGCAGCGTCACTCGTGTGTTATGAAGCTGAATCAGAAAGACCTTGTTCTCTAGGTTAGGTTTTCTATCTAATGGGCCGATTCTGGCGCACAACAGACAAATGTTATGGCAAGGCTATGTTACGCTCCAACTTCCATACATTATGCTACTGAATCATACTGAATTCTGTCAAAATGTCATGTATTTGCAGTGCATCAGGCGTTTTACACATAAACTGCAACTTCACTCGTACGTTATGAAGGTGAGTCAGAAAGACCCTGTTATGTAACATCGTTTTTTGACATTTGTGCGGTTTCTAGGTTAGGTTTTCTATCTGATAACTTGAGAAAAACGCTTGACTGCACAACCACCACAAGCTTTTGTCAATATTTAGTATGGAAAGTTCTTCATAGCATAGCCTTGCCATAACATTGGTCTGTTATGCGGTAGAATCGGTTCCTTAGACTTAAGATTTAAGTTTTAACATTTACCATATCATTTTATAATGAGTACGTTTCGGTGATAATTTACGTCATCATCAGAAAAATATTATTATCACCAGTGTGCTTTATGAATCGTAGTGCCAGACTTTAATGTTTCAGTTTCAGATGTAATTTATTAAATATTGTTCTCATAAATAAATAAATAAGTTTATATTTTTACATAAACATGGCATCAAGTTTAAAATATTATTTCAATTTATAAACATTATTTAAAAAATTAAATGCATAATATAATTTTATCTGATGATGGCAAAGATTGTAGCCTGAACGTACGATGATTTAAAAATAATTTATTTGTATTTAACCAATTCAGTAAACAATTTAAATGTATTATACTATATACAAAATGTATTATAAAAATATATTTATTGAAGAAAAAACACTTTGTTATTTTCATCTGATGATGACAATAAACCTAGTCGAAACGTTTGCATAACTGAAAGTCACACCAGAAGATGGCAACGGACGTAATTGACTAATATTAATTTACCTGCAAGACCTGCCTCTACCAAAAACTAATCAGCACGTCTCCTTATCAATAGGAATCGAAAGTTTTTTGAATCATTCAAATCGGGTGATCCAATCGTCAACAAAAAATTGTTTCTGCACACACATACACACACAATACACATTTGTAATAGTCGAAAAATCGAAATTGAAAATTCTTGCATATATTCACGTTTCAGAGATTTCTGAACATCTTGGCATACCTTAGAAAAAATGGAGGTGTGTGTGTATGTATGTATAAAAACAATTTTTCGTCCACGTTTTCGGGTGCACGGATCAACCGATTTGAATGGTTTAAAAACATTCGATTCCTATCAATATAGAGATGTGCTGATTAGTTTTTGGCAAAGGCAGGTTCAGCCGTTTTGGAGATACGGAGCAAAAACTTGCAGTTTTTGAAAGAAATAAGCATCAGATTTGAATGATTCAAATTTTTATTTTGGCAAAGATAATTTTTTTTCATTCCAATTTTTTTTAGTATCGAAAATAATTCGGTACGGGAAGTACCAGCAATTTGCCTTAAAGCACGATGCCATGCACCACTAGTTTCTTTCTTTTTTATCCAAAATCGTTCCCACACATTTCTTAGATACCATACTCAGATAAAGATAATGACACCGCGAAATAGATTTTGCGATATGACAACCCCTTTGTGGCTTACATGTGGTAACCTTAATTATTTTCTTTGTACCGATAACTAATTATGTACTTTCGGGGTCAGATTTATAGATTGATATCTATTCACCCTAATGTAAAAAACAGAATAACCGAAACAAATACCTGATGACGCAAAATCGAAACGTTTTAGCGGGACTATAGTTCAAATTTATTTCTAGAGGTCAGCACATGGTGGCAGCAAATAAATCGATTTTATTACACATTTTCACCCCCATTTATGTGTGACATCTATGTTTCAAATTCGAAAGTAATTGACGCCTGGTTCGGAGGTTAGATAAAGGTTGATATACGAGTAAGGAATGACTTATTACTTGGGAAGTTTTTTCAGTTTTTTGTAAATATATTGTAAGCTGTTGGGTTTGGGAGAAATGAAGTTATGACGTCATTTGTAGGTTATAAAATTTTGCGCAAGTTTGTCTTCGGTGCCGTAGTTCTACAATTTTTGATTTAGTAGATGAATGATGTTTGATGATGTTATGACCCTAAAGTCCGGATTCTGCTGTAAAATAGACCAATGTTATGGCAAAGCTATGGTGTGTAGCAGTTTTCATATAAATGATGCTGATAACTTTGTAAAAAATGGTACTATAAATCGTTCTAAAATCCTAAGAGGTTGCTGTTCAGTCAAGCGTTTGCGATATGAATATTTAGGATATTGAATAATTTTTAATAAAAATGTAGTACAAACGGTGCGTCCTAATGGTAGTCTGCCCGAAGGCAGGTCCATGGTATATATATATATATATATATATATATATATATATACATATATATTTCGAAAAATGTATCTTTGTTTTTTCTGTGTCACCCGCCAGATTTATTCGAATGTCAGACACGTGTCAAAGCGCGCCCTTTCTTTTTCAAATCCATAGATCATCTCGTCAATGACATTTCCGTTTCCGATATATATATATATAATATATATATATATATATATATATATATATATATATATATATTAGGGTGGTCCTTAAATGGGTAATTTTCGAATTTCCTTGCTCCCAGGGGCTCAAGTGGTTCCAAATAGATAAAAAACAATTCTCTGAAAGTTTTAGCTCTTAATATTATTGTTTAGATAGAGCGCAATTCAATCAAAGTTTTGTATGGAAATAGCATGGAAACATTTTCAAAATTTTTAAAAATGTTGTTTAGATGTAATTTAGCGAACAAATGAATGAATAAAACTCATTCATTTGTCGCTAAGTTATACCTAAAACATTTTTTTTTAATTTTCAAAATTTTTTCCATGCTCTTCCCATACAAACTTTGATTGAATTGCGCTCTATCTAAACGTTAATATTAAGAGCTAAAACTTTGAGAGAATTGTTTTTTATCTATTTGGAACCATTTGAGCCCCTGGGAGCAAGGAAATTCGAAAATGACCCTTTTAAGGACCACCCTAATATATATATATATATATATATATATATATATATATATATATATAAATAATATATAAAGCAACGTTTCAGAAAACTGATCTCCCTTCATCAGTGATTAAAAATCGTCAAAACAATAAAAACAATAATGAGCAAGTTTGCAGGGGAATCAATATGTTCCATGAAAGCAAAACCGGGCTGGGTTCATGTCTAAAATATGAAATTGTTAATCATTTTCTGGGAAAGACCTTTAGTGTCACAAGGAAGCTGACTTCGATCCATATTGAAAAAATAGTTCTATGAAGAGTGGAGACGATAAAATGAAGCACCAGAAAAAGCAGGACTTATAGAAACCGTAAAATTTACATAGGACAAATAAGCCAAAACTTGATTAAACGTATACAACAACACAAACATAATTCAAAAATTCCCAGACAATTTAAAACTATGCTTGCGGGCCACATTAATGCTTTAAAACAAAATATAGACTTTTTTAACCCGACTGTACTATAATACGAACAGAATTTACTTAAACAAACAATTATAGAAGGATCTTTTTTGACTATTCATAACAATAAAACAATAAATAAACGGAATGAAACTCAGCACGCTGTACAACAAAAATCTCTTTTATTTAGATAATTTTTTCAAATTTCTCACAAAATAATAAAAATGTGTAGAATCTTGGTAAAAATATTTAAAAAAAATTTAACTTCTTCATGTCTTCGAGAAGTTTACAGACAACGCATATATTACACAATTTCTAATTGTGATTTGTTGAGTTAGTATTTTGTAAAATATTGTTTAATTGGAAGTTTATTGTTTATATTACATAGTGTAGTGCATTACCATATTCTGATACAATGAATTATTAGAATTTTCTATTTTAACACTAAAAGTTTAACTAATTGTAAGTAGTTTTTACTCTTTATTTTTTTTCCATTGAATGAAGGCTATGATTATAGCTGAAACGTAAGGATGTCAAATAAATTTTTGAAAGTAATTCATGTTTTTATTGATGTTATGCCCGATTACTAGACTTTGCTAATAAATCAGTTTCCATTACTATGGCGCGTGCCTTGAATATTCAAAACACGCGCCTCGTCGACCACTCAAAACCGCCCCCAGATGTCACTGCCATTATTCTTTTCACGACAATGCTTTCTTAATTGCTTTGTTTGCAATTCCCTTTTTTATAAATGAAAATAAATAAAAATAGATAAAAATAGATAAAAATACCACTGGGAACTACGAAGATATATGTCACCCGTTGCCATGACAACAGCAACTAGGAGAAGGTTGAACACAGCAGAGAGTATTTTGTTATTGTTATGTTATCATTGGCTAATTCATACAGTAATCAAAAAGTTATTTTCACAGTTTTTACTATCAAGAAAGAAAGATAAGATAGTGTTGCCATAACAACGCTATGTTACCACAGAATTGTCTGCTGAGTTGAGTTATAGAGATCGTAATTGTTATATTGATAATAGCAGAAAGATTGAATTACTGCTAATAGCTGATATTAAGGTTTGGTATGGTTTTTAAAAAAATGTTCTCTTTTAGATGCCGTTGCCATGACAACAGCGTCTAGGAGAAGGTTGAAAACTGCAGAGAGTATTTTGTTATTGTTATGTTAACATTGGCTAATTCATACAGTAGTTAAATAGACATTTTCACAGTTTTTACTACCAAGAAAGAAAGATGAGATAGTGTTGCTATGACAACGCTATGTTACCGCAGAATTGACTCCTTAGTTGAGTTATAGAGATCGTAGTTTTTATATTGTGAATGACAGAAAGATTGAATTATTGCCAATAGCTGATATTAAGGTTTGGTATGATTTTTCAAAAATGGTTCTCTTTTAAATGTGATAAACCAATGAAAATAAAATAGATTAAAATATAATGAATAAAATAAGAAAATGAATCTTATTAAATAAATAGTTTTATCACTGTGCTCTAATTTGTTTTTCATTACAATTTATAAATATTTCTAAAGACAAAGGGACGACCTCGCTGCCTGCCCTTGGTAACTTATTTTGAGTAAGAAGACAGCTTTGTACATACATATATATATATATATATATATATATATATATATATATATATCTAACATATATGCAGAAATACATTAAGAAGAAGAAGAATAGTCCTTTTTGGCGCGTTTCCGTTTCGTAACGGTTTAAGCACGTGTCTATTTATTTCCGGACTGTGTCTAACCTAATATAAATTTATATATTTGCATAAATAAATATATATATACATATATATATATATATATATATATATATATATATATATAATAAATGTAATGGCGGCGTTATCGCCATATTTACAAAATAAAAGTTGGCAACATTGCTGAACACAACTTCACGCGGCGTTAATAATTCGTTAATCGCCAAATTCAACTTTCTTGTTTATGAATAATTTATTTATTTGTTATGTGTTTATCATTTTGCATTTATTTATTCCTTATAGTTGTTATTAAATTATAATTCATTAATTTATAAAAAATAAATTTAATTCAATAAACAAATACTGAAAATGGCAAATCGAAATGCATTCATAATTTCATTTTATTTTAATAAAGTTCCGATTATCTAAGATGTGTATTAATAGAATAAATAATATTTTTTTTACTAGTACTGAACAACTTAACAGCAATACGCTAACAGCCATAGATAAGTAAACATAACCAATTTATAAAAGATAAGTCATTATACATTTACCCAAGTATACAAACATAACAAAAACAAAACTCACCAGAACACTTAGAGCTGCGCAGGTGATCTCCTAGCGAATTACTCGATAACAAAACGCTTTTATCCAATCCTAAAAATAAAATAACAATAAATAAAATTAAATATTATTGGCGAGTTGTTGGCAAAAAAATTTTGTATAATCTTAAGTTTACGTTGGGCTACAAAAATAGAGTAATGCACTTTCTCTAACAATAGACTTTAAAGAAACTTTTATATTGTTTAAAGAACAGTATTTCCTTCTTATTAGTTACCAACCAATCAGCTATTGGCGACATATGATAACACTGATTTAAAAACGTTGACGTCATTAACAATAAGTAGTAACAACCCTTCTAAGCAAAAGGACGTCCTCGTCCCCTGCCCTAGTTAAATAAGCTTAATACTGTTTCACATTTAGACTACTTTTCTTGAACGTCGCCGATAGCTAAAATGCAAAACAAACTAGTTCAAATAATTATTCTGGCTACTAAAACAAACAATAATCTCAAATCACAGTTTGGCCACAACTGCAAAAAAAATAAAGTTAAGCTTCATAAATCTCCCGCACAATAGAGAATGTCGCTGTGCGCTTTGAATATATTTTTGTATTGTCTAAAAGACTTTCTTTGTCTTTGGAAAAGAATTATGGGCGGTTCTTTGTTAAGATTTTCTTTTTAATTTACAGATTTGTTTTTATTAACCGGTGGTGTGAAATACACTAGGTGTGAGTGGCATTTTGCCTTAATGCTATAGATGTATGATACAAGTTATATACAAGTCGATTTAATCAATATGGATTGAAAATGAGCTCAACGGTATATTTCTAGAAATTTTTGATTTCACTAAATCCTAATTACTGCAAATTTCAATTACCATTTTTTGAACAGACTTTTAGGAAATTATATTATTTATAGTACACACACGCGTATGTATGTCCTAAAAAAAACATTAAATATTTTTTTGTCATTCAACCATTTTTCATAGGCCACTAATATTTGAGGATGTTCATTTAGATCATACACTCTATCACCATTGTAAGTTTGTTTAAAAATGCAAAAAAAAAACTTTTTTAACTTCCCTTAGGGGGCGTCCATTAATCACGTGAGGTATTTAGGGGGAGGGGGTTTGACAAAAAAATCACGAAATATCACGTGGGGGAGGGAGGGGTATAGTAAGATATCACGTGTATTTACTTTTTAATGGACTTTTTTTTTAAATAAAAATCGAACATTTTCAAAAAAAAAAAAAATCAAAAATTTTACAGTTTTATCACGTAACTAAAAATACACGTGATGTTTGGTTGGGTAGGGGGGTAATTTTGAATATCACCAAGGGGGAGGGGAAGACCAAAAATCCTTAAAAACTCGCTCACGTGATTATTGGATGCCCCCTTAAGGGTAAATTATATCAATCGCAAAAAAAATCGAAAATTAAAATTCAAGAAAAAATAGATGTATGTGTATGTGTTCGGATTCAAATTTTCTTAATCTTTTTTTTAAAAAAAAAATGAATTTTTGGTACGGGAAGTACCAATAATTTGCCTTAAGGCACGATGCCATACACCACTATAGTTTATAATACAACAATTTTCCATAAGCCTCTAATATTTTTAGGATGACCAGTTAGTTAGATCCTGAACTCTATCGCCATGTTAAGTTTTTTTAAAAATGCGAAAAAAATATTTTTAACAATAAAATTACATTATGAATCATCACTATTCTAAAACTAATATGTATACTCTAGATTTTAAAATCTATTCAGAATTTTTGGCTAAAACTAGGATGAACATTTTTGCACTTTTCAGCTATTTATAAAGAAAGAGCTAAATTTTAAAATCGGGCCAGCAGTTTTTGAGAAAACGACAATGCAAATCAAATTTTCTTTCACAAACGCATACTTTTTACAATTCAAGTGTCAAACGATTTAGAATGACTCGAAACGTCGAGCAAACACAAAATTTGCATGTCTGATTTTCTGGTCCAAATCCGAACATTAAATATTCTCTATTCCAAATTCATACATTAAATATTTTCGGCTTCTAAAATTTAAAGTCGGTACAGCAGTTTGTGAGAACAAGTGAACTAAAAAACACATTTTCTCTCGCACACGCACACTTCTTACAATTTCGATATCAAACAATTCAATATGACTTGAAAGGTCGAGAACACATAAAATTGGCAAGTCGGATTTTCTGGTAAAAACATAAAATTCTCCTCCGGGAAGTCAAGTAAGTAGTAAGCTTACTGCTTACTCTCTTATTTTTCTACTTCCTCTCCCCATGGACCTGCCTTCGGTGTCTCTCATCTGCATCATCTCATGTGTGAGAAAATCCTTCCCTAATTGTTAGGGTGTGCGCGCACGCGCTGTTTATTTTTTTCTATTAGGGGACTTTTGATTTCCATCCAAGTGAACACCGACACAATAACAATTGTCATCATTTCTATTCTTTTCTATTTTTCTAAATTGCCTGCGACATGCACACCGTATAAATATAAACATGAAATCACTGACGATGGCTATTATAATGATCGAAACGTTCGTGGTAATGCATTTTTGGTGAAGGAAGAGAATTTTGATGTTGGAGAGAAAATTTAGAGTAAACCGAGTTGCTGTAGAGACTTATGATGTTAGACGATGTTGTAATTAATTTAATTAGGAACTGAAATTAGAGCTACTGGGGTGCATGCCTTGCTGGAACTTCCAGTACCGTAATTAAAAATTTGAGGAATGAAAAAAAACCAAAACTTTTTTTAATAATTTCAAATACATTATTTATTCTATTTTCATTTTTTTCTTATTTTTTTTAATTTGTTTTTTCTTTGGTAATTTAGAAATTAAATTTAAATTTTGAAATTAAATTAAAATTTTTACTTCTCTTTAACATATTTGAAATTTTTTGGAATTTAAAAAAAAAACCTTTTTTTTATTTTTTTGAAAATTTGAAAATTTTTGAAAATATTCGATTTTCTTGAAAATTTATAAATATTCTCAATTTTTTGTAAGAAATCATTTTTTTTTTAATTTTGATATTTTCTTTGAAGTTTGATTTTTTTGGATTTTTTTTTAATTTTTTGAGAACTTTTCGTTTTCGAAATTCGTTTTTTTTGAAAATTTCGAAATATTTTCAAAATTTAGTTTTTCTCGAAAATGATGAAAAAATTCGAAAATATGAGTTTTTGAAACTTTGAACTATTTTTGGATTTTTTTTTATTTTTTTTGAAAATTTTCAAAACTACGAAATTTTTAGTAAAACCATTTTTTGCACATGGTGTACACAAGCAAAAGGTTTTTTGAATTAATCTAATAGGATGATCCGTTCTCTCAAAAAATGCATGACCATTTTTACACCCTTTACGCTCCATACATCCGGAACGGCAAGATGTGCCTTTTACAAAAACGTCTCGCAATCGAGAACGAACCGAATGTTTTCTCAATCATACAAATCGGTTAATCCATACTGTCGAAAATGTCGAGGACATTTGTTTGAACCATATAAATAAACTTTAAAATTAAAAGTCTTAGTACGGAACCCAAAAAAATTACACAAAATGTGTACACATTATTAAAATCTCTATAAAATATCTGATAATTTGATGTGCATATGTCTAAGGATCATTTTTGACCGCCAAAAGGCATTTTTTTAACTTATTTTTATTGAGAGTCCACAACCGCCTAATATAAACAATTCTTCATCTTGTCAATACAAGTAAAATATTTTTTGAATTATTATAATTGGACGCTCCGTTCTCTTAAAAACTGAATTATTGTTTTTGGCACTTTTTGCCCCGTATCTTCGGAACGGCTAGACCTGCCTATGCCAAAAACTAATCAGCACGTCTCCTTATCAATACGAATCTAATGTTTTTTGAATCATACAAATCAGTTGATTCGTGTTCGCGAAATCGTCGACGAAAATTTGTATCCGCACACACACACACATATATCATTTTTTTCAAAATGTTCAGAAACCTTTCAAACGTAAAGATAGATAAAAATTTTCATTTTCATTTTTTTTTTGCGAATACTATAACTTACCCTATAGGAAGTTATTAAATTCATTTTTATTTCACTCACCGTTCCTAGTGTTTTTATCGTTATTATGTTGGCTATCGCTATTCCGTGTCGTCAAGTTGTTATGACGTGAAGTTTGCTGCTGTTGCGACACATTGTTTGTACTGATCGACGTTTGTGGCGCTGTCGTCGCATCTGAGGAACATAAAGTGTCGGCTGATAGGCGGGTGCTATTGTAGATGTCACTGTAAAAGAAATAGTTAATAAAAATTTATTATTTGAAAAAAAGAAATAATGCATATCGTGATTAAAAATTGAGTTTTGTGATAAAAATATTGTGTCTTGTAATAAAAGTATTGTTGTTTTTATTGGTGTGTATTGGAATTGAAGTGTGGATCTTGTAATTGAAGTCTTGCGTCTTTTTAAGATCTCATGACTTGTAATTCAAGCTTGTTACAATAAAATTACTGCCATATTTTAATATTTTAATAATGATCTTGGATTATAACAAAAGCACTATGTATTATAATTCAAGTCTTGGGTCTTGTATTCTTTAAAGTCTTTGTTCTTGTATCCAAAATTTAGTATCTATCCAGTCTTATGTTTTATATTTGGAGTCATATGTACCCTGCGTTTGGAGTCTATAAAAATATCTTCTGTTCAGACTACTAGGCCTTGCATTTAGAGTTTTATGTTGACTGCATTCTGGCCTCAAATTTGTGTGTTGAATGTCTTGAGTCTCATATTTACAGTCCTGTGTCATGTATTTAAGAATATCTAAGTTCGTCTCTATTTTATACTTGCCTGAATGCGCTGGCAGTGCTTAGAAGACCTGCCGTCCTGTCCTGGAGCGCTGCCTTCGCCTTCTCGACACTCTGCTTGAGTTGCTCAAAGGTGCTCTGGTGCAAGCCGTACCTTGTCCAGTCGCCACCGGTGACCGTCTTAAAAAAATAATTTAATTTTAATTAAAATGATATTTGGTGTCTCTTTGAACATTATAAAAAACAAGCCAAGAGGAACAGACACAAGATATCAGATAAAAGTCCAGCCTGTCGGGTATCTTGTTTCACGTTGCACATCATAAAAAAATGAGATAAGAGGTCAAAACTCACCAGACACAAGTCACCAGACCTCTACCCAAATAGATTTTTTGGTTCATCCTGTCTGGTGTCTAGTTTATGGTAATTTGCTTCTCGTTGCACATCATAAAAAAACAAGACAAGTGGTCACAACTCGCCAGACACAAGACACCAAATCTCTACCCAATAGATTTTATGATCAATCCTGCCTGGTGTCTTGTTTATGGTGTATTGTTTCTCGTTGCACATCATGAAAAAGCAAGACAAGTGATCACAACTCACCAGCCATTTTATGGTCCATCCTGCCTGGCGACTTGCTTTTGGTATTTTGTTTCTTGTTGCACATAATAAAAAAGCAAGACAAGTGGTCACAACTCGCCAGACCTCTAACCAAATAGATTTCAGGGTCCACCCTGCCTGGTGTCTTGTTTAGGGCGTTTTGTTTCTCATTGCACATCATAAAAAAGCAAGACAAGTGGTCACAACTCACCAAACACAAGACACCAGACCTCTACCCAAATAGATTTTAGGCTCCAATTTGCCTGGAGTCTTGTTTATAGTGTTTTGTTTCTCGTTGCACATCATAAAAAACAAGATAAGTGGTCACAACTAATCAGACACAAGACACCAGATCTCTGCCCAAATAGATTTTATGATCCATCCTGTCTAGTATCTTGTTTATGGTGTTTTATTTCTCGTTGCACATCATAAAAAACAAGACAAGTTGCAACAACTCACCAGACAGAAGACACCAGATCTGTACCTAAACAGATTTTATGGTCCACCATATCTGGTGTCTTGTTTATAGTGTTTTGTTTCTCGTTGCACATCATAAAACAACAAGACAAGTAGTCACAACTCACCAGATCTCTACCCAAATAGATTTTATGATCCATCCTGTCTGGTATCTTGTTAATGGTGTTTTGTTTCTTGTTGCACATCATAAAAAAACAAGGCAGGAGGTCACAACACAACAGAAACAAGAGACCAGACAAAAGACTACGGCCCAAATAGATTTTATGCTCCATCCTGCCTGGTGTCTTGTTTATGGTGTTTTGTATTTCGATGCACATCATAAAAAAAACAAGACAGGTGATCACAACTCACCAGATACAAGACACCAGACCTCTAACCAAATAGATTTTATGGTCCATCATTTCTGAAGTCTTGTTTATGGCGTTTTGTTTCTAGTGCCTTGTTTCTAATGTTGTATACCTAAATTAGAGTTTCTAGTGTCAAAGTACGTGGTATTTGGTATCTTGTTTTTAATGTTTTATGTCTCATTCCTAATGGCTAGGGTCTAATGTGTCTTGGCTTTAATTTTATGTTTCTAAACAATCTAATTGTCTAGATTCTAATCTAGTGTCTCAACCCTCTTATCTTATCTGGTTGTGTTTCATCTCTCTGGTCTTGTCTGGTTGAATAGTATCATGTTCCTATTGCCCTTTGTCATAAAAAAGTCTTATGACAGTATATCTCAGGTCTGTTGACTAGCAATTGACGCCCTGTGTTTAGTATTTAGCGTTTTTTGTCTAATTTCAAGTCTTGGAGTTTCGTGTCTATTATCTCACCTGTGCAAGACCGCCAATACAGTCGTGCTCGGTTTTGATCTGACCAAGACCACCACTGATGACATCACTGAGAGAACCTCCGACGCCATTGATGACGTCACTCAAGGAACCTCCAGTCAGGACAGAGTGCTGGTTCTGAATCTGGGAAGTGGCTGATGAAGTTGTCGACAGGTGGTGTCGTTTCAGATCTAAGGCGGCCTAATGGAAAAATATACAATGAGACAAGTCCAAGAAATGAAAAGACTTCTCATTAAGTTTTAGGTGATTCCAATAATGGTGTATTTGTTACCTGATAAGAGCACGATGACGTCATTTCGTACATGACGTCACAGGATTTGTCCCTGTCGATCTTTTTCCGTATTTTCTTCCTGGGGACAGAAGATTTGCGCTGACGGTATACCAACCTGAAAAATTAGGTTTTTAGAATAATTTCAGGCAATTGCCTGATAGGAAAACACTGTTCATTAATAATATATTTTAATTAAATGTTAAGCATTTTTAAAATATTTCAAATATAGAATTCAGTTGCAATATTAAAAATAATTTCAGGCAAGACTTTACTTTGCCTGACAACTAAATTTAGCATTTGTCTGATGCTTTCTATTTATAATAAAAGCACATAATTGTAGCATGAATACTATTTCAAATACCAATTAGAAAATGAATTTCGGCAACTCCAGAAATTGCCTGAAAAATAAATATTGTATTTATCTAACGTTTGATACAATCATATTAAAAGTAACAACTTGTAGCTTTAGGATTAATTCAAATAATCATTTTAAATAATTTTAAACATAATTTTAGGCAAGTCTAGGAATTGCCTGATGATTAGTATACAATTTTATTAATTAAATATATAAATAATAATGATTTATATCCTTAAGACTATTTCAAACATTGATTTGAAAACAATTTAAACATTATTTCAATTTTTATAATGTTCGAATATAAGTACATTAAAAATAATTAGTTATATCTTTGAAATTATTTGAAGTTATTTTATATAAATTTTAAAAATTATTTCAGTCAAGTCTACAAATTGCCTGATAAATAAATAATCAATTATTATAATGTTCAAATATAAGAGCATTAAAAATAATTAGTTATATCTTGGATATATCAAGTCTGCGAATTGCCTGATTAATAAAGAATCAATTTTTATGATGTTCAAATATAAGTACATTGAAAATAATAACTTATATCTTTGAGACTTTTTCAAGCATAATCGAGTTCGAATATAAGAACATCAAAAATAATTAGTTGTATCTTTGAGACTATTACGCTTTGATTTATATAAATTTTGAAAATTATTTCAGGCAAGTCTACGAATTGCCTGATGAGTTTATCGATTTTTATAATGTTCAAATATAAGTACATTAAAAATAATTAATTATATCTCTGAGAGAATTTCAAGCATTAATTTATATAAAATTTAAAAATTATTTTAGGCAAGCTTGTGAATTGCCTGACAAAGATTATTGATTTTTTTTAAATATCTAATACAATAATGTCTGATAGACAGGTCGTGAATTTTTGTAAAGGTTTATGTTCAAAATTATTAATATTACTAAATAAATTCAGGTCAAATTTTAACTAAAATAAAATCATTCCAGGGTTGTCAGGTAAGTGCTGATTTTTTGCTTATCATTCAAGCAACATTAATATTAATTTAAATAAATAAATAAAATTTATTATAAATAAATAAAAGTGCTCTTATAATTATAAAATAATTTAGAGGCCTGACAGAAAACTCAATTTATATGAATAACAAATATAAGAATTAATTTTTTAGATAATTAATGCTTGACAAGTTTTCTAAAATTCAAGAATGTTTCAGGCAACTTGACTATTAGTAATAAAAATAATTTAATTTGCAAATCGAATATCAATTCAAATAGCACAATTTCAAGGATATTATTGTAATATTTACAAACAAGTCTGACTTTTTAATGTTCAGGTAACCTTCAGGCAACTTGATTAATAATAGTATGAAAAAGTTAATATCACAACTTAGAAACCAACATGGTTTGAAAATTCAGATTTTTTTTTAAATTACAAGCTATTTGAATATTAATTATGTGAAAAAATAAATTGTGATATAAAATAAGAAAAAAAAACAATTATGCAAAATTGTCCGAATATTTGCTTGAAATATTTTCCATAAAGTCAATAACTATAATATATAAGATTCTAACCTCATTTTAGAAACTAATATTTCATTAAAGCAACACAAAATTATTTAAATAAAAGCACATTATATTTTTCACACACAATTGCTAGTATTTTATTTTTAGTTCCGAAACACACACACAGATGGCAAAAGAGCAAAACGCACTGACTAAAAAAATTGCCTGAATGCAAGTTGTAATAAGAGTAGTTTTTTGGTAACAGAGGCGAATCAGGCAAAATATATATAAATATATATATATATATATATATATATATATATATATATATATCAAATATATAAAACTGAAAACGTCTGACTGACTACTGAAGGTCAATTTTGTGAGTCATGCAATATCAAAAAAGAATGAGAAAGAATAGGGCACTAATTTATTAAATAAAATTAGTCTTCATAGCCATCATAAAAGAGAAACATGTAAACTTTCTTTAAATTTCCAATAAAGTAATATTGTTTTCACAATTTCACTTATCATGTAATTGTGTTTGTAGAACTTAATGTAATTGAAATTAACATACGTTTATTGACTGCTTGTTTGTTTTGACTATTTCGCTGGCGATACAGTTTCATTCTCTGAGCAACTATAGTATCTGTATTGCCTATAAAAGTATTTTCCATTTATATAATAACCTCGGAAAACTCGAATAATACAAATTACTTCAATAAACTTACATTTCAGGAATAGGGTGCTATTTTAGATATTCAAATTTTAAATTGCAAATTATAAAACACTGATGATGAGACAAACCTAGTCTCAAAACGTTTGTAAAATTAATATTATTTAATAAATCAGTGCAAAAAAGGGTGCTGTTTATTCATAAGGCCCTTATATTTTTGATATTGCATGAGTCACCAAATTGACCTTCACTCAGTCAGAAGTTTTCAGTCTAGTACAATTCGTATGGCACGTGCATTTAGTAAGAAGAAAAATTTGGAAAAGTTAACGCATAATTCTATTTTAGATATGCATATTTTAAATTTTAAATTATTATAAACTGATGACGAGACAAACCTAGTCTTGAAACGTTTGTAAAATTAATATTATTTAATAAATTAATGCAAAAAAGAGTGCTGTTTGTTCATATTTCCGAATTAATATTTAACCACTCAGAATACATTTGACCGATTTGGCCATTCTTAGTCTTAAAAATTCGTGCTAATCCTGAGGTTGTGGGAAAGAT
Organism: Ctenocephalides felis; assembly: GCF_003426905.1. Taxonomy (NCBI): domain Eukaryota; kingdom Metazoa; phylum Arthropoda; class Insecta; order Siphonaptera; family Pulicidae; genus Ctenocephalides; species Ctenocephalides felis. The sequence continues at coordinate 88,493,228 of NW_020536999.1, forward strand.
GAAATTTTATTTCAAAACCGCATAGTAACTTTACACCTGGGTGGGACAAAAAGGTCCTACTATACATATCCTGGCAAAGATGTAAAAAATGAAAAATAGCAAATAAAAAATGTACCAATGTCACTTACAGTTTGCATTGATTATAGCTAATTGTTATACAGGGTGTCACAGAACACTTAACTGTTCGGAAAAATTCAGAAAAAAAAATTAAATCCATAGTTCAACAAAAAGTTTTAGTTCTTCAAAAATTGGGGAAATATTGTTATTATTTTTTAATGGGGTCCTGTAATGTTTATTCACGGTTATAGTTTCTAAATTTAAATAAACAAAATTAATAGAAATTAACCACAATAACTAAAAAAAATTGTCATGATCACCAAAGCTCCAGGTTGCACTTAAAAGCTCAATTTTTAAACAAAGTAATATAATTTTTTTAGGACAAATAAGGTTAATACTATCATCCCGTTTCGGCTTGACGTTAAGCTCTGGGACACCCCATATATATATATATATATATATATATATATATAAATGAAGTTTGCGAATAGTTGAGAGCAAAGTCAATTGGTACTTCCGGATTAAAAATAAAAAAAATATAAATTAGCTAAGAACGCCACCAATATAAATACAGCGGATGAAAACTATCTATAAATATAATCTAAATTCTAAACTAGCTGTAAGTGGAATTCTGTCTTAAGGCAATTAGGGCATCGTGCCTTAAGGCAAATTGCTGGAACTTCCCGTACTGCAATTCAAAATTCGAGTAATTAAAAATAATCAATAATAATAATCAATAAAAGTTGATCAATGATTTGAAACTTGTAATAGAATTTCGAACCATAATAAATCACTCTATCATAAATCATTTACTTTGAAATATTTTGGAAAATCTGAACTTTTTTTCAAAGCAATCGTACTGCTTTACCTGCATAAAGACGAAATATCAAAGCGCGTAAGCCGTCTAACGCGTAAACATTGGTACGGAACCCATAGGAATGTAAACAAAATTTATACTTATTGTTAAAATCTCTATAAAATATCTGATAATTTAATGTGCATATATTTAACGATTATTTTTGACCGCCAAATGGCTCATTTTTTTTACTTTTTCCTCCACATCTCCAAAGTCGTTGGACCTGCCTTTCCAAAAATTTGAACAGTTCTTCATTTAGTCAATACAAATAAATTATTCAAATCGCACGCTCCGTTCTCTTAAAAACTGAGTTATCGTTTTTGGCACTTTTTGCCCCATATCTTCGGAACGGCCAGACCTGCTTTCGCCAAAAACTAATCAGCACTTCTCCTTATCAATATGAATCGAATGTTTTTTGATTTATTCAAAAGTTAATTTCACCTAGGTTGTGTTTCATGCAAATTAGACGATTGCGACATGCAAATGGACAATTTGGAATATTTGGCCAAATTATAAATGTGCCTGTTGACATTAATAATATGGTTAATTTATTACCTCGTAATATTGATGATGATCATTGCATTAACGTTCACATAAAAAAGAAATTGATTTATAGATCAAGCTATGTGCAGGGCTTGATAAATAAAACAAATATAAAAGTATGGCTTCAATCTTTTAGGCAAGACAGATATTACAGCTGTTCAAAAAATGAAATTATATCGCCAGCGAAAAAATAAAAAGATACAGTCAATGAATGTATGTTAATTTTTATTTTAATTACATAATGTTCTTCAAACACAATTATTACACGATGAGTGAAGACGAAAACAATATTTGTTTAGGCGTTGTTTAACATAATCCACTGTGTGAACGAATATTATAGAATTTATTAACCAGCAATTACTTTAAACCGATCATGTCATATTGCAAATATGACTTTGATTACATTATTGTTTGTAAATATTATACATATTTTTAATGTAATCATAATTATATAACTTATTATTTATCATTATATAAATGTGTATAATGATTGACGACACTAATAAATGTGTGCATCACAAGTGTTACCATATTACTAATAAACATTATTTAAAATTGTTATATGATGTATTTATTTTTATTTAACTTAAAGTTGCTACTTTGTACACTAGCAAATAAGTTTTACTTCAATCGCGTGTGATCCTTACGCGCACTCTTTTTTAAACAATTTAATATGTGCGCAAACTTTTACAATATAATTATTTTGTTTAACAAATTTTAGATTATTTCATGAGACTAATTTAGCAAATTAATAATTATTTTTATAATAAAAGTATTTTCTTTTACAAATTCGTTTAGTAATAACTATAACTATTTAGTAAATTAGTCATTTTTTTAGTAATTTTTACCCTTTTTACACCAGTTCCTTTTAAATAATTCTTAGAGTGTATTACCAAGAAGTTTTTTTTTGTTTTTCAAAATTAAAAGTGTCTGAAACAGCCTGAAGATAGTTTCTAACTAATTTCTCTTTTTTATCACGCTGTATCAAAATAGCGATACGTATCAGTTGGAGTTAAAGTGTGATTGTCTAAATGAATTACTCGACCACATTACCATTAAGACAGGAAGCCCCGTTTTAAATTAATTTTTAGACAGGGCCGCACTCTGGCGACGTCTTCTCGAAACACACTCGCAAGTACTTCACAGCGGTTGGAGGTATATCCGAGATTTGAACCATTCGAATACACTGACAATGAGAAAAAATAGTTTACGGTGAAGTCAAGTTAAGTAAGCAGCTACTCAACTATCAGCGTTAAATATAAATATTAGCTATATTTTTTATTAACTTCCCGTAGGGTAAGTTATAGTAATCGTGAAAAAAACGAATATGAAAATTTAACATACAAAAATAAGAACAATTTTTCTAGTGAATTTAGTAACTTCTAACTTTTTAAGTTGGTACTATCATGATATATTAGTAACTTTAGTAATTTTGGCATTCCTTAAAAAATGGATGTATAGGTATGTGTGTGTGTGTGTGTGAGTGGATACAATTTTTCGTTCACGATTTCGGGTGCACTAATCAACTGATTTGAATGATTCAAGAAAAATTTGATTCCTACTGATGAGAAGACGTGCTGATTAGTTTTTGGTGGAGAGAGGTCCAGCCGTTTCAAAGATACGGGGAAAAAAGTGCTAAAAACGGTAATTTAATTTTTGAGAAAACGGAGTACCCAATTTGAATAATTCAAGAAACGAATGAAGAATTGATGAAATTTTTGGTAAAGTAGGGCTAGCGGTTTCGAAGATACCGAGGAAAAAGTAAATAAAAATGATATTTGGTGGTCAAAAATGATCATTAGTCATATGCATATCAAATTATCAGATTTTTGATAAAATTTTAATAAATGAGTACTAATTTTGTTAAAATTTTGTTGGGTCCGCACCAATATTGTTATTTTTTTAATAAAGTTAACCGTTTAAATTTTCAGATTTTTTTCTAAATTTTCATAAATATACAAAGTTTCATACTTCAAATATGAATTTTAAATTTACAAACCAGTTGGAAAATGTAAATATTTCAAATGCGTTATTCTAATCGTAAGAAATATATCCTCAGATGGATTTAATATTTATTGATTACTGTTCTTTTTTACGAATATTTAATTCTGGCCATGCATCACTAGTATTAGATTGTTATATCAGCTATATCAGGAGCACGTTAAGATGATTATGTTTTATACAAATTTCCGCATAAGACGCGTTTTTGATCAAGTTTTTTGAAAAAAAAAATCGTCTTCAAGGAGTTTTACGGGGTCAAGACGATTATGCTTATTACGATTTCTTGCATAATACGTCACTTTACGACGGTTTCTGCACTCTGATTTGAATATATTGTCTATATAACGCATGATAAGATTTCTCGTTTAAAAAGCGTCTTTAACTCTAACCTTGAAGAGTCGTATTAAAGGGGTTCTACTATATATATAACTTGAGCATTATTAATGACGTCTCGCATCCGAAAAAGAGAAATGGTGGATCTATTAATCTTTTGTTGAGCTTTTGTCCAAAATTAATCGTCCGGATAAATTTATATATATGTATATATATATATATATATATATATATATATATATATATATATACTAGCTAACCCGGCAAACGTTGTATTACTAAGTAAGACATTATTAAACAATTTCTAGAAAATCAAAACAATTTTTAATTTATTATAAGTGAGTAATTATGTGTTGTATGATGTAATATAAAAACAATAAAACCAAAACTACTACTGAGATATCATTTAATATAATATAATCTATATTAAAAATATTCGTTTAGCAGTATTTTGCTAATACTAATTGCTAAATATGGTATAATCCAATCCAAGTCTTTTTTGGTCAGAATTAAACTTAGATTTAATTTGTATAAAAATGGAACTAATGATTGTATCGCATTTGCACACCAATTCTGACCGCCTCAGGAACTTAGTATATCAGATTAATTGCTCTAATTGCAAAGTTTTTAATATCGGAGAAACTAGCCAAAACCTGAGTAAACGCCATCATCAACACAAAAATAACTCTAAAAATACTAAACAATTCAAAACCATGCTAACCGAGCATATAAATAATTTAAATCATAATATAGATTTTTTCCACCAAAAATTTTAGATTTTGAAGAGAACGTAATTAAAAGAAGATTCACTAAGGGCTTGTTTTTGCAATTGCATAACGACAAGGTCATAAACAAAAGATTTAACAACATCCTGAACGAAACAAACACGTGGTTCCTAAATAACGTGTCAAAATTTCTTAAAAAATGACAAGATCCCATAGCTTTTTAAATTTCCCGTGAAATTTGAACACATGCTAAAAACTACTTCAAGAAAAAATGTGACATTTTTATCTTGAACTCCGAATAGTAAATACATAGTTTCGACAACTTATTAAAAGTTATTCATTTTTATTTGTGTGTTTTGTCATTTATGATGTTGAAAAACATCTTTTTAACCACTGTGCACATACTCATATCATGGATTAATAATGTTTTTATCTGTTATATTAGGATACAAAATTGTAAGTTTTATTATTATTATTATTATTGTTGCTTTTCTATGCAATTAATTTTTATAGTTAAATTGATTGCCACTTATTGAAGGCTAAGATGCTAGCCGAAACGTATGGATTTTAAATAAATTTCTAAAAACTCTCATACTATTTTTTATTGATGTAACTCAAATAATATATATTATATATATATATATATATATATATATATATATATTTATATATAAATGTATATATCTGTATATTTTTTCGAGTTATGCCTTTTTCATGTTCAGGAAACAAAAAAACACTTTCAACGCCATAAATGCATATATTAACACATTTTATATCTTTCTTTACATTCTTATGCAATATATATATATATATATATATATATATATATATATATATATATATATATACATAAATGGCTTTTGTTCACAAAAATTAATTCAATAACACGTTTCGATGTTGGAGTTGGATTGTTATTAGTACTAAAACTTATATCACCCAATTCAATAAATATTTTGCAAAAATTTGCAATACCAACATTGAAAGAAATATTTAAATTCTTGAAAAATCTTGAAAAATTAAGATCTTGATTGCATACAGTGATAAAATTTTATTCTACAAAAGAGTAGTTTCAGTTTTAAGTATTTCATTATTTAATTTAGATGACAATGTTAAAAAAACCTTAAGAAAAAAGAGAGCAAAATAATAATAATAATAATTATAATAATGATGATGATGAGATGGTGCAATATTACTTATGAGCCTAGACAATATTAGAATAGCATAAATTAATTATTTTAATTTAAACAAACGGAAATAAACTTGAAATACCAACAGAAGAGGAAATGGAGGCTAAGAAAAATAATAATTATAGGGTAGAGAGAGGCTTGAAGATGCGCGGGTAAAAAGGTCCATTAACAATACTACAAAACCAATTAGAAATTCTGTAACAACAATATTTGAAAGTAGAGGGCAAAAGATGTATAACCAGCCATCATCTTGATTCTTACGACGCTGCCATCAGAAGACTATTAGGCAATGTTTGAAAATCTTTAACAAAAGTATGTTCTATCGTTGATATATATTCTGGTATTGGGAACTGTTGTTTAGTTTACGAGACCTCAATATAATTTTTAAGAATACGTTATTTAATTGTTTTATGAGATTTGTTGTTTTTTTTAAGCTACATTCAACATAAGGAAAACATTTATTTATGGTGGCTCTCACAGCATGGACCTGCCTTCGGCTGGATTACCATTTATCATTATTTAAAGTAAAGACTAAGCTAAGACGATTTTCCAAAAGTCCGATCAAAAACTCGTCTTAAACGCGATTGCGTATTATGCGAAATAGAGACAACGGATATATACGCAGCAGAATGTTTATATAACCTCTATTATATGTGGGTGGGGTAAAAGGAACCAACTAAAATTTTACCTTGGCAAAGATGTAAATAATAAAAAAAATAGTCAATAAAAAAGTAGATTGAGTTAAAGAAAGCAATTTGCAAAGGGATAAATTAATTAAATAGTTATTCCAATTCTGTTGATGAATAATTTTGTCAAAATACCAGATCAAGGTTGTATATAGTGTTATTTTTGTAAAAAGTATACCCATAAAAATTATATTTTACATTGGTTGAATAATGTAGTTAATATTTCGTAAAATTTCTTTAAAATTGAAAATAAGACATTGTATTTGTTTGCTTGATGGCAGTCCCTTTTTAGAGGTTGGGGTAAAAAGAACCAGATAACAAATTTTTGGAAGACAACAAAAAAAACTGCATTTCTACAATGACCAATGAGCTGGTGGTTTCACTGAACATAGTCAGATAGTTGTTTGTTTGATCTGTGTTATTTGTTGTAATATAGGTAAAAGTGTTTTGGTTTTCACAATATAATTGCTCAAAGTGAAAATGAAAGTTGAATATTGCTATTATTATGTCGTAAAAACCCTTCAGACATTGAACCTGTTTGCTCCTAACAGTCCCATTTTACAACGCCTATGGGGCAAAAAGGACCAGGTGACAATTTTTTGCAAAATAGCAAAAATAAACACATTTTTATAACGATGAATTAGCTAAAAGTTTTACTGAACATAGTCAGACAGTTGTTTGCTTGATATGTGTAATTTGTTGTGATACAATTGGTTTGGTTTTCACAATATAATTGCCCAAAGTCAAAATTGAACTTTGTGCCTCGCCCTACCTTGCTTCTTCCAAAATCCAAGATCACGGTTATATACAGGGTTATTTTTGTAAAAAATGTATCCATAAAAATTGGATTGGTTGAATATTGCAGCTATTATTTCGTAAAATCTAGTCAGACATAGGACCCGTTTGCTCCTGGCAGTCCTTTTTTTCCCAGCCTATGGGCTAAAAAGGACCAGGTGACAAATTTAAAAAAAACATATTTCTACAATAATGAATTAGCATGGAGTTTCAATGAACAGAGTCATATAGTTGTTTGTATGATTTTGCCATAATTTCTCGAAGTCAAATTGGACCTTTGTGCCCAGCCCTACCCTATGCAATAACAATAATCAAAAGGCTTACCATATGTATATTTAAAGTTCTAAGTCCACTTTACAACTCCAAAACTGTATTAAGATACCATCATGCACTTAATTTAAAATTAGATAATCAAAACACAAATTAAAAAACAGACATTACACACTAAAAATTATAAAAATCATTATAAATAATATTATTATTATTTAAACTTTTTTTTATTTAAATATTTATTTAAATTTTTATTATTATTATTACCACCACACAAACAAAATCCTTTAAACTACCACTGCACAACCCTAAAACCTAATTTTAATTAATTGAGATATAAACATTATCAATTAAATATAAATTATAAAAAACCATCAATTTTTTTCCAAAAAATATTTAAAAAAAAATCTGTCTAAAAACACTATTTCGCGTTTTCGTGTATTGGTAAGCGTGTTACTTTGCGCGAAGTTCACGCCGGACTGAGGATGTGCGGAAGGTTGCATACGTAACGGGAGGGCGTGGCCGGGGGCGGGGTTTGCAAAAGATTCATCTGTGAAGGTGGCAATATATATATATATATATATATATATATATATATATATATATATATATATATATATATATACAATATATACAAAAGAGAATTTTCAAGTATCAAAAAATAGTACACTACGTCAAAAATCGGAATTCATCTGTCTCCAATAGTTTATTGGTTGTTTAGGTAATTGTATCTAATCTACATATAAAATAGAAATCAAGATGTCTATTCTACATATAAAACAGAAATCAAAATGTCTATTCTACATATAAAACAGAATTCAAAATGTCCACATATAAAATAAAAATCAAGATGTCTATTCTACATATGAAATAGAAATGAAGATGCCTATTCTACATGTAAAATAGAAATCAAGATGTCTACTCTGCATATGAAATAGAAATCAAGTTGTCTATTCTACATATGAAATAGAAATCAAGATGTCTATTCTACATATGAAATAGAAATCAAGATGTCTATTCTACATATAAAATAGAATCAAGATGTCTCTTCTACATATAAAATAGAAATCAAGATGTCTATTCTATATACAAAATAGAAATCAAGATGTCTGTTCTACGTATAAAATAGAAATCAAGATGTCTATTCTACATATAAAATAGAAATCAAAATGTCCACATATAAAATAAAAATCAAGATGTCTATTCTACATATGAAATAGAAATGAAGATGTCTATTCTACATGTAAAATAGAAATCAAGATGTCTATTCTACATATGAAATAGAAATCAAGATGTCTATTCTACATATGAAATAGAAATCAAGATGACTATTCTATATACAAAATAGAGATCAAGATGTCTGTTCTACATATAAAATAGAAATCAAAATGTCTATTCTACATATAAAATAGAAATCAAGATGTCTATTCTACATATAAAATAGAAATCAAGATGTCTATTCTACATATAAAAAAGAAATCAAGATGTCTATTCTACATATAAAAAAGAAATCAAGATGTCTATTCTACATATAAAATAGAAATCAATATGTCTATCCTACATATAAAATAGAAATCAAGATGTCTATTCTACATATAAAATAGAATTCAAGATGTCTATTCTACATATAGAATAGAAATCAAGATGTCTATCCTACATATAAAATAAAAACCAAGATGTCTATTCTACATATCAAATAGAAATCAATATGTCTATTCTACATATAAAATAGAAATCAAGATGTCTATTCTACATATCAAATAGAAACCAAGATGTCTATTCTACATATAAAATAGCAATCAAGATGTCTATTCTACATATAAAATAGAAATCAATATGTCTATCCTACATATAAAATAGAAATCAAGATGTCTATTCTACATATCAAATAGAAACCAAGATGTCTATTCTACATATAAAATAGCAATCAAGATGTCTATTCTACATATAAAAAAGAAATCAAGATGTCTATTCTACATATAAAATAGAAATCAATATGTCTATCCTACATATAAAATAGAAATCAAGATGTCTATTCTACATATAAAATAGAATTCAAGATGTCTATTCTACATATAGAATAGAAATCAAGATGTCTATCCTACATATAAAATAAAAACCAAGATGTCTATTCTACATATCAAATAGAAATCAATATGTCTATTCTACATATAAAATAGAAATCAAGATGTCTATTCTACATATCAAATAGAAACCAAGATGTCTATTCTACATATAAAATAGCAATCAAGATGTCTATTCTACATATAAAATAGAAATCAATATGTCTATCCTACATATAAAATAGAAATCAAGATGTCTATTCTACATATCAAATAGAAACCAAGATGTCTATTCTACATATAAAATAGCAATCAAGATGTCTATTCTACATATAAAATAGAAATCAAGATGTTTACATATAAAATAAAAATCAGCATGTCTACTCAGCATATAAATTAGAAATCAAGACGTCTTTTCTACATATAAAATAGAAATCAAGATTCTACATATAAAATATAAATCAAGATGTCTATTTTACAAATAGAAATCAAGATGTCTCTTCTACATATAAAATAGAAATCAAGATGTCTATTCTACATATAAAATATGAATCAAGATGACTATTCTACAAATAAAATAGAAATCAAGATGTCTATTCTACATATAAAATAGAAATCAAGATGTCTACTCTACATATAAAATAGAAATCAAGATGTCTATTCTACATATAAACTAGAAATCAAGATGTTTATTCTACATATAAATTAGAAATCAAGATGTCTATTCTACATATAAAATAGAAATCAAGATGTCTATTCTACATATAAAATAGAAATCAAGATATCTACTCTAAATATAAAATAGAAATCAAGATGTCTATTCTATATATAAAATAGAAATCAAGATGTCTATTCTACATATAAAATAGAAATCAAGATGTCTATTCTACATATAAAATAGAAATCAAGATGTCTATTCTATATATAAAATAGAAATCAAGATGTCTATTCTACATATAAAATAGAAATCAAGATGTCTATTCTACATATAAAATAGAAATCAAGATGTCTATTCTACATATAAAATAGAAATCAAGATGTCTATTCTACATCAAAAATAGAAATCCTATCTTCTCATAAGCCTATAATATTTTAGGGTCTATCAATTCTATCACCAAGACGGTGCCGTCCTGCAGAGCTCGTCGGAATTATGATTAAATAGAATATAATTCAAAGTGCAAGTTTCTATAAAATTTTCTATAGCTCGAATCTTGCTCTAAAAATTTTAAAGTATGGCAGGTTAGGTATTATAGATTAAGATTTTATAACTGTGGTTCAAGCAGTGCGCCCTGTTGAGCTCTTAAAACAACATAATACAAAAATAATACATTCGAGAGACCAAGTTTATAAAAAACAATTCTTAATATTTCAAATTATAATAAACAGTTCTCGATAGAAGTTTCATTGAGTCGTCGTAGTGCAATAGGAGCGTCCTGAAGAGCTCTCACTTTTAAGATGAATGAGTTATGATTATTATGATTGGTATGATGTTGCACCCCTACCTAGTAAAGGATTTGGGGCTAAAAAAAATTAGGATTCTCTAACAGGGGCTAGATAAATCCACCACATAAGTCAAGTAAAACGAAAGAGCAGCGTAAGGTTTATAAGGCACGCGGGCAGTATTTCAAAGCGCGAGTTATCCCAACTAAAAGAAGCTCGAGTTCTCTCCTTGTAAAAGAAATTTCATAGAAGTTGTGAGCAAAAAAAAAATGCATTCTCGCCGCCTGCCCTGGGCGAATAGATTGATATAGTAGATTGTTATATCAACATATAACAGCAAAGAGTTTAACGTCCTCGCCGCCCGCCCTGGGTAATTCAAATATTAACAAATTATTATAAATCTAATAATACTTTAAATCTATACCATCGTTTGATGTTAAATGACGTTATAACCGGGGTCGTTTTAACCGAACACAGAACTATAATCTTCGATAATAATATATGTCGCAGATGGCTTAATCTAAAATTGAAGAGCGCTTTTTAACGAGCTCCTCAGACCGATAAAAGAAAAATCGCTTGTTGAATGAAAAAGAAAATGACAAAGAGTGTTACCCTTCGTAAAACCGCACGAGTGCCATTTCGGAGGGGTGAGGGACAGATAAAAAACTGGGTAGTTATATATATATATATATATATATATATATATATATATACTAGCTGACCCGGCAAACGTTGTTTCGCCACACAAAATATTTCCAGTATAAAATTCTTAGTTTTAAGGATGGTGGTTGATTATATCCTTTCGGTATAGCTTATTGAACTTGATTGAAATTGATTTTGTAAAATTGAGAAACACTGGTTGCAATAAGGAACACTGGTTGCAATTAATGAAAGCATTTATTAACATGAATAACAGATAAAATTCGAAAAATACATCAAACACGCAAAAATAAGTGAACAATGTGAAAGAATAAACAAGAGAACTCATAAACGTTCATGATTAGCGTTTATATACAAATCTTCTTTTTTCGGAATTGCAGAAAATTTAGTATTGTCCGATTCTTCAATAAACACTTAGTACAAAAATTACTAACTGACAGCAAATGTGGTGCATAATAGTTTACCCACTGCAAAGCACACCACATATCATAATACGCCCTTAACAGTAATATAAAATTATTCGATTACCAAAATGGCTATTATGAAAAAGAGATTTGTGGGAGCGGGGTAAAAAATTTAGAGTTGTGTGCATTTTTTAATTATGCATTATGAACATTAAAACTAGAAGAACATTGATTCCAAATAGAAAAAAAATATAACATTACATACAATCAAATAAAATAAAATTGTTAAAATTGATAACTTATAAAATATATATGACTAATATACGTGTATACAAAGTCAACAAATAAACAAATAAACAATAAAAAAGAAAATAGGGGAGGACAACCCTTGATAAAAATAAATATTTTTTAATTTGAAAAGAGTATCAAGTATTTTTCAATTTAGAATTATAAGAAAAATAATATAAAGAAAATTGATCAAAAATAAATTCAAAAAAAATGTCAGGGATGGACAACCCTTTATAAAAATAAATAGTATTTTAAAGTAAAAAGAGTTGTATATATTTTGTCAATACCGCATTAAAAAAAAAATAAACATTCAAAAATGATCTCAAAATTGATAAAAGGTATTGTAGTTGGACAACCCTTAATAAAAATAAACCGCTTTTTTAAAGTAACTCTTAGGCATTTTCATGTACTCAAAAAATCTTAATTAAAATTATGTCAAATAATAAATAATATTGAAATTAAAAGAAAATTGATTCCAAAATTGAGAAAAAAATAGGGTTGCACAACCCTTGATAAATATAAATAGTTTTTCAAAGTAAAAAAAGTTCTAGGTATTTTACAATTTCGAATTATATAAAATCAAAATATAGAAAATTGGTCCCAAAATTTATAATTAAAAATGTCAGGGGTGAACAACCCTTGATAAAAATATTTTGAAGTATTTTGAAGTAAAAAAATTTCTATATATTTTGTCAATTCCGCATCAAAAAAATTAAAATAAAAAAAGTTGACCCAAAATTAAAAAAAGTATCAGAGTTGGACAACCCTTAATAATAAAAAATTGTATTTTAAAGTAAATTTTAAGCTTTTTCTTCAAACTCAAAAATCAGAACTAAAATTATGTCAACTGAGCAAAAAATAAAAAATGATTGAATTACTAATGGCTATAAAAAATAGGGGTTGGTGATAATGAAATAAAAACTTAGGGTTGTATGTATTTTTAATGCCACATCATAAAAAATAAAATAAAATTAAGGTTGAACAAGCTTAGAGGTATTAAAAGTAGATACTTATTTACTTAATAGATAAAATTTGGTAAAAATCGGTAAAGCCGTTCTGGAGGAGTACGGGAACAAACTTTGTGACACGACTATTCTATATATAAGACATATCTTATATATAAAATTCTTCTGTAATGATGTATGTATATATACTCCTCCTAAACGATTATTCAGATTTTGATAAATCTTTCTGAAGTTTGTTAAAGGAATTTTTTAAGATGTATGTGATTATAAAAATATAGTAATATTGTCTAAAAATATAGTAATTTATTGTTATAGAAATAAATGGAAAAAATTGCAAAAACGCCATGTCATTGTTTGACATTGAAAATATTTGAGACATTATTGGCATTGAAAACAAATAAAAACTGTCATCTGCCAAAAATTTCAATTTACTTATGAGACTAGACAATATTAGAATATGTATAATAAATTCATGGCTATGAAGAAAAAAAATAAAATGTCTACATAATTATAGCCAAAAACCAGCTGAGATGTGCCAAAAATTAAAATAATATAAGATACAGTATATGTATGGCAGATTGAATGATACACATAAGAACAGGATTTGACAAATTAATTCACCTAAAATATGAAATTAAGTAATAATCAGGGCCGATCCTACCTTAAATGCGATGCATGCAAAAAATGTAAGCGCACGCTTCAGGGGGCGCTAACACAAGATTTCGATATGAAATTATCAATATAGTTTTTTAGTTAGGAAAAAAATGGCATGCGATCGCTGAGGACCCCAGGAGCTTGCCTGGTAATAATGTATATTGAATTATTACTTTACTTAAGAAAAATGTAATTTGAATATTATAATTACTAAAAACCAGTTAAAATATGATACGAGATTATAAAAATTATAGGCAACATTATTGGAGCAATTATTTTGAGTGAAAAAATTCAAGGTAATATTGTACTTCTACCGCGGATACTATATATTATTTTTTTCTGAATTTATTATATCGTTTAAAAGACTTCAATTTCCAATATTGTGGGAATTGAGACTCATAATTTTATTTAAAGCATGTTAAACATTTAACATCGTTCATATTGATGTATATGCATTTTGGTGTGAAGAGTAATTTAAAAAAACAACTAGCTGTAAGTGGAATTCTGTCTTAAGGCAATTAAGGCATCGTGCCTTAAGGCAAATTGCTGGAACTTCCCGTACCAAAAAAAATTTTTTTTTAAAAACGATTAACATTTTTGAAAAAAATTTACTTCGAAAAAATAAGATTTTTGAGAAACTATAAATTGGACCAAAAATTACTTTTTTTTTGAAAAAAAAAATTTTTTTTAAAATTTTTTATAGCTAAGGCAATTAGTGGTGCATGGCATCGTGCCTTAATGCAAGTTGCTGGAACTTCACGCACCGTAATTAAAAAGTCGAGCAATGAAAATAATTAATAATTGTTTTAAATAATTTCAAATAGATTATCTACATATATATAAAAATAAGTCGGGTTTTCCTTCCTGACGATGTAACTACAGAACGCACGAACCGATATCGACAATTTTGCATTCGTTAGAAAAGTCTCGGGCTACGCAAGGTTGATAGCTAAGAACATTAGTGTTGCATGACATCGTGCCTTAATGCAAATTGCTGGAAATTCACGCACCGTAATTAAGAATTCGAGTAATGACATTAGTGAGAATTATCAGAATTATGCTTGGTTAAGTCAACGAGCAATTCTTGTCGCAAAGAATGATGATGTACACGCACTGAAATTCACTATTCAATCAAAAATTGCTGGCGATTTGGTGACATACCAATGATTCCGACTGGTCTTCCGTTTGACTTCAAATGATTGCAATTTCCAGTTTGCAATGACAATTAACAAGCCGCAAGGCCAATCGCTTAGTGTTTGCGAGATAAATTTCAGTTATACGTTATACGTTATACGTTGCATGTTCAGGAGTTGGGAAACCATCCGCTTTGTTTGTGTGAACGTCAGACCATAAAACAAAAAATGTGGTTCACCAAAGAGTACTTTAATGAAACGGATAATTTGCGGATTCACTTTCATTTACTTAGAGAAGTTCAACTAACAAACACTTCATTTTAGTAATCGAAATACACTTATTACTGTTGTGTAATAAAATCATTTTTTTTCTTTTCAAATATAAAACAAACAAAAAATTTCTTCATCTTTCTCACGAAACCATCTGGTGGCGAAACGGAGTTCGTCGGGTTTGCTAGTATATATATATATATATATATATATATATATATATATATATATACATATATATATATATATATCATATACAATAGATAACGCCACTTCATCTTCCCTCCTGGAGCAAGGGAATAGATTAAGAGTCCCTCCGCTGCCACCATGCTCCTCTTTCGATTGTGTCGCGAGTGGAGGGTGCTCGATGGGGGCCGCTCGACGGGCGCTCCCATTGGGCAATCTTAACGACCAATCGCGGCACTCGAAACGGAAGCCCGAGATAGGAATTATCTCACTAGCTGCCTCGCAGAAGAGATATTAGGGGAGAGCCCATTTATTATGGATATTATATGTATATGGATATATGTGCTATAAATTATAATTATTTTGGTAGGTTTCGACTCTAGATCTGTGTCATCAGGGAATAAAAGATTCTACTAAATTGCCAAAACTAGTGATGCGTGGCATCGTGTCTTAAGGCAAATTGCTGGAACTTCCCGTTCCGCAAAAGCTTTAAAATTATTTGAAGTTTTTTTTTGTTTTTTTTTTCAACAATTTTGATACTCATGTAATTTTTTGAAAATCTACAAAAAGTTTGACAACTTTGAATTTTTTGAAAGTGATCAACAGTGACAGTTGAGTAGCTGTTTGGCAGATGAAATATCGAAGCGCTTAAGCGCCGTGTTGCAGTCTTACGGATAAACATTAGTACAGAACCCATAAAGATGTAAACAACTATAGAACTTTTTATTAAAATCTCGATAAAATATCTGATAATTTGATGTGCATATGTCTAATGATCATTTTTTAACGCCCAATAGCATTTTTTAAATTCTTCATTAGACCTCTGAAACCGCTGGACGTGCCTTCCCAAAAATATAATCAATTCTTAACTATGTCAATACAAGTAAAATGTTCTTTGAATGATTCAAATCGGATGCTCCGTTCTCTCAAAATATAAATTGCCATTTTGTTGCACTTTTTGACCCGAATCTTCAAAACGACTCTACCAATATTTGCCAAAAAGTAATCAGCACGACACCCATCAATATGAATCGAATGCTTTGAATAATTTGAATCATTCAAATCGGTTGATCCGTGGTCTGAAAATCGTAGACGAAAAAATGTATCTGGACATAAATATATATAATACATACACGCAATCATGATTTTTTAGGGTATGCCAAAATATTCAAAAACCTTTGAAACGTAAAGATATATAAAGAATATCATTTTTAATTTTTTTGCGTTTGCTATAACTTACCCTACGGGAAGTTAATAAATTCCAAACCTTTTATTTTCAAACAAATCGTGCACGTGCTTTTAAAACAATTTAAAACAAATACGACTAGTTTTTTTTCGGGGAGGATTAATGAATCATAACCTTAAAATATGACTAATAAATATTATTCCAGCATCCCCCTAGCATCGGGCAACACTAAAATTTGAATACCATTAACAGTTAATAGACTTGACTTTAAAAGGGTTACATGCAACGTGTGAATTTAAACATTGAGGATTTTGTACTGTATTGTGATATGGTGATCCATACCTCCTGATCATTTGCGAACAAATTGATGTCAAAATAATAAAAATAAAAATATTGTACAAGCGAATGAATTGATTTTAATATGAAAATCTTACAATTCGGACTGTCTTGTGATATGGTGATCCATACTTCCTGATCATTTGCGAACAAATTGATGTCAAAACGATAATAATAAAAATATTTTACATGCAAATGAATTGATTTTAATATGCAAACCTTACAATCCAGACTGTCTTGTGATATGATGATCCATATCTCCTGATCATTTGGAAACAAATTGATGTCAAATTTATTTAAATAAAAATATTTTACATGCGAATGAATTGAATTTAATATGAAAACCTCACAATTCGGACTGTCTTGTGATATGGTGATCCATACCTCCTGATCATTTCCGAACAAATTGATGTCAAAATAATAATAATAAAAACATTTTACATGCGAATGAATTGATTTTAATATGAAAACCTTACAATTCGGACTGTCTTGTGACATGGTGATCCATACCTCCTGATCATTTGCGAACAAATTGATGTCAAAATAATAATAAAAATATTTTACTTCCAAATGAATTTATTTTAAAATGAAAACCTTACAATTCGTACTGTCAACACGGACTTTTGTAGTTTCCAGGCTTTCTGATCATTTTGGAGTATTATATTATTGCGGTGATAAGTTTAAGGAGAACGTCTGACCAATTTTGAAAGCTCGAAAACCATTCCATTCATATTGACACAATTAGTTTAGTTTTAGGACCTACTGATAATTTCTAAATAAAATCAAGGAGAACGGCTGAACCGATTTTCATTTTTCAAAACCCAAATATTAATTGTTTAAATGGGAAATAAAACTGATTATTTAGATGGCTCTTCAGGACGTACGGGCACGTAACCGAATTTATGATGACATTTATTAGTTAATTTCATGTAGAAAGGGCTTTCGGCATTCGAAGAGCTCTGCAGGACGCACCGTTTGTAATTAATTTGACGATTATATTGTTTAAGATTTCTATTATTATAGCAAATACTAAAATCGACATGTTTTGGAACAACAATTTAATTGAAAAAAGATTTTATAAAAATTTGCACTCTGTAATATATTCTGCATAGACTTGCATATAATATTTCTAAAAGCTCTGCAGGACGCACCGTTTGTACTACAACCTTGAAAATTAACATGTCATACCTCAAAAGTGTCTATTGCAAAAACAAATACTAAAATCAATGGGGTACGGAACAAAAATTCAAGTTACAGAAGATTTTGTAAGGTTGATTACACAGCCAGAGCTCTGCAACCAATGTCGTTTTAAGCGAGCTCGTCAGGACGCACTGTTTAATCCAACTTTCAAAAGAATAATAAATTCTAGAATTTTAAATTCTCATTTGGACAGCATTTTTAACAGTAATCAGAACTACATAATCTATTATCTATGTTCGACAGTTATAGTACATTCCAATGTAATATTTTTCTCGAATAGGCAACCCAGTGGTCAACCAGTCTTTTTCATGTATAGACTATATAAATTAGATTTGTATCAATAATAGTAACGACGTACATGTGGTTCAACAAGGTACACCAAAAGTAATTTCCACTTCAGATCTATAACCTCAAGTGTAAATTTCATATCATACTGCTTGATATCAATCTGGGCAAACCCCAGACAGATATCAATCTGGTATCCAACTAGTCTTTTCTTGTCCATGTATTTTTTTACCATTTCACCACAGCATGCTTAAATGTATGTTTTTAAGTTCCTATTATTATCGAGGGGCCGATACAAATGCCTTGCGGTGTGTCTAATTCGAAAATTAACCCTACGCGGATTATTTGCAATACAGTTCCCCCCCTAATCCACGACTGCCGATCACTTCATTATGCACTTCATACTGACAACAGATTAGTTGCAGTTTATTATCAGGATTATATATTTATACACAGTTAATTTAATCTGGTACATAAATAATTCGTCACGAGCACTAGAAAATTCTCACGAATTGATCGCTCTGACGTCTGATTTCATGAATGTCACTAAAGAAAAAATTCGATTTTTTTTTTCAAATCTAATTTGCCTGTCAGTAGAGTTCTATTTTTTATTTAAATCTAATTTGCTAAAAAGTAGAAGTCTAAACTATTTCCTCTTCTGGGATTTTGATGAAACTTGGCATGATAGTAAAGTTGAAAGTCAAAACAAAACTCTTAAAATATTATAGGCCTATGAGAAGTAGTTTAATTGTAAAAATTAATATAAGTTTTGAAAAGTGATTTATAGTCAGTAAAGTTCTATTTCTCTAACCAGGGTAACCTCAGGTTTACTCTTCTGGGATTTTGATGAAACTTGGCATGGTGGAAGAGTTTGTAGTCAAAACGAACTCCTTAAAATATTATAGGCCTATGAGAGGTGGTTTAATTATAAAAATTAAATTGTTGAAAAGTGAGATCAGTACCAAACCAGTTTTCTAACAAATCGATTTTACTGGTCAGTAGAGTTCTATTTACCCTAACAAGGGTAACACTTCAGATTTACTATTCTGGGATTTTAATGAAACAAAAAATATTATAGGCTTATGAAAAATAGTTTATTTGAAAAAAAAAATTAATTAAAGTTTTGTAAATCGTGATCAGTAGTATTCTAGTTTCTTTTCAAATAGAATTAAGACGACAGTGAGGTTCCATTTATATATCTGGTTATTTAGTTACATAGCTTGTTCACCAGTAGAGTTTTTTTTTTATATAGTCCATATTTCTGATCCGTACTGAGCCATAAGATATTTCATTAAATACTGTGGGGCAAAATAAAAAATAATGATGAAGATACATTTTGCTCGTCAGTACAGTTCTATTTTTCTTGTTCTTCTCATAGTGTCGAAAAACATGTTTGCAGCCAAGGTTCCTTTTCTTTTGAAAATTTCACAATCGTAAGTCTCGATCTTAGAATAATACGACTAAAAATCATGATTAGATGTTCACACACGT
The DNA here is from genome assembly GCF_003426905.1 of Ctenocephalides felis. Classification (NCBI taxonomy): domain Eukaryota; kingdom Metazoa; phylum Arthropoda; class Insecta; order Siphonaptera; family Pulicidae; genus Ctenocephalides; species Ctenocephalides felis. The sequence continues at coordinate 88,513,242 of NW_020536999.1, forward strand.
ATGTGTGTAAACATTAATCTTGATTGAAAATTTTAATGAATGAAAGTAATTTGAATTCATTTTATTTGGCTCATTATTGTTTTTTTTAATATGTTTGTGTGTATGTATGTGTTTAATAGTCAGCCTGATATATTCTAATGGATGATACCATTAAGTGTATTTTTTTTAATAATTGCTTCCCCAATTTGCACCCCAGAATCGCATTATCAGTCATGGGAACGTTTTAGGCACAATTATGGTGAGGGAGAAGGATACAAGATATGTTTTCGTGTAAGTTAGAAAGAGACGACGATGGATGATAGTGTCGAAAGTTGCATAATCACCGCCCCGGCACTTAGGCGAATTAGATACACTAGCGGATTTTACCAAACCCTGGTAATATATATATACTGTTATATACTTATTCACATATTTATAATTTGGGTGTCAATCGATTCAAAATGACTTGAAACTCTGAGATAATATAAAATCAGCAATTAGGATTTTCTGACGAAATCAATTTTTCCTTCGGTAAGTTAATTAATCTTAACAATTCTTTAACTCGCGCTGCGTTGTACTGCCTGAGTATCTTAAATAGCGTTGAGAGTTTTTTTTTTGTTATAACTGTACCAACATACGTTTTTGGCTTATCCTAGCTATTTTTTTTGAGACCCCAAATCCTTTACAAGGTAGGGGCACAAATACCCACAATTATGTCACTCGCCGATAAAAAGGTGAAAGCTCTTCAGGGCGCACCGTTTATACTCCGAAGGAGAATTAGAATAAATTCATAATATATTGTTGACATAAGGATAGGATAACAAATGAATAATGTATAGTTTAAAAATCTACATATATATAAAAATAAGTCGGGTTTTCCTTCCTGACGATTTAACTCCAGAACGCACGAACCGATTTCGAAAATTTTGTATTCGTTGTTAAGGTCTCGGGCTCCGCAAGGTTTATAGCTAAGAAAATTAGTGATGCATGGTATCGTGCCCTAATGCAAATTGCTGGAACTTCACGCACCGTAATTAAAAATTCGAGTAATTGCATTAGTGAGATTTATCAGAATTATGCTTAGTTAAGTCAACGAGCAATTCTTGCCGCAAAGAATAATGATGTACACGCACAGAATTTCACCATTCAATCAAAAATTGTTGGCGATTTGGTGACATACCAATGATTCCGACACCAATCGCTTTGTGTTTGCGGGATAAATTTCAAATAGATTATTTAGAAAATCATTGTTTTTCACATGGGCAGTTATACGTTGCCTGTTCACGAGTTGGAAATCCATCCGCTTTGTTTGTGTTAACGTCAGACCAAAAAACAAAAAATGTGGTTTACCAAAGAGCACTTGAATAAAACGGATAATTTGCGGATTCACTTTCATTTACTTAGAGAAGTTCAACTAAAAAACACTTCATTTTTGTAATCGAAATAAATTCATTACTGTTGTATAATAAAATCACATTTTTCCTTTTCAAATATAAAACAAACAAATATTTTTTTCATCTATCTCACGAAACCATCTGGTGGCGAAACGGAGTTCGTCGGGTTTGCTAGTATATATATATATATATATATATATATATATATATCCACATCTACACATTAGTATCACTCACCATTGTGCCGCAATCTGCCTACTATCGCCTGACATCTACATATCCATAACAACCGCTGCATCCCTACAGTCCCATCCCCTGCACCAGCCCACCTTCTATCCCTCTCTCTCTGGTTAACAAAAGGGGTGCGTGCGTATGCATCATTTCCGGCCCTGGTCCGATTTCCTGTTTCCGGCTGATGCCCCTGCATGCATTCCTGGTCCATTGTCGACAACCTTCGCGAAACTAGCAAAGATTGTAATTGAGAAGAGGAGTCTGAAAATATTAAAAAGCGGGGGGTAGTAACATGGTTAGATTTTAAGATTGTGAGAAATAAGATACTAATGTTAAATGCAGGAGCCTATTTTCCGAAAATAGAAATGTAACTCTAAATGATACGTTCCTATCTTCTTATAAGTTATATAATTTCATCTGCCTAACATTTACTGTTCACTGTATCTTATATTATTTTAATTTCTGGCATAGTCAGCTAAATTCAAATTTCAAGTGAATTTCTAGCATATAACTGTTCAAATGTTTTCAATGTCAAACAATGATAAGTGGTTTTTTGTAATTTTTAGTAGTAAAAACTGTCAAAAATGTTATGATTTCAAGATTGATAGAAATAAGGTACTGTTATTAAATTCCGGGGCCTGTTTTTCGATGCAATAGAAAGGTAACTCAGTGTTGTAATGGCAACGCTATGTTACAGTCATGGGGGGTAAACATAGAACAAATACGCGTTACACGGTTTGAGTATTTTCAGCGTTCAAAAGATGGTGCTAGTGTGCTTCAAATTCAGCACACACAGTTTAAAATACAGTCTCTCTAGATATAGTACACGTAAATTACCAATTTTATATTTTTAAATATATAGTTTTTGAATGAAAAAAATGTTTAATTTTTTCTCATCATAGATTTCTTACAACACATTTGCGATTTTTTGAAAATATATTTGATACGCGTATATTTTGTTCTAATTTCATTTAGTCAAATTAATCAGGAGTGTCTTTTCTATATTATATATTCAAATAAATCTTATCTAGAATTGAACCTGATGGTAAATTTACGTGCTACAGTTGGTTGCGACATCTATTGAAAGAATTATAATTGATGTAACATCAAAGCGGCCGTGTTTGCCATCTATTTATACTTATTTAACTATGGTTACAGTCCAATCTTCATATAAATTGGTAGTAAAAACTGTCAAAATGCTAGGTATTTGCTTTGTAATTTTATTTTGATAAGTCATCTTTTCTTGATGTTTAAAACTAATCACCAAATAGTACAAATGCGAAAATAGCATTAGTTCTCCATATCACGCATGTTTATAGGTAAGTTCACCGGATGAAAATCTGTTCAGGCGTTTTATGTTATCCTATGTTGCCATATGAGACAAAACATATTACCGAAAATAGCATTTACTCTACGAGAACTCTACTGACAAGAAAACAAAATCCTGATTTGCAAAAGTTGCCAAAGTAAAATTTTTCACTGCGTCAAGTGTAACTCTATACGGATCAGAGGCATGGGCTACGAGCAGATAACACTGTTATATAGACGAAAATGAATCTTGACTGACAAGAAAACAAAATCATGATTTGTAAAAGTTGCCAAAGTAAAATTTTTCACTGTGTCAAGTGTAACTCTATACGGATCAGAGGCATGGACTACGAGCAAATAAAACTGTTTTACAGACGAAAATGAATCTTGACTGACAAGAAAACAAAATCCTGATTTGTAAAAATTGACAAAGTAAAATTTTTCACTATGTCATGTGTAACTCTATACTGATCAGAGGCATGGGCTACGAGCAAATAAAACTGTTTTACAGACGAAAATGAATCTTGACTGACAAGAAAACAAAATCATGATTTGTAAAAGTTGCCAAAGTAAAATTTTTCACTATGTCATGTGTAACTCTATACTGATCAGAGGCATGGGCTACGAGCAAATAAAACTGTTTTACAGACGAAAATGAATCTTGACTGACAAGAAAACAAAATCCTGATTTGTAAAAGTTGCCAAAGTAAAATTTTTCACTATGTCAAGTGTAACTCTATACTGATCAGAGGCATGGGCTACGAGCAAATAAAACTGTTTTACAGACGAAAATGAATCTTGACTGACAAGAAAACAAAATCATGATTTGTAAAAGTTGCCAAAGTAAAATTTTTCACTATGTCATGTGTAACTCTATACTGATCAGAGGCATGGGCTACGAGCAAATAAAACTGTTTTACAGACGAAAATGAATCTTGACTGACAAGAAAACAAAATCATGATTTGTAAAAGTTGCCAAAGTAAAATTTTTCACTATGTCAAATGTAACTCTATACGGATCAGAGGCATGGGCTACGAGCAAATAAAACTGTTTTATAGACGAAAATAAATCTTGACTGACAAGAAAACAAAATCCTGATTTGTAAAAATTGACAAAGTAAAATTTTTCACTATGTCAAGTGTAACTCTCTACGGATCAGAGGCATGGACTATGAGCAAATAAAACTGTTTTACAGACGAAAATGAATCTTGACTGACAAGAAAACAAAATCCTGATTTGTAAAAGTTGACAAAGTAAAATTTTTCACTATGTCAAGTGTAACTCTATACGGATCAGGGGCATGGGCTACGAGCAAAAAAAACCGTTTTACAGACGAAAATGAATCTTCATAAAAAAATATTAGAACTGCACTAAGAATTAGAACTAACCTAATTGTAACTAATTGTGAGTTGTTATGGCAACGCTATTGTTATGCTTGTTTCTTGGTAGTTAAAAATTGTGAAAATAAAATGATTACTACATTTCTCTTACCTCAGAGCAAAGATGTCTTTTATCAAAACTAAATAAAACTGGATTTATTGCCAACGTTGAAGTGTTCCAACGGTCAAAACGTATAAATATAAAAATACAAAAGCTATTTTATAACAATGAAGAGCTCTTCAAGACCCCTCGACTGCAGTCAAGAGGACATGTTACGAATTTTTCAAGTAGACATGTTACTAGTTTTTAAAATTTTTTTTTTTCAAAGGGGTATTTTAAAGTATTATATTGGTAATACATTTCGCATATGGCAATACTAATTCTATTGTTAAATTTACACAATAAAATATTTTAGTTAATACTTGTGTATGTGAAATATTTATTTTGGTAAATTAATAAAATTCTCGGATAAGCTTGATCTGTTATCTTACAGCAACATTAAAGAGCGAGAAAAAAGTGAAAGAGTTATAAGATAAGACAATTATGGTGCCAATTCTCCGTTAAAATAGACAGTAACTTAACATTGTTATGGCAACTTCACGCATCTGTTATCATGGCACATCAGAAAAAGGCAGTTATGATAACATTCTTTTTTTAGGTTTGTGCGTTTCTAGGTCAAGTTTTATATCTATACGTAGCATTTTGATAGTTTTTAGTACCAAGAAAGCAGCGTAACATAGCGTTGTCATGGCAACGGTCTATTTAACCGGAGAATACGCCAACTCCATAGATGAACAAGTGTAAATTAGCCAACTTCTTAAGATAGCTATTTGCGAGCTATTTTAGTACTAAGAAAGCAGCGTACCATGACAACGCTATATTACGGTATATTTTAGTGGAGAATTGACCCCCATATCGCCAACTTTACAGATAAACAAGTATAAATTGGCCAACTTATTAAGATAGCTATATAATACAGCCCTGTTGATCAAAAATTCATACAACAGTTTATTCATAATAAACTAAAGATACATAATAGATAATTAGATAATTTGAATAATTAAATGATTTAATAGAAACTTTGTCTGATAACGTACTCAGATAAAATTTATTGGGTATATAATTCACTCTTTTTTTGTTCAGATGCTTTCATCAAAATAATCTTATCTTATCAATTAAAGTAGTAAAATAAAATAAAAAAGTGTCACTACTCCACTGCCATCTACAGTTTCTCCTCCATATCCCAAGTCGCCATCTATTAGTTTAAGTTTTAACAAATAACACGTTAGCTGAGAAAACAACCCCAGTAATTTGACGTTCATTAGTACTTCAACCCCGATATAGATGTCCCATGTTCATTCACGTAGTATCGATCGATTACTACGTTTTACGCAAGGGTGCAAATGAACAGAACTTAAACGGGGGTCAAGCCATATTTTGTCACAATTTAAAATATGGTAACGTAATGGGAGTAAACACAGAACTGATGTGCTTTACCTTGTTTTAGTGTTTTCCGCACTCAACAGAGGCTCTATACCTCTTTTAATACACATTTATTGACAACTTGACACATACTTACACATTATGACACATTCTCACACATTTTGGCACATTGTTACTCATTTTGATTCATTCATACATATTCACAAAAAGTTATCAATATTTTGGCCCAATTCTTACATATTTGGACACATTGTTACACATTTTGACACATTCGTCCACATTTTATAAATTCTTCCACATTGTGACTCATTCTTCCACATTTTGAGAAATTTTCTACATTTAAACAAATTTATTTTACGCGGCATTGATTCTTACATAATTAGATACATTCTTACACATTGTGACACATTCTTCCACATTGTGACTCATTCTTCTACATTGTAACACATTTTGAAACATTTTCTACATTTTAACAAATTTATTTCATACATATTCTTACACATTTTGACACTTCATCCACATTTTGACAGTCTTCCACATTGTGACACATATTCTTACAAATTTTGACACATTTAACCATGTTTTGGCACATTCTTGCACATTGAGACATTTTCTACATTATAACAAATTTATTTTACACCACATTGATTCTTACATATTTGGACACATTATTATACTTTTTGACATATTCAACCACATTTTGACACATTCTTCCACATTGTAATGCATTCTTGCACATTTTGAAATATTTTCTACATTTTAGCAAAATTTATTTTACACCGCATTGATTTTTACATATTTGGACAAATTCTAACAAATTTTGACACATTCAACCACATTTTAACAAATTCTTCCACATTTTGACACTTTCTTTCACATTTTGAGACATTTTGTACATTATAACAAACTTATATTACACCGCATTGATTCTTACATATTTGAACACGTGTTCACACATTTTGACACATTCATCCAAAATTTGGCATTTTTTCAACACTGTGATACATTCTTGCACATTTTGAATCATTTTCTACATTTTAATAAATTTCTTTCACACCGCATTGATTCTTACACATTTGCACTCATTTTTACACATTTTGACACATTCTTCCACATTTTGACACATTCTTCCGCATTGTGACACATTCTTGCACATTGAGACATGGTCTACATTTTAATAAATTTATTTTACACCGCATTGATTTTTACAAATTTGGACATATTCTTACACATTTTGAAACATTCTTACACATTGTGACACATTCTTACAAATTTTGACACATTCAACCATGTTTTGACACATTCTTGCATATAGAGACATTTTTTACATTATAACAAATTTATTTTATACCGCATTGATTCATCCACATTTTGACACATTCTTCCACATTTTGACACATTCTTTCACATTGTGACACATTCTTTCACATTGTGACACATTCTTTCACATTGTGACACATTCTTACCCAATTTGACACATTTTCATACATTTTACACCGCCGCCCCTTACGCATTGCGAAAGTCACTTCATTCTCTTTCATACATCGGGAACCCCTTCGCGCCCCATTCCGCGCGCGCCCACGCAGCTCCCCAACCCCTGTAGGAGACCGCCCGTCCGCCATTTTGGGTGACGAGACTGCAGCAGTGAAATTTTGACAGATCGAGTTTATTAAGAAACTTTTCGGAAAAAAATACAAAAACAAAAAAATACCAAAAAAAATTTTGAGTCTCGAGAAATATTCTGCTAAACTAATTTCGCGCGGGTGAAGGGTTAAAAAAGAACTAGTGGTGTTTCAAGTTTTTTTTTGACATATTGATATGATTTCTGAGGATTTTTATGTGGCTTAAGTGTGAGTTTAATTTAAAGTGTGGTCCTTTGATTAAATATGAAATTTAGGTATAAATATTCCTAAAAACGAAGTGTTACTTATGATTTTTTTTTACTAAAGTTTTTTTTTACTAAAGTGACATATATTCTTTATTAAATTAAGCAAATTTTCATTAGCCATTAAGTAATATGTGTCGTTAAGTATGTGGTCTGCATGCGAGTACACACTACTTTATAAATGGACAAAAATTGAATTTCCTTACCAAAATACTACTTGACATATTGTTTGAAAATGTGTGTGGTCTTAAGATTCTTCCCGTGTGGGAGTGTGACCATAAGATTTTTTCTGTGTGGTGTCAAAGCCAATTTTGTACCTCTAAATAATGTTGTTTAAATATAGTCTTAAGATTCTCCTCGTGTGGCTGCGTCACCATAAAAAAAAAAATCTGTGTGGTGTTAACGCCAATTTTGTACCTGTAAATTAATTTATTCAAAACCAATTGCAAAAAATATTGTTCTAGTTAAAATGTCTCTTGGATTAGTGTGTGGCTGCAATTAACTATCCGTGTGGTCATAAGAATTTTTCTGTGTGGTGTCAACGCCAATTTTGTACCTCTAAATTAATTTGTTCAAAATCTGTTGCAAAAAATATTGTTCTGGATAAAATGTCTCTTGGATTAGTGTGTGGCTGCAATTAACTATCCGTGTGGTCGTCATAAGAATTTTTCTGTGTGGTGTCAACGCTAATTTGACAATTTTTAAATTGTACCTCTGAATTAATTTCACAACAAATTGCAAAAAAATTTGTTCTGAATTATAAGTCTCTTGGATCAACGTGTGTCCCTAATTGTCTATCCGTGTGGCCAGAAAGTTTTTCATGTGTGGTCATAAAGCAACAAACTATATTTGGAAACCACTTTCTCCTTTACAAGTCTCATCTGTCATGTCCTTGTTTGAATAATTATCTATGTGTGGTCATAACACTCTATCTGTGTAGTCCCAATATGGTATTTAACATATCTGTTTCTTGATGTTTTACAAAAAAATATTGTTAATAAACGTACCTCTTAGATAAATGTGGGGTGATAAGGTTCCATCTGTGTGGTCATAAAATCATGTGTCATATGACGACTACATAATTTATAGTTTCATACTACTTGTTACCAAAAGGCGTATTAGGTATTTGTGTGGTCGTAAAGATTTTTTCTTTCTGTGTGGGCGTTAGATTATTTCCTAGTCAGTGTTATCATAAAATTATGTGTCATATGACAACAACATACTTCATAAGCTCATACTACTTGTTACCAAAACTCATTTGTTAGATTGTTGTTTATATATTTGTGTGGTCGTGAGTTTATTTCTGTGTGGCCGTTAGATTCACTCCTTGTCGAAGATCAACATACTATATTTATAAAAATACATATTTGCCATATTGTTGTCTAAATATTTGCGTGGTCAGCATATTCTTTGTGTGGCCTGTGTGGTCATAATATTTTCCGTTGTGGTCCTCGTAAAACGATATGTCAATTCTATGAGTTAAATAATTAAATAGTTAGTTTATGAACAATATTGTTCTTAACGAGATATCTCTTCTTCTTGTTCATAAGATTCTTTTTGTGTGCTCGTAAGATAACAATCTGCATTCAGAAATCATTTTCTTTACTTAGTATTATTTGAAATTAAACTAGCTGTAAGTGGAATTCTGTCTTAAGGCAATTAAGGCATCGTGCCTTAAGGCAAATTGCTGGAACTTCCCGTACCAAAAATTATTATTTTTTTAAAAACGATTAACATTTTTGAAAAAAATTTACTTTGAAAAAATAAGATTTTTGAGAAACTATAAATTGGACAAAAAATTACTTTTTTTTGAAAAATTTTTTTTTTAAAAAAAAAAAAAAATTTAATTTTTTTTTTTTTGAAAAAAATTTTTTTTTTCTTTATTTTGACATATTGTGGAAGATTTGAACTTTTTTTTCAAAGCAATCGTACTGCTTTAACTGCATATGGACAAAATATAAAGCGCGTAAGCGCCGCGTCGCTGTCTAACGCATAAGCATTGGTACGGAACCCATAGGAATGTTAACAAAATGTATACTTATTGTTAAAATCTCTATAAAATATCTGACAATTTGATGTGCATATGTCTAATGATCATTTTTGACCGCCAAATGGCTCATTTTTTTACTTTTTCCTCCATATCTCCAAAACCGCTAGACCTACCTTCATGAAAATTTTATCGATTTTTCATCTTGTCAATACAAGTGAAACGTTTTTTGAATTATTCAAATCGGACGCTCCGTTCTCTTAAAAACTGAGTTACCGTTTTCGGCACTTTTTGCCCCGTATCTTCGGAACGGCTAGACCTGCCTTCGCCAAAAACTAATCAGCACGTCTCCTTATCAATACGAATCGAATGTTTTTTAAATTATTCAAATCGGTTGATCCGTGTTCCCGAAATCGTCGACGAAAATTTGTATCCGCACATACATACACACACGTACATACACACACACACACACACACACACACACACACACACACACATCCATTTTTTCTAAGGTATGCCAAAATGTTCAGAAACCTCTGAAACGTAAAGATATATAAAAATTTTCATTTTCGATTTTTTTGCGATTACTATAACTTACCCTACGGGAAGTTAATAATTGGTTAATCTATTAAAAATATTGTTCTTTGTAACATATTTCTTGTCCTTTGTAATAAGTGTGTGGTCGTAAGATTATCGGTCATAAATTCTTTCTGTGTGGTCGTAAGATAACAAATTGTATTTAGAAAAAACTTATTATGTAAAGTGTTATTGGTCATAATGTTGTTTGGATATTTGTGAAAACGCAAAACTCTTTATGTGTGGCGTGTGTGGCTTGTGTGGCGGAAATGTCACTTCTTGAACTTAAGATTGTGTTTTTAATTTTTCACGAGATTCTTTTCGAGTAGTCCTAAGATTCTTTGTGTGTGGCCATAAAATTATTTTGTGTGGTCATAAGATAAAACAAACTATATATAGAAGGCAATTTTTAGCTTAGAGTGTTATTTGTCATTATTTTGTTTGGATATATCCATATTTGTGAAATCATAAAACTATCATAAAAATCTCTATGTGTGGCGTGTGTGGTTTGTGTGGTGGAAAAATCTCTTGTTAAACTTAGGGTTGTTTTTCGTGGTCGTAAGACTATGAAACAATTTTTTGTGTAGTCCTAAGACTCTTTGTGTGTGACTATGATATTTTTTGTGTGGGGCTATAAAATTGTGTGTGGCAATGAGATTATTTTTGTGACCTCATAAGATTCTTCCTTAAGTGGGTATAAGATCTTTTTGTATGATCACAAGATTTTCTATGTGTGGCGGAAAGATTTTTCAAGTATGATATTAATTGTTAAAATTTAACAAACTTTGTTTCTTTCTTAGAAAAAATAGTCCATGCCTCAAACCTTGTGTGCCTGGTTCTATTTTCTGTTTTTTTTTTTTATTAAATTATAAAATTGTGTGGTTGTGGCACACAGTTCTAAAACATATATAAATCTATGTTTCTAAAATATATTGAAGTTTAGTACAACGGCCTCGTTAAAATTAATTTCAAATTCGTTATATAGATTCAAAATTAAATTATTATAATGAATACAAAAATGACAAAAATATAAGTAATGTAGTAATTTTAAAAAAGTGTGTTAAATATTACAGGCCTGATGTTATTTTTTAAATTGTGTACATACAGATAATTTAAATTAAAGTGCAAACATGTGAGACAAATACTATATCCACTTATATTTATTTCAAAATGTCATTTAATAAACAAAACTATTACGGGATAGTGTGAGGCAATGTGTATAGTGTAATTTCAATACAAGATGTCCAAAATGAAAAAGAGACTTGCCTGCAGGACATGATATATATTTAAAAGTAAGTACCAATATACATATATTAATAAAATACAAAAATATTTAAATTGTGTACTCGGATGTGATAGGCAATGACGTGTGCATTTGTTTATTGAATCCGTTGTAACTTTTAAACGCTACAAAATTTACTATTATGACAAAGTCCTAACGCAACTCTGTATACTCTAAAATCGTTGTTGAAAATTAAAATGTGAACTTCGTGCGTGATGTTGCGCTCCAGTTTAGTGAATCATTTATAACTTTTGAAACATTTGTTTAGTATGAATGACGCGTTAGACAAGTTTGTTTAGAATTATCTACAAGTTAGCCTAACAATAAAACACTCTGCAACAACTCGGTATACTCGAAACACTGAATTGAACTTGGCAAATAGTCTCGAAGTATTGCCATATGCAAATAAATGCATTTCTTTAGCATATCTCACGAATCGTTCGATTAATATAGATGAGGTATTACGAAAATTTGCACAAAATTAAATACTTTAAAATATTGTCTAACATTATGAAGCCGTACAACAACTCGGTATATTCTAAAATTGAAATCAAACATTGGAATAAAATCCTAATTCGATTAACCTGCTAAGTGCATCTACTTGATCGTTTGTAACTTTCAAACCATTCGATTAGTATGGATGAGACAAATGAAATTTACACTATATATAAATACAGTAGAACTGGGTTAAGACGTATTGCAAGACACCGGACTATAAACGCGTCTTATGCGAGAAATGTTTCAAAATGCAGGCTTCTGCGTAAAGTGGCGTGTTATACGGGAAATTATGTCAAGCAAGATCGTTTTAACGGGGTTATACTAGATATGTATGCTTATGTATATACATATATATAAATAGTATCAGGTGAAAAGTCTAATGTACCATAAGTTTATTAAATTAGACACACATGCTTTGCTTTTCCACAAAGGCTTTTACTCGGGTGAAAGATTTAGTTCGTTCGGAAAAACTGACCGGTTAACATTTTAGCACAACTTTATTAATAATTATTAAATTAATAATAATAATACAATAACAAATAATAAATAAATTAGTTAAAAGTGTCAGTTTCTCCCTATGTGATCTGCGTCAGTGAAGGCAAAGAGCAGAATCTATTAGATCCTCTATCTAGTTTTGAATTTATGTGACAAAAACTGTTTTTCCAAATGTACTATGTACATGAGTCAACTGTTGAGAGCTTGTTCTAAGGAATTCACTATGTGAGTTATTTACATATTGGCAACTTCACTTTAGTCCCTACATTGTTTTGTATTCGAGTCTAATGAAGTTTCACTTCAAAAATATAAGTTGTATCCTTTGTGGCTTGATGGATATCATTTGAAAGACCTCGAAAAGTAGATAAAAATAGTATAATTTCTTATAATAATAAAATTATAACAATTTTAACCCGTTTTCATGATTGAGACTATAGAAGTTTTACTTCAAATTTCTTAAGGTGTTTCTTTAATTGCTGAAGAATGTAAATCTACACAAAAATTTTAAATTTTTATAAAACTGAAACAAATTTTAAATATATAATACATAAAATAATTTTAATTTCAAGTGTAAAGAAGTTTTACTTCAAAAATATATGTTGTATCCTTTATTGCTTGTGGGGTGTCGTTTGAAAGGTCTCGAAAAGCAGAATGTGATTCTCCTTTAATTTCTTAAAAAATTATAACAATTTTCTCCCGCTTTTATGATTGAAGCTATATAAGTTTTACTTTAAAATTTTTTAATTGTTTTTTTTTTATTACTAGTGTGGTATAATTTGAAAGATCTCGAGAAGAAGAATGTGAATCCACGAGAAAATTTTAAATTTTTATAAAAGTGTAATAATTGTCACATATATTTCATTTCATCCTGAAGAAGTTTTACTTCAAAAATATAAGTTGTATCTATTATCGCTTGTAAGTAATAATAATCGTATAAATAATCTCGAGGAGCAGATTGTGAACATAGATAAAAAAATCAATTTTTATAAAACAGCTACAATTGTCACATAATTTTAATTTCAAGTCTAAAGAAGTTTTACTTCAAAAAAAATAAGTGGTATACTTTATTGCTTGTAGGGTGTCATTTGAAAGGTCTCGAGAAGTAGAATATGAATCCATAAGAAAATTGAAAATTTTTATAAAACTGAAACAATTGCCACATAATTTTAAGTTCAAGTGTAAAAAAGTTTTACTTCAAAAATATATGTTGTATCCTCTATTGCTTGTGAGGTACCGTTTGAAAGCTCTCGACATGTAGAAGTATCCATAACACAGTGAATCTACACAAAAAAATTATTTTTTTATAAAACTGTAACGATTGTCACATAATTTTAATTTCAAGTCTAAAGAAGTTTTACTTCAGAAATATATGATGTATCTTTTTTTATTGCTTGTGGGGTATCATTTGAAAGGTCTCGATAATAAGAATGTGAATCTTCAGAAATATTTTAATTTCCTATAAAATTATAACAGTTTTCACCCGTTTTTATGATTAAAGCTATAGAAGTTTTGCTTCAAAATTTTTAAGTTGTTTTTTTATTGCTTGTGGGGTATCGTTTGAAAGATTTCGAGAAGTAAAATATAAATCCACAAGAAAATATTAACGTTTTATAAAACTGAAACAATTGTTACATAATTCTAACTTCAAGTCTAAAAAAGTTTTACTTCAAAAATATAGGTGGTATCCTTTATAGCTTGTGGGGTGTCGTTTGAAAGGTCTCCAAAAGTAAAATGTGGTTTTTAATATAAACTTTGATTTCTTGTAAAATTATAACACTTCACTCGTTTTTATGATTGAGACTATAAAAGTTTTACTTCAAAAATTTTAAGTTGTTTCTTTTTTTGCTTGTAGGGTATCGTTTAACAGGTCTCGAAAAGTAGAATGTGAACCTTGAGAAAAAATTTAAATTTTTATAAAACTGAAGCAATTGTCACATAATTTTAATTACAATACTATGAAGTTTTACTTCAGAAATATAAGTTGTACACTTTATTGCTTGTGGATCTCGAAAAGTAAAACGAAAATCTCCAGTAAAATTTTGTATTTCTATGAAATTTTGACTCAAAACAATTTTCACCCGTTTTTATGATTGAGGCTATAGAAGTTTTATTTCAAAATTCAAGTTGTTTTTTTTTTTGCTTCTGGGGTATCGTTTGAAAGGTCTCGAATAGCAGAATGTGATTCTGCACAAAAATTTTAAGTTTTTATAAAACTGAAGCAATTGGCACATAATTTTAATCTCAAGTGTAAATAAGTTTTACTTAAAAAAGTTTTAAAGAATTTTGACTTTATTGCTTGTATGGTGTCATTTTAAAAGGTCTCAATAAGTAGATTGTAATTCTACATGAAAATTGTATTTTTTCTTAAAACTGAAACGATTGTCACATAATTTTAATTTCAAGTGTAAAGAAGTTTTACTTCAAAAAAATATAAGTTTAGATCTTTAGAAGTAGAATATAAATCCACAAAAAAATTGATAATTTTTATAAAACTGAAACAATTGCCACATAATTTTAATTTCAAGTGTAAAAAAGTTTTACTTCAAAAATATATGTTGTATCCTTGTGGGGTGTCGTTTGAAAGGTCTCGAGAATAAAAATGTGAATCTTCAGAAATATTTTAATTTCCTATAAAATTATAACAGTTTTCACACATTTTTCGGCCCAATCTATTGAAGTTTCACTTCAAAACTTTTAAGTTGTTTTTTTTGCTTATAGGGTATTGTTGGGGTAATGTTTGATAGATCCTGAGGAGTAGAATTTGGTTCCACAAAAAATTTAAAGGTATTATTAAACTGAAACGATTGTCACATAATTTTAACTTCAAGTCTAAAGAAGTTTTACTTCAAAAATATAAGTTAAATCATTTATTGCTTGTGGGGTATTGTTTGGAAGGTGTCGAGAAATAGAACATGAATCTGCACGAAAAAATTAAATTTTTATATAACTGTAACAATTGTCGCATAATTTTAATTTCAAGTCTAAAGAAGTTTTACTTCAAACATATAAGTGGCATCCGTTATTGCTTAAGGGGTATCATTTGAAAGGTCTCGAAAAGTAGAATGTGATTCTCCACAAAAACTTTCATTTCCTAAAAAATTAAAACAATTTTCACACGTTTTTATGATTGAGGCTGTAGAAGTTTTACTTCAAAAATTTTAAGTTGTTTCTTTTATTACTTGTGGGGTATCGTTTGAAAGATCTCGGAAAGTAGATTGTGATTCTACACAACAATTTTAAATGTTTACAAAACTGAAACATTTGCCACATAATTTTAATTTCAAGTATATAGAAGTTTTACTTCAAAAATATCTGTTGTATCCTTTATTGCTTGTCGGGTATCATTTGAAAGGTCTCATAGATTAGAATGTGAATCTACAGAAATATTTTAATTTCTTATAAAATTGTAACAATAATCACAAAAATTAAATTTCAAGTCTAAGACAGTTTTACTTCAAAAATATAAGTAGTATCCTTTATTGCTTGTGGGATATCGTTTGAAAGCTCTCATGAAGTAGAATTTGGATCCATTAGAAAATTTAAAATTTTTATGAAACTGTAACAATTGCCACATAATTTTAAATGTACAAATCTAAGGAAGTTTTACTTCAAAAATATGCGTTGTATTCTTTATTGCTTGTGCGGTATCATTTGAAAGGTCTCGAGGAGTAGAATGTGAATCTACATTTATAATCTACACAAACATTTTAAATTTATATAAAACTGAAACAATTGTCACATGATTTTAATTTTACTTCTAAAGAAGTTTTACTTCAAAAATATAAGTGGTATCCTTTATATTGCTTGTGAGGTATCGTTTGAAAGGTCTCGAGGAGTAGAATGCAAATCTTCAAGAAAATTTTAATTTACTATGAAATTATAGCAGTTGACACAGATTTTTATTGGTGCAACAAAGCTTTCCTTACTTTTTAACAAATTAACAAACGTTTCGTTTACAAGTATCATGTCTAATGAAGGATAAAAATCAACCACTAGTAGCAAAAATCTATTTTAAACACTATCTGTCAAAACAATAACATGAACCTCAAATTTCTCCGAATTCCACCATCAATTACACTAAAAAAAGATTTTAGAAGTCTTTCATTACCATCATCAGTGTCAGCATCAACTACATTACATTTCAAAAATATTTTGTCCAGGTCCGCAGTATCAAAACAAAGAAAAGAGAGCCTCGATAAAAAGTCCTCGCCATCTCACTCTAACAGAAACACCAACACAACAACAACAAGTACCAACAGATCAAACCAAAACTCACCAAGAAAAGACAGCAGATCATCCACAGATCACACGTCAAAACAAGGAACTACAAAAGGAATACTTTGTCAACCAAGGTAAATAAGGGTCAAAATAGGAAAAAAGAAAGCAGGCCAAAACAAGAATTAATTATGGTTTTATTGTTTTCTCAGGAGGTGCAGTGAAGGTGCCAAAAGCAGTTCCTTAGAATCCAATGCTGATACGAAACGACGTTATTCTGAAAACGTCGAAAATAATCAGAATAATAAAAAAGTAGACTTCACAACACCAGCTGATAAGAGGAAGTTATTTTCGCGGTCCAATAATTTTAGATATTACTCCACCAGCGATTTAGTTGACACAGAACGCAGGTAAGAAATCCTTACTAGAAACCAGTAAAAAAATCCTGACATTTGACCCTGATCTTGATCTTATTCCAGGTGCTCCGCCTCCTGTTGCAACCGCAAATCAAGTGACCCTTGCGTCAGAACTGAATGTGAACGAAGAAGATCATCCCAAGATCGAACTTCCAAGAACAACCACCGCCAAAACAGTGATCAGAGCGACCACCAAAAATCTGATAGTGATCGCGATCGTCCATCAAAATTCAGGAAGAATAGCGATCACAAAAATAACGAGAAGGAACTAAATTACATCAACCGCAGAAAGAGCGACCAGGGAATCCCAAACGATCACAGAAGATCCAGTGATCCTAGATATTATAAAAGACAATTTAGTGATCCCAGCAACCAGGAGTTTGCAAGACGAAAAAGTGATCAAGCAAGATGGCACAGTGATCAAGTTATATGTGAGATTTTAGAAAATCAGTTATACGAACAGAATAGATGCAAGGATAAATCTTATGATCGGATTAAAACTTGTGATCATTGTGAAAGAAAACCAAGAAGCCAAGAGTTCTACGACCAAGTTGAACCAAGTGATTCAGAGAGAAGCAAGTGGCGCAGTGAGCAAGTAATCCACCAGCAGGATAGAGATCATAGACGATCTAGTGATCCTAGAGGATACATTCGTCAACAAGATCATAGTTACTATTTCGAGGAAGAGAGTGATGATGTTTATTTAGATGACAATCAAGACTTCTCTGGTGATTATTTAAGTTTCCAACAAAACCTTTGTGACTATTACCCCGATTACCAACAGTCATTGGTAAAAGTTGATAATTGGATCACAAGCGATCAGCCAAGTAGACCTTTACGTAGTACAATTATCAGAGGACAGCATTTACCACGCGGAGATTCTAGTGATTTCGATGATAGATGGTTAGGACGTGACGATTCACTAGATTTAGTAGAAAGACGTGCCTCATCCTCCTACCTTGATCCTGATACTGTAGATCCTTATGCCCCCAGCATCAACGATTACTGTGACTCAAAATTTTATGGCACTGCCACATCGCATGATCGAATTCACGATTATTATACCCAGAGTTTGCCGACTGACTATTTAGGAACGGACGAGTTCTGTTACCCGAGCCGACACGGGCAGTTTCCTGATAAATATCTGGTGCGTGGTTCCAGTTTAGATGCATATGTACCAGTTGAAAGGGATTTTAGAAAAAGTGGACCGAGACATTATCAGAGTGGACGTTCTAGACGATATCGGAGTGGGAGTGGAAGTGGTCGCGTGATGGTTACGATGTCCGGACCGGAAGATCCGGACCGCAAAGTGGTCTTGGAGTTTTGTCACCTGCTGGAGAAGTCTAAGCAACTGTTTAATGGACTCAGGTAAGAATTTATACCTACCAATCTGCTTTGTCATATTAATTTTCCAGTAAAATCTACTTAAAAATACTAAATCCAATATCTATAAAATAGTTTTCTTTCTTAATCAAAGCTGTCACCTACTATAGTTAACTTAACCTCACTTCTAATTTGTCACTTAATCGGCTGCAGAGATCTTCCTCAGTATGGTCACAGACAATGGCAGGCCTACTTCGGACGAACATTCGATGTCTACACAAGATTATGGAAATTTCAACAGCAACATCGACCGATTCTGGATCGGAAGTACGGACTCAAGAGGTGGCAAATTGGAGAGATAGCCAGCAAGATTGGACAACTATATTATCACTACTAGTGAGTGAAGATTGACAACTATTTGATTGAACAATTTGACCACTTTTATGATAAAAATTATTTCGTTCTTGGCTTTAACGATTTTTTTCATCTGCAGTTTAAGAACTAGTGAAACAAGTTACCTAAACGAAGCCTATTCGTTCTATGCAGCAATAAGGGGGCGCGCCTATTATTCAAGGGCTCTCAAAGAAGATAGGTGAGTCTTTACAAAAACCACTATAATGCCAATAGCAATTGAATGGTTTTTGACATTGGTTTTTTTACAGGTCTGATTTAATGGTGAAGAAATTAAGATATTATGCAAGATTCATCATGGTCTGTCTGTTGCTAAAGAAAATGAAACTGGCGAGGGAACTCGTTCAGGAATTAGACAGACATATAGGTAAGTGATAAAACAAAATTTCTTCTAGACTGTCGTCCTTGTATCTTTCACCAAATTGCACACTTGCTAATTTCAATTTTAGCAAAGCATCATAGAACCTTTCTATTTCCATCAGTTACACCGGAGTTTTTCATCTAAGTCAACACAATCACCAGAAATACTCTTAAATCAATCAAATCTACCTCAATTCAAATTTCCCTAAGAAACATTAAGATTCCATTAAACTGAAGATTTCTCCATAGGCAAATAATAATAACAAATGGCACTATTTTATTACTGAAGTATGATGTATTTTACTAGGTGACTACAGTGCAGCCTACGCAGCTGAAGATAGGCACGAGTGGATGTTAGTACTGGACGAAGCAAAATGTTTCCTGAAGGCCGAAGGCTTACTTCAGGTTGTTCATCCTGATACGGGGCCCGTGATCCTATCCCACAGGTAAATAGTAACCTATACACTGAGAGTTCCATACAAAAACTTGAAAGGTTTTAGTATTTTAGCAGAACCAACTTAAGGTATTGATTACCATTGTATCAAAAACTAGCAATTTTTTTATTTAACCAAAAAAAATTGAGTAAGCATACTATCTCTGCAAGGTTCTGTACAAATCAAATGAGTCTATCACAATTTATATTTTGTTTTCAGATTGGGTCCCTTAACGGCGCCTCCGCCTTTACCACATACAGAGCGCCCTTTAATGAACCTGACGTTACAAGAGGCGCTTCTAGTCGGAAATAGATGTGACCAGGTAACACTACTACAATTTAATAAAATATATAGTAAATTTAAATACTCAATAATTATCTTTTTGCTTTTAGGTTAAATTTTCTGAAATAACTGCCGACATGTACAGAATGCTGCAAACCTTAGAGCGCGAGCCTGGAGGTTCCTTGGTATCTGTACAACACCACCACCACCAGGACTTGATTGGAGGTCCTGGTTACGACCAAGGTAGTCCTGCAGGAACCAGGGCTTTACCAGGTTCTAACAGCATGTCTTATGGACCTAAAGGTAACCAAAGAAACTGATTGCCAAAACAACAATACAACTATTTATGCTGGATTCCAGGTTATGCAGAAAATGGTCACCATTATTCCTCGCGTTCCCGGAGGCACCATCATTCAGGAGGTCCCCCGTCGTACCGTTCGACGTCCCTCATAGGCGAAAACCCACATAAGTACTTACTCTACGCTCCGACTTTGGCACAACTACTTCTATTCTTAGCAGCAGGCAGCAGAGAATTGCCCCAAGGGGGCGCGCTTTTGCTATACCTCTCCGCAGACGCCTGCTTTGGAGCATCTAGTGGAACCAATGGAAGAAAGGTTCAGTCCAACACGGACGAGAGTAAGTAGAAGTAGAAATAAAAAACTACAACCAGAAACTCTTGTGTCTATTTTCTGCAGTTGGTTATGAATCTGGTGGCGTGGTGACTTCTACAAAACGTGATACGTCCCCGCCGTCGCACCATCATCGAGCGCCCCCACACTGCCATACCGATGACGCCATGGGGCACGGTAAAGACCCGCACTGCCTTTATCCAGGGGACCTCTACCCTTTCACGAGGAGACCCATGTTCCTGGTCGTCGATTCGGACAATTCGTTCGCGTTTCAGAACATACCGAGGTAAGTGATAATGGCTAAGTTTCGGAAAATTTGTTTGTAGACAATCTCAAGAAAAAAGTGTAAAAGAAAAGTTTGGAAATGTAATATGGAAAACTTTATTAATTTTACGGTGATTCGGAGAGTGAATTTAATTTTCTATTAGAAATGTAGGACCATCGTGGTATATTCATTTATAAATTAAATAGTGCACAAAGTGACTAATGTTATAATTTTAATGGAATTTTTGTCAAAAATTTATAAAATTATTGAAAAAATATAATAAATTATTTTCAATATTAAATTATTAATTAATAAAATATTTATACATAAAACACAATAAACGTGAAATAAATACGACACCTAATTAATATCAAACATAATATAATTATTGAAATATAAAGCTGAAAATTATCGATATTTTTTCGTCACGCCATTTTGAAAAACTGTCAAGTGACAACTATAACAATTTAATTAACTATAATAATAATTAATAAAATAAATTATTATAATATACATTTATATGCATGCTATATTTATTAATTAATCTATATACTATGAGTTAAATTAATTAAATTAAAATTAAATAATTTTTTGCGATCGATATTTATCTTTGACGCCATTTTTAAAACTGTCAAGTGACAACTATATCAATTTAATTATATTAAGAAGAAAGTGTTCAAATTATAATTTAATAATGTTATATTAGCAATATCTACTATAATGAATATATTATAATAAGTAAATTAATTGATTTAAAATAAAATGAACTATTACAATCGATATATATGCTTGACGCCATTTTGCCAACTGTCAAGTGTCAACTATAACAATTTAATTGACTATAATAATAATAAGTGATGCAAATTATTATAATATACATTTTAATGCAAATTATATTTATAATAATTATATTAATTTCATGAATAATTTGCGTCTAGTAATTATTAAGCAGAAAAATATCGATATTTTTACGTGACGCCATATTGAAAACTGTGACAACGGTAACAATTTAATTAACAATAATAATAATTAATAATGTTAATTATTAATAAAATACATTTATATACGTGCTATATTTATTAATTAATCTATATACTATGAATTAAATTAATTAAATTAAATTTAAATAATTTTTTCCAATCGATATTTATCTTGGACGCCATTTTGAAGAACTGTCAAAGTGCTGAAAAAATGCAGTGCTCAGCAAAACCTTATAAAAGTGATGAAATTCTGTTTATTTACGAATATAAACATATATTGAGCTATTATAAACATATAATAGAAGTTCTATGACGAATATTTACGCAGTTTTATGTACTGACAAAGTTTTGATAAGTTAAAATGAGTGCTGAAAGCATACCAAAACATGCCAAAGTAAAAGGGACTACTATTCAAGATAATGAAAAACATAATCAAGATAAAAGTCTTCACAAATGTGGAGTTTGTGACAAAAGCTTTGCTAAAGCCTCAACTTTCTTCAAACATTTAGAAAACCACACAAAAAAAGATGCAGAGTCTTTGGAAGAACATGCCCAATGCTATTTTGTATGTGACATTTGTGAAAAACAATACACGGATGTAACTGAACTCCTTACACATGTCCGTGGACACAACAGGGACAAAGAAAATGAAAACATACTTGTCAACGACAAGAAAAAGCCTAGCATCCCCGTTATATCAAAAACAAACTCCACGACCTCCTACTCATGTACAAGTTGTCTCAACGTCTACCCGACTCTCAATTCTTACAAAAACCACACCTATAAATGCTGGGAGAGATCACAATTATGGAAATGCCACATATGCAACATGTTCGTAAGCTCGAGACACTCTTTGAAAAAGCATTTAAGGATTCACACAGGCGAAAAGCCCTATCGTTGTGATATCTGTAATAAAGCTTTTGCACAACAAGCCATTTTGTCAAAGCATCGAAGAGTGCACACGAAAGAGAAGCCTTTTGATTGCAAAGTTTGCAAAAAGGCTTTTAGTCAGTCGGGGAGCTTAACTAGACATATGAGGATTCATAATAGAGATAAACCACATGAGTGCGAAAAGTGTGGGAAGGCTTTTACGAGGTCTGATGCTATGGTGTCACATATGAAGAATAACCATTGATTAATATATAATTTTATTGTAAAATGTATGACTTATGAAAATAAAATATATAAAATACCTGATATGTACATATTTATAAAAATAAAACTTGACATGGTCAATAAGAATGCAATGTATTAATTTATGAGTACTTTATAAGTATATTGGGTTGATGTCGGGGGGCTTCACAGTAGATTATTCAATTTTGTGTAATTTTTTTTTTAATTCTATATTTAATTTCAGTATTCGTATTCTACTTCTCAAGACCTTTTAAATGATACCCCACATGCCATATAAAACAAAAAATTAGTTTTTTGAAGTAAAACTTCTTTACACTCGATTACTATAAAACGCCATAAGAAGGATATTTTTGACAAATTTCTTATCAAATCATATTTTACTCATCAAGATCTTTCAAATGATACTCCACATGCCATATAAAATAAAAATTTAGTTTCTTGAAGTAAAACTTTTTTGGGTTCGATTACTATAAATGCCATAAGAGAGTATATTTTTGACAAATCAGTTAGTTAATTTGCTTAAGTATTTGTAGTTTTCCTATTTGATGGCAAAATTTAAAGTATAATTCGAAATATATTGTCAATTTTTTTAATTTTCTTCTTAATAAAATTTAAAGATTTAAAATTTTTTGCAAGGGGAGAATGTTTATCGCAATTTTATTATAAAATCATATTCTACTCTTCGAGACCTTTCGAATGACACCTCTTATGCCATATAAAACACCATCTAAATTTTTTGAAGTAAAACTTTTTTAGATTCATATACTATTAATGTAATAAAAGTGAATATTTTCGAACAAATATCTTTGATTTGATTTTGCTCTTTCAATGTCTAGTACAAAGGTTTTACATATCACACAATTTAATTAGTTTTGCAATAAATTTAACAATTTTTTCCATAAAATTATTTTAATATTGCTCAAATTTTGATTTATATATTTTTTTCTATGGAAATCGTATTATACTCTTTGAGACCTTTCAAATGATACCCCACATGCAATAAAAGCTACAACTTAAAACATTTGAAGTAAAACTTCATTACACTTAGATTTTAAATGACCTCCCTTACATCACTTTTTATATAATATAATCTATATATTAAGTCTATTATTTGCACGTTTCAGGTAGTTCACACATCTTTCTTTAAATGAAAATGGCACCTAAAATTAGTTAATTAAAAATTTGAGTCTAATGAAGTTTTACTTCAACATTTTTAAATTGTACTTTATACTACTTGTGGGGTGTCGTTTGAAAGGTTTCGAAGAGTAGAATTCGATTTTTATGAATAAATTATTATATAAATAAAAATGAATTTAAATATTGACATATTTTTATGACAAAAATATTAAAACCTTAAATTTTATTGCAAAAATTAAAGTGTATGATTTAATCTTTGTATGGAATTCTAAAACTAATAACAATTCATTGAAATTGTTGAGAATATACACTTTTATGCTTTTTTATGAATTTGAAGTAAACGAATCTAAAGAAGTTTTACTTCAAAAAATTTAATTTTTGTGTAATATGGCATGTGGGGCATCGTTTGAAAGGTCTTGAAGAGTAGAATATGATTTTATTAATAAAACCGCTATAAACATTTTTCTCTTTTTTTCCTTACTTTTTTTCATATCATGTTATTCAACCAGAAAACTAGAGTTACAAAGCTGAATGAGCACCAAGGATGTATTTTCATCACAAATCAACAATTTGTGTTTAAACTTTACTCACAATATTAAGGGACTTGAAATATATGAAAAGACTACACGAAAGACTTACAATTCAATAATACAAGTCTCTAAGGACTTTTAATGCTCTCATACGATAGTCAATGGACTTATTAATGACCAGTTAATTAATTTTATTAGACCAGTTAATTCATTTTATTATTTTTAATGACTGGACAAAATTGCTAAACAAACTGGACAAAATGTTGTATCCATATCATGTCATCAAAAAAGTAGAGGAGTTGTATTTACATTGACAAAGTAATGGGGCTTACCATGTATGTCTTTTTCCAAAACTATCCTCAAATTTAAGTCTGACGTTAGACCATAACTTGCTTCAATCATCATGGATGTATTTTCAACATTAAAAGACAGTTTTGGTTTCAATTATACTAATAATGATACTCGTAGTCTTACTAATTAATAATACAAGACTCTCCAGACTTTTAATCCTCTCGTTGATCCCCTCGATAAACATCAAACTGCAATACAAGAATGTATTAGTGAATATAAATTATTGGATTAAATTATTAAGCAAAAGCATTTGTTTAATCGATTGTATGTAAGGTTAAGCAATTTAATAATGAAAGAAAATAAATATAAAATAAATTATTAAGCGATGGCTTTTGCAATAAACAAATATATGTATAAAAATGTAATTTAATAATAATAGAAAAGACAAAAACATAAATTTATATAAATATAGAACGGGATAAGTATATAAGTTAAATATTAAACAAATATTTAACTGTTTTTTATTTTTGTATAAAATTAAAAATGTATTTTCAAACTAACCTCAAAATATTACTATATATTTTGTCAACAAATATAAATTAAATAAACATACTTACCACTTAATAAATTTTTCCTATTATAATATATATCAAACAACTATTATAATTTGTTTAAATTACACTTAAATTATTAAAAATTAAAAAAAACTTCCACACAAACTTTGCAGAAGAGGATTTTTGACAGTTGTGATATAAATTTTAATTTTTCAAAAATAATTAATTAATATGAGTAGATTGATAAGTGTTTGATTTATATATATTATATAATCACTAGGTTTAGTTTATAAAGTATTTAAGAATTTTATTATTAATTAAATAAATATAAAAAATCAAAGATTATTTGACAGGCGTTACTAACCTAACCTAACAGACCATTTATTTATTTACACAACTAGAAATTAAATAAACACACTTGTCACTCCATAAACATCTTAAAATTAATCTTATCACGTATTATATAGTTTAAATATATAATAAATATTTATTAATTTGTTTAAATCACTTTTATATAAAATATTCACAAACAAATTGTGCACAAAACCAAATGAGGACCAAATGTGTTCAACAAATCTAAAATGGCGGCATTACAGGCTTTATGAATTTGAATTATTGGATGTTTAATTTTAATTTTCGGCTTTTATAATTATTTAATTAAATTTATATGTGTGTTATTTAAATATAATATATGACTGTTGAGTTGATAAGTTTATAAAAATTGGCAAAGGATTTTATTCTTAATCAAATGAATATAAAGGGCTATTGACAGGTGTCAGTGGTCACATTTAAGGTGAGATATCGTTATTTTTTAAATTCAAAACAAAATTAAAGTATATATATCATATTAATATATAATAAACGACATTAATTTAAAGTAATAAATTTATTTATAACCAAATTAAATACAATTAATAATTATTTAAAATCAATTTTAATTTTTATATGTTGACAACTTCACAGTGTTAAATTTTTTAATATTTTATTTTAATTTAAATTTAAAACACAGTTAAAGTGCATATATATAAATCAAAATCAATTCAAAATAAATTCATTAATAAATAATTCTTAATTATTTAATAATTATTTAAAATTAATTTTAATTTTTGAATGTCAGTTGACTTCATAGTGTTAAATTTTTTAATATTTTATTTTAATTTAAATTTAAAACACAGTTAAAGTAAATATATAATAAATAAAATTTATTTAAAGTAAAGAATTAACTTATTGCCAACTTAAATTCATTTAATAATTATTTAAAGATAATTTTAATATTTGAACCTCAGTCGACAACTTCATAGTGTTAAATTTAATAATACTTTTTGATTATTTTTTTTAATTTAAAACAGAATTAAAGTAAATATATAATAAGCTAAATCAATTTAAAATAATGAATTAATTTATTGCCAAATTGAATACATTTAATAATTATTTAAAATTAATTTTAATTTTTGAATGTCACTTAACTTCATAGTTTTTTACATTTCTTAATTATTGTTTTCTAATTTAAAACACAATTAATGTAAATATATAATAAACGACATTAATTTAGATTAATAACTTAACTTATTATTAAATTAAATACATTTAATAATTATTTTTTAATTATTATATTTTAATTTTGATAAATAATCACCCAAAAACTATATAACAAACAAAATTAATTTAAAATAATAAATTCATTTATTACAAAATTAAATGCATTCAATAATCAATTAAATCAATTTCAATTTTTGATCTAGTTAACAACTACATAGTGTTAATTTTTTTTATAATTTCCAATTATTTTCTTCTAAATTTTGAACACAATTATTATAAACACATAAAAAATAAATAATCATTTAATAAATTACTAAATTAAATGCATTTAAAATCAGTTTCAACTTTTTAAAGTTAGTTGACAACTTCATTATGTTACATTTTTTAATACTTTTTGATTATTATTTTTGTAATTTAATACACAATTAGTGTAAATATATAATAAACAAAAATAATTACTAATTATTTAAAAACAAATTCAAGTTTTGAATGTTTAGTTGACAACTACCATAGTGTTACATTTTTTATAATTTTTTCATTATTTATTTGTTAATTTAAAACACAATTGATGTAAATATATATTAAGCAAAATTAATTTAAAATAATAAATTAACTTATTGCCAAATTAATTACATTTAATAACTATTTAAAATAAATTTCAATTTTTAAATGTTAGCTGACAACTCTATAGTACTAATAGCATGCGAGACAAATAGTAACACATAGATATGAATATTGTAGAAAGTGTAATTAGAGACAATATTCGAATAATTAGAAATGAGGTATATTAATAGAGACGAACGGAGTTAACGATAGTATTAATTTTTTTAATATTTCTTTTTACAAAATATAAATTTAAAACACAATACTAAAATATTTAACTTATTTATATAAATATTAATTTATTTTTCAGATACTTCGGCCAACCACTAGTAGCATTATTATCACCTCAAGACATTCCTCCTGCATTTCAAGGTAAATTAAAATAACTATATATATATATATATATATATATATATATATATATATATATATATATATTTATTTATTTATATTTCTTTACCCAGATTTACAACGTGACGGATCCCTCTTCACCCTGTTTCTCCATTCGCCGCTGCTCGCACTGTGTCGCTGCTGTCACATAGTAGACTTGAGTGCTCACACATGGGACAGATGTCGCTCTCAGTACGACAGGTTTGCGTCTGAGGTGACGAGACTGATGCTGTCGCACACTGCTTCTTCTAGCGGCGCTGGTGTCGCTTCTGATATGCAGCAGGACGGAACGGGAGCAGGAATCGGAGAGGCGGAGAAAGGTTAGTTATATTCTTAATTTATTTATGAAATTCACTGTGAACAAGGAAAATCACTCTACTGGGAAACTGGGTTGTAAAATAAATGTTATACGTTTCCATCAAAGAACAAATAGAAATGTGAAGGTAAACTGTAAATACTACAGAATGTCATAGTGAACTGTTTGGGTGACAACAGGAACTACAGGCATTTTCAAACAGAGACACATGTTCAAATGGGAAAGTACAATGGAAGTAAAAAAACTGCAGAAAACTGAGTTGCACATAAAAGTGAAAAAATTCATGTTAAGTGATAAGGAAGCATGGCTACTTTGGCTTGGCTAGGCTACAGAAAATGCAACAAACTGAAAACAGAAGCACATGACAAGGAAACATTAAAGCAGAAGTATGAGAGTGAATTGGAAACCGGAGTGGGATTAAATCATACCATAGAATTTAAATACGAGCACACTTATAAAAATAATAACTAATTACTAAATAAAATATTCTATTTGTTTTAAATCAGTTTTATTCAAAATCTATAAATTACACTTAGTGCAACTTCTTATACTTTGCGCTCTCATTTTCCTTTGGATAAAATATCTTCTTGAGTCCCAAAACGACTAAAAATGCTCCTCCCAGGAACAATCCGAGCCACACAAGCACGAGGTCCCACATGAAAAGTGTGGGAGCCCCCATAACGGCAGCCCTGGACCTCAGATGAGGGGCTCCTTTGTGCCTTAGCACGTATTCGCACCACCACGTCGCCTCTTCTAGCGGATGCCTCGGGCGATCTCGGAAACGAGACGAACGCAGCGACATCTTTTCACGATAGCTGGAAACGAAAGACGTTTCGGTAACTAATTGCTCTCATCGCCAGAACAGATATATTTACTACACAGTGTTACCAACCTCGTACTCGTTAGCATCCGTCTCAACTTTTCGACGATTTCTTCTTCCGTCACCGTTGGAATTAGTATTTGTTCGGCTACTCCAGCGTCTACAGCTTTTTTTGCATTCTACATTTGAAATGCATCTTTATTAATTGATGATAATAACAATAATAATAATAAATGTAAACATATTGAAAAATGATGACTTTCACATCAATCAGTGCAATTTATGTTCCAGTGAAGTATCATAAAAAATCTTAAAGTATTGCCATATGTGAAAATAGCATCACATTTGTATTTTTTCCATAATTTTCAAAGCATTCGATTAATATGAATAGAGTTTTTTATAAGTCTGTACTAAAATAAAACTCTAAAGCAGCTTGATATACTTTTAAATTGCTTTTGATAATATACAAGTACCAAGTCACTCAATTAGTATTGAAGATGCGCCACCTTCCACTATCATTACTTACCGTGAACTGGTCAGCAAAGAAAGGAATAATCAACGTCGGAACACCATGCCAAGTTGTCTCTTGAGAACTCAACAATCCACCATGAGACATAAACAACTTGGTTTTTGGATGTCCTGAAAACAACATCAATCTTATCATCTCATCTTATCACCATTCATCCATTTATCTTACCCAAGACGTCATTTTGAGAAGCCCATGGTGTCAGCATAACATTTTTGGAAACTTTCAATTCGGTTCTTTCTGTTTTCCACAAGAAATGGTGGTCGGGAAACTTTGCCAAAGCTCGAACGAACATTTGAAGTTTTTCTTCGCTCATCATGTTGTATTTGACGTTGGTTCCTAAACTGAAGTAGACTACGCCTTCTTTTGCGGAGTTGAAGAAGTCGTTGATGTGCTGGGAAAGGAAAAGACTCTACTGGGTAAAGAAATTTCTTTTGTAGTAAAAAAGACAATGAGACTATGCTGGAGAAAATTTAGAAAAACTGATAATGGAAGCAGTAGTTCTAAAGTGATGGCGACGAAAAGGAACCGCCATCATTGTGATGGTAAATAAACAAAACTGGCAGTTTCTACTGCCTGAAGGAAACTGAGTTGGCTGTTGGCAAGATTACCACGGAAGTTGAAAAATTACAGGATGCAAAAGGCCTGAAAAGTAGATGTAGAAGAATGGAAC
Organism: Ctenocephalides felis; assembly: GCF_003426905.1. Classification (NCBI taxonomy): domain Eukaryota; kingdom Metazoa; phylum Arthropoda; class Insecta; order Siphonaptera; family Pulicidae; genus Ctenocephalides; species Ctenocephalides felis. The sequence continues at coordinate 88,543,532 of NW_020536999.1, forward strand.
CAGTGTCTAGTGCAAAAACTTAATTCAAAAGTTTATTATCTTACTTCTGGCAATGGTTTAGGATCTTTGACCTGCAACCCGCCGACCTGTATCGTATTAGGCAACAGCAGTTCAGGCAAATCCATTCCAGGATGACTATTAACCAGCGCCAACTCCAGCCTCTTCTCCAAATCTCCCAAGTAAGGCAAATTATTCCCAAAATAGACCCTAGCCATTTGGTCTACATTGTCAACTGCCAAACGTCTATAATACGAATCCAGAGCGTAATAATAAACATTCAGAGACCTCTGCCAAAAGTTCATATCACCAGGAAAGAAACTGCTGTAGAATGGTAACAAGCTAGGGACCACGGGGTTACCTGTCAGTTCGTAGGTATTCGGTGGCGTCATGAATGCCGAGATGCCGACTATTGGTGGATTGTTGAATTTATGGACAAAGCCGAATGTGTCAGGCAAGCCTGTGTAGTCAACGATGACCAAGTCGAACTTGAAGTCATCAGGGTACGCTAGAAGTTTCTTAAATCCTGAAGTCTTCATCACAGCATCTGATAATACTGTTATGTATTGGTAGAATATTTTTATTCCATCAGGTATGCTCATTTCGGGGAATTCTTCAGGGTTGCCTGAGGCGTTGAAGATTTTCTGGACGGCATCGTAAACGCCTTCAGCGTGGAGGTAGTGCAGGTTAGGGGTTGGTTCTGGGTCGATGTCGACGCTTAAAGCTGTTATGTTGTAGCCTTTCTTGGCCAGGGTGACCATTATAGAACGATTCCTGGAAAAGAAAATAAAATAACTATGGGACATGTTTGATTATACTTGTAGGACGTTTTGGTCAATTCTTGGATAAGCGAGCTTTTCACATTAAAGCAAACAAAAGTTTACTGGCGTGCAATCTGGCCAATTGAAATTTACCAAGTCGGCGAATTAAGGCTTTGATCAGAAGCATAAATTCTGGGAAAAAAGTCTCTACTGACGACCAATCTGAGATTGTATTCGAAACTGATAAATAAAACTCTAATGACGGGCAATCTTATTTAGTAAAGTAATGCCAATGAATTAAATCTTTGCATAGGTCAGAATTATGGTCAAATTTTTTTTGTCAGTCGAGTTTTATTATCTGGAGAACCAGTTTGCTAGTCAGTACACTTCTCTTTTTTGTAAGAATATATTTTAACTATTTCATTTGGCAAGACTATCTTAAGTTCCGTTTTCGGATAAGATTGCTCTCTTATTAACGCAATTTTTTTATTATTATGTTTGTTTATTTTATTTATATTATTACACTCATGTTTTGTTAAGTGAATACCAAGAAGTTGCCATGGTAACAAAAATTTATAATTTATCAGTATTACCAGATGTGATGACTCTTCGATGCCATTGGCATCAGGCACAAAATATTTCCTTTTACATCATTTTTACTTTCAGTATTTTCCACAACATTAAAAAATGTTAAAAGAAATAATAAAAATAAATTAAAAATTACCATTTTTGAAAAAATATTAAAATAAAAATAAACAAAAAATAATAATGGAACCAATCAATCAATACATTATGTAAAAAATGAATAGCTAGTTTTTTATCTGCAAGCGTTTTGTATTCCCTTGTTGTCTTTATCAGTTATCGATAGTGCGATTAGATTTTTATTTAAAATGGAACAGTGTTGGTAAATGACCGGTTATTTAAAATAAAAAATTATATATATTAAAGAAATTTCAACTTATTTTTTTGATACAAAAAAAAAATCTTATCCCAATAGCATTTGTTTTATCAATACAAGCAAAAAGTTTTTTGAATTGTTTAATTAAAATGCTTAGTTCTCTCAAAAATTGCCTTTTTTTAATTCAGTTCCGTATCTCCGAAACGGCTAGACCTGTCTTTGCCAAAAACTAATCATCACTTCTCCCCATCTTGAATGTTTTTTTGGATCATTCAAATCAGATGCTTAATTCTCTCAAAAACTGCTATTTTTTGCACATTTAGCTGCATATCTCCAAAACGGCTGGACCTGCCTCCACCAAAAACAATTGACCACTTCTCCCTACCATTACAATTTGAATGTTTTTTGGATCATTCAAATCGGATGCTCCGTTCTCTCAAAAACACGATTTCTATTTTCTGCACTCTTGTTCCGTATCTCCAAAACTGCTGGACCTGCCATTGCCAAAAACTGATCAGCGCATCTCCCTATCAATAAGAATCGAATGTTTTTTCAACCATTCAAATCGGTTGATTCTTGCACCTGAAATCGTGGACAAAAAATTGTATCCCTTACTTTTAGATGTAAAAAAATGACTAGACCGATTGTGGTGAAAAACAAATGTACGGGTTACATCGAATGGCTTTTTATTTTTCCAATTAGGTTAGGAAAAAACATCGACAAAAAGTAAGTATATATACACAAACATATTTTTCACAATTTTGGTGTGAGATGATTCAGAATGACTATAAACGTCGTGAAAATATAAAATAAGTAAGTCGGATTTTCTGGCAAAATCATAAACTTCTACTTCAAATTCTAAATGAATCTTATTAATTAACAAGAGAGCAAATTTATAAAATAAACCGTAAATATTTTAAAAATAATAATTTCCTTGCACACTAATTTATGACCAGCCCTCATACTATTGAAGAAAACAGTATTATCTTATAAGTGATAAGATAAACAAAGCTATTGAAATTAATCTTATTAGAAAAATTGTGTAATCATCTAATTATGTGGCACAAATTTTTTAATTTAATTTATTTACTACATCTCATTAAAACAGTGGTGGCCAATAACATAACTAAAAATTTATATTATAATTTATTTTTTTCAGAAGCTTATCTGCACTTCTTCGGAGATGAATATCTAAGGACTCTGATTTTAAGATTTGTTTTCTGCGACAACGTCTTGAGGCTCCATCGAGGATTCAGGAGTCGAAGATTTCGGCCAAAGTGAGTAAAAATTAAATGTAATTTAATGTAGTAAACATATCTCAAAAGGGGGCAGTGCAACAGCAAATAGAGTCGGTGCATAACTTGGATAAGTTGATGTCTTGGATGAGTCATTACTATCAATAAGGATTGTCTCTGCGACCATCTATTCTTCCTGACCATAACTACAAAATTTTAGTTACCTTTATCATTTATTTTTTTACCAGGTGTAGTCCCCCTCTGCCAATCCCAGATCTGCTGGAGCACCCAGCGCTGGGTCAAATAGTATTGCAGCTAGCCCAACAATTGGATGCTAGGAGTCATTTCTCGGAAGACGATTCCGGGGCGGCTACTGGAGCCTCTTTATCGACACCACCTACTGGCGTCCAAACTGGCGCCACTGGTGGAGTCTCATCTTGGGAAAGAGACACTGGTAGGAGGCAACATGTTGCCAGAAGTGAAATGATGCAACAGGAATGATGATACGCTTTGGAGGACATGGGACGTGAGTTGTGAGAAGGTAAACGTGAAGGTTGATAAGTGATAAGTGAATATAATTTCTTGTTTGATTATATGATTAGATACAAATTTTACCTTTTAGCAAGGGTTTGAACCAACATCCAAGCTTTGAACCAATATCTATCTTATTTTCAAACCATTATACTTAAAAATGAAGAGTACTAAATAAAACCAAACTAAATTGATATGACCTAAATGCAAACAAGATTGGACACTTTATTGATGATCTATTTTTAAATAGTGAACTGGAAGATTAATTAAAAAATACGTGTAATTTCATTCAAAATAAAAATATGTTGTATAGTAGTTTTGAAGATATGCAACTTTGCTAAAATATTTATATTTTGATGGCTTGCACAAACTTTTTATTTGTTATTAAATAAAACAACAACAAATTGTTATTAAGTAATACAAATATTACAATAATCTAACCATCTTACTTTTCAAGTTAATCTCTATAACTATTGTTAGGGTTGTAACTTTGCTAAAAACCTTGTATTTGGTTCAGATCTTTGCTAAATAAAAGGTGCAATGAATAAACTGAGCTTAATTATTACTATTGTCATCATCTATTAATATTGTTTTTTGATATTTTTGGTAAAAACTTTTTGCAAACTTTCTCACAACTCTAAAATTAGACAACGTCTCTATAAATAAAGAAATGCATGATAATATAATAAGTTAGTTAGGTTTTTAAAATATCGTAATACACATCTGCTATATATATATGCGTTAATATATATATATATATATATATATATATATATATATATATATATATATATATATATACATATATTATTACCATTCTCTATATCGACAAAGTACTCGTCCTTTCCTCAGCATCAATCACTTGCGCCTTTCTTCCACTATCTTAAATTATAATTAAATATAAATATAAATATAATTCGTTATCTTCCACGAAACAAAAATTGTGTTCTGACACCCAAGTAGTAGTAGTAATCACATGGGACGAGGTTCGAATCTTTGCTCGAAAGACATAAGCCAACTAGACTGCGTAATATAATAATTTAAGGAAGATTATGGTTTATAAAATTTAAATAATATTGGTATAAATGTACGTTGATAACTGTTAATTGGTTTATTTGGCTCTTTTGTTGTTTTAAAATGTGTTCGTGCTACTGTTGGTACTCACTGTAGAAACAACGTAGTGAAGTAAGTCGCAAAACGAATTCAAGATGGCAACGAATATGAAGTTGTTTTTTACTTTTTTGAACAATTTTTTTTTGAGCTTAAAAATTAAATTAAATTAATTTAAATTCTTTAAGAATATGCAAATTTATGAATTTTCTATTTTAAATCCAGCTTTTATAATATTTTAAAACAAATTTTAATATATATTTTTCAGATACAATTTCTTTGTATGTTGATGTATTTTATGTATTTTATAAATTTAAAGTATTGTTTGACTTTCCTTCTAGATGATTAATTCAATTATTTGTTATTTATTATAAAAAAATTATTTCCATTGTTACGACAGATGCGCAGTCTAGTGGCGTATGTTAGAACTGTATGAAACAAAATAGTGTAAAATATTATTTTATAAGATAAAACGATTTATTTAATATAAATTGAAATAGAAATGCAATAATGGATTGTTAATTATTAATTTGTGTATACAACACTCTATATTTTGGAACTGTTATTTATTAAATGAAGTTACGAACGTTTCGTGGCCAAAATTTATGCTATCATCAGTGTAAAATTAGAAACAAATAAAAAGATTTAAACTTCATTGTGGTTTTTTTATATAGGTGATGGCACAAACCATAGTCTCGAAACGTTCGTAATTTTCAATGAAATATTACAAAATAGAGTGATGAATATACTAACAGACACACACACATACATATATATATATATATATATATATATATATATATATATATATATATGTATATATATATATTATACATCAATCTATTATAACAATTCTATTATTATTTTCGATGATATTGAAAAGATTCTTCGAACTTATAACCAAAAATTGTAAAATAAATATAAATATATACATATAATTAATATATAAACACTATATTATATATAAATAGAAATATTAAAATTATAATAAACACATTGCTATAAAAAAAATCATACACTGACAAAAATACAATACAGCTTTAATGATATAATTAGCTATAATTTTATTCAACTATTTATGGAATTATATATATATATATATATATATATATATATATATATATAATTTATCTAGGTACATATATAAATACAAATATATAACTATATTAAATCAAATATAAATCGCTTTTCCAAATAAAATAAAAAAATTAGAGTTTAATTGTGAGGATGAAAACTTTTTTTCAGGCTCAATTGAATCTAAATTTATAATAATGGATGTGTGTGTGTGTATATATATATATGTATGGATACAAATTTCCAGTCACGTTTTCAGGCGCACGGATCAACCGATTTCAATGGTTCAAAAAACATTCGATTCCCATTGTTAAGGAGATATGCTGATTAGTTTTTGGCAAAGGCAGGTCCAGCAGTTACGGAGATAAAGAGCAAAGAGTGCAGAAAATAGAAATCGAGTTTTTGAGAGAACGGAGCATCCGATTTGAATGATCTGAAAAACATTCAATTAGTAATGATTGGGAGAAGTTGTTATAAGTTTTTGGCAATGGCAGGCCCAACCATTTCAAGCTAAATGTACAAAAAATTCCAGTTTTTGAGAGAACTAATCGTCCGATTTAATTGATTCAAAGAACTTTCTGCTTGTCTTAACAAAATAATTGATTCTGGAAAAAAAATTTTTGTTTCAACTTTTTTTTTTATTTTTTGTATATCGAAAATAATTCAGATTTTATCTTTAACTCTGACTATAGTTCTAATTTACTTCAAACAAATAATTTCAACTTTGCAATTCAGTTTATATAATTCTTATAAATATTAGAAAATGTTACAATATTTATAATAATCTATTTGAAAACATTCAATATTCCTCGAACATTTCGTTACGGTACGGGAAGTTCCAGCAATTTGCCTTAAGGCACGATGCCACAAACCCCACTAGTTTTGTATTTAATTATATTGATCTTATATTTAATTATATTAAACTTTAATTCAAATTTCAAATATGGCGCCATTCTAATATCAAATTAATTGGAATTTGTAAAATGCAACAACACTTTGTTATGTCAATATTTTATTAAACTAACATATTCAACTTAATATTTATTTTTATTGGCATTTAGATAGAAGTTAATATAATATATTAGATTTACAATTTAATATTTTATACTTAAATATATTGAACTTATGTATATATTCAAATTTCAAATATGGCGCCATTCTAATTTCAAATTAACTTCAATTTGTAAAATGCAACAATACTTTGTTATGCCAATATGTTATTAAACAAATATATTCAACTTTAATATTAATTAATTTATTATTTTACTTAATTATATTGAACTTAAACATATATTTTAATTTCAAATACGGCGCCATTTCATACAAAAAATAAAATGGAATTTGTAAAGTGCAACAACACTTTTATTAGGTTAATTATTATAACATACAATTAACATACATTTTCAATTCAAATACTTTTTTTATTATTTATTTAAAAGTTAATATTATTTCAAAAGATTTATTTAAAAGTTTTTAAAATTTATCCAACATGGCGTCTTTGACAGTTCAATCAAGATGTCTAAACAATTCAGTGTCATATTTTGGGCAAAATAAACATTAAAATAACTCTAAATAGGTATTAAAGCATGTTGAATTTAGTTTAAATTAAGTGTTAATAAGTTAATTTATTATTTAAACATGTGTGAGGACATAAAGTTGTTTCCGAGTGTTTCAAAAATCAAAGAAGAACTTATTGAGTATACAATAGAAGAAATTGATATAAATAATGATATTGATAATATAAAAGATAAAATTGAGGAAGAATTATGTCCAGAGACTTCTTTGAATAGATTTTTAAAATCAGAAGTAACGATAGAAGAAGAAATTAAGCACGAGCCCCCTTATGAACTGGAATGTGGTAAGTCTTTAATTTCTTGCAGTAAAATAATGATATAAATAGACTTTACAAACGTCAAAATGAAGTAACTATTTTTATCACCAAATGTTAAGACTCCAAATCTCCTTCTGCGAGCGGTCCACAAATCTTTTTGTGCGATAGGACTCCAATCTCCTTCTGCCATAAGACTCCAAATTCCCTCTGCGATAAATCTTCATATTGGTAAAACTTATAACAAGTATTCTTCTTTAACAGGAACAAATCTATTCAATATAAAGTCTTTATAAATAAGGAAGTCTTTTGGAGCACCCACATTGAAGACTCTCCATATCGATGTAGTTTTAGTGTTTCGATTACCCTGAGACACTATTAAATTATATATGAACTATACTTCCAGAGACTTGACGATGATTTATATAATCTATTGCAGTAAGTGTTGTCGCTTTGCTCAACCAAAAAAGAGCCTCTGGATAAAATGGTGGTAAATTGATCCAAAAATTTGTCTTCCAATGCTTCTGTAAACCTCATTCATACTAAAATCTGAATTTTACTTTATTTATTATCAATTAACGCTCTGATAGTAAATGTCCTCTTACTTTTATTGCGTTTAAAGTAAATGAATCTAAAGAAGTTTTACTTCAAAAATTTTAAATGTGTCTTATTTGTGGGGTATTGTTTGAGAGGTCTTGAGGAATAGACTACGATTTTATGAATGAAAACGTGATAAGTATACTTATTTACGAGATAGTATTCATTTGTAGTAAAAGAACTTAAAGAAGTTTTACTTCAAAAAATTTTGATTGTGTTTTTAAGGCATGTCGGGTATCATTTCAAAGGTCTTGAAGAGTACAATATGATTTCATAAATAAAAACGTGATAAGTATACTCATTTACATGATTAGTATTAATGTGTAGTAAAAGAACCTAAAGAAGTTTTACTTCAAAAAATTTTGATTGTGTTTTTAAGGCATGTCTGGTATCATTTGAAAGGTCTTGAACAGTATAATACGATTTTATGAATAAAAACATGATTGTAAATATTATTATGTATACATTTATGAGTTTTAGTAAACGAGTCTAAAGAAGTTTCATTTCAAAATGTTTGGAGTGTGTTTTTAGGGCATGTTGGGTATCATTTGAAAGCTCTCGAAAAGCAGAACACAATATTAAACATATAAAAGTAATGCATATCATCATATTTTTATTGGAAAAAATATTTTCAATAATATTTTAAAGTATAATAAAATATCTGATTTCTGAGTCAAACTTTGTATAAAATTACTTATTTTGTATCCTACACTGTATTTTAATTATTGTAAATATGTAAGAAGTTTCACGGATTTTAAATTTTTTAAGTCGAGTCTAAAGAAGTTTTACTTCAAAAAAACTTGGTAGTAGTTATATGGCTTGTGGGGTATCGTTTTAAAGGTCTCAAGGGCTAGAATATGAATTTTATAAAGAAAAAAATAAATAAATTAAAATTATGAATATTAGCATATTTCTCTATTTGCTAATATATGGTCCTACCTTTCAAGTCTTACTAATTTCCGTATCTAATACTAAAACTTACTATGCAATTTGTCAGAAATATTTACATTTATTGCATTTTTTAAGAATATAAGTAGGTGAATTTATAGAAGTAAAAATTTTAGTAGGCGAGTGTATAGAAGTTTTACTTCAAATATTTTAATATGGGCTTTTGGGCATGTGGGGTATCATTTGAAAGGTCTTGAGGAGTAGAATACAAATATTGAGATAAAGTTTTTATTTTCTATACTTTTTTGAACAAAACTTTATATTATTAATTTTTTGACCTGAAATACAAAGACATACTAAAGAGATACTAAAACTGGCTGTGTAATTTGTCAGAAATATTTACATTTATGGTATTTTTTTTAAGAATTTAAGTAGACACGTGGGTGTGGGTGGGTATATCATTTGAAAGATCTTGAGGTGTAGAACAAAACTTTATATTTTTAATTTTTTGTCATAAATATAATATAATAAATTTGAAATACAAGTAGGCGAATGTATAAAAGCAAAAAATTGACTAGTGTCTTTAGAAGTTTTACTTCAAATAATTCAATATGGGCTTTATGGCATGTGGGGTATCATTTGAAAGCTCTTGAGGTGTAGAATACAAATCTTGTAATAAAATTTTGATTTTTCTTATTTTTTATAAACAAAACTTTATATTATTAATTTTTTGATCTGAATTACAAAGACGATGGGTGAAAATATTTATTAATTTCAACTTGGTCATGAATATATTACACATAATAAATTTAAATATACAAAAAATCTGATTTTTAAATTATACTTCTAACTATAATTTTTTTCTTGAATCTTGTTTCTTGTTCTTTAATAAATAAAAGAACGTATCATAATTTTTAATTATACTCCAGGTATAAAAATTAATTTGGTTTCTTAATTTAATTTAAATTGATAACAAATAATATAATTTAGATTTAAGTTCATCAATTATCAATTGATTTTTGAGAGACTAATGAGCTTGAAGATGATTGATTTGTGCTCGAGTCACATTTGTTGGTTTATTTACCTTTTTGATATCAATTAAATTTCTCTTTAAACATCTTTGCATTATTTTATTAATATTAGTATAATTTCTATGAAATTATCGTCAATTTTATAATTTTTCATGCTTAACACCTGCATAACCATTTTTATTGACTGTAATGCTTTCTACGATGTTCTATCAGGAACCTTTTTCATAAACTTCAAATGCATATCGGAGCACTTATAAACCAAAGTCCCTCTATGCCACCTCATATGATTCTCGAGCCCAGTAAAAGTAAATAACCTCTCACAAATCCTTGCACTGATAATAACCTTTATGATTTCGTTTCATGTGCCATTGCAGTCTCATTCCACGTCATACACAAACATGACAGATTTTGCATTCGAAAGGCCCATTGTGTTTGGACATGTGAGCCTTCAAACTCGAAGGCCGGAGATAGACTTTACCACAACTAAAAAGCATTGAGGTCTGCTAACGGTCTTCAGGCATTGGGGAATAAAACTCATGTATCCTGGCATGATTGGATAGTTCTCCTCGGTGTCCAACACTTTGTAGCAAATAGTAACATTGATCTCGTTGTGCAGTTTCATGTGCACCTCTAAAGACTCCTTATCAGCAAACATTTTCTCACAAACATCACAATAGCATTGTTGTTCAAATGGGCTGGTTGTGCCAGATTAGAGCCAGTTTTGTGTTAAATTCTTTAGGACAAATATCACATTTGAACTTGTCTGTGTTGTTATGGTGTGCTCAATGTGCATCTTGAGTGCTGAGTTGTAATATAAATCTTGGGACAGAATTCACATTCAAATACGAGTTTCTCTCGGTGTCCTGATCTGTGTTTACGTAAAATATCTGGAAGAGAATTCTCTTTGACAGATGTCACATACAAAATTGTACTTAGGTGCAGGAGCAAGAGGTAAAGGAACTTTGTCATTAGGTATTCTGGATATGCGATTCTTTTTGGATGCAGGAGTAATAGATAAGGGGGCTTCGATATAAGATATTTTGGATATGGGATTGGCTCTGGGTGCCAGGGATAAAGGAACTTTGTTTCCAGACATTTGGGATATGGGATTCTTTCTGGGCGCCAGGGATAAAGGAACTTTGTTATCAGATATTTTGGATATGGGATTGTTTTTGGGTGCCAGGGATAAAGGAATTTTGTAATCAGGTTTTTTGGGTATGGGATTGTTTCTGGGTGCCAGGGATAAAGGAATTTTGTATAAGATATTTCCACCAGCGTTTTTTTGGGTGCAGGAGCTCTTCGCAAGGATAAGGAACACCATCATCAGACATTTCCACCAGGTGTCTTTTTTTGGGTGCAGGAGCTCTTCGCAAGGATAAAGGGACAACATCATCAGATATTTTCCTTGCAAGATTGTTTTAGGTGCAGAAGCTTGCTCGGATAAGGGTCTTCATCATCAGATATTACAATTGTTCTAGCTCTACTTCAATTAAAACACCCCTGGACTTTCTGGACCATCTTTATCATTTTCAGCTTGTATTATGGTTATCAGACATTTGGGATATGGGATTGTTTTTGGATGCCAGGGATAAAGGAACTTTGTCATCAGACATTTCCACCAGTGTTTTTTTTGTATGCAGGAGTTCTTTGCGAGGATAAAGGAACACCATCATCAGATATTCTCCTGCAGATTGTTTGGTGCAGAAGGGCTCGATAAGTGGACTTCATCACAAGATATTTCAATTGTTTCTCGTTTTACTTCAATTGAATACACCCCTGGACTTTCTGGACCATCTTTATCATTTTCAGCATTGTTATTATGGTCATCAGCATTGGGAAGAGATGGGATTGTTTTTGGATGCCAGGGATAAAGGAACTTTGTCATCAGACATTTCACCAGGTGTTTTTTTTTGTTGGAGCAGGAGTTCTTTGCGAGGATAAAGGGACACCATCATCAGATATTTCTCCTGCAAGATTGTTTTTGGGTGCAGAAGCTTGCTCGGATAAGTGGACTTCATCACCAGATATTTCAATTGTTTCTCGTTTTACTTCAATTGAATACACCCCTGGACTTTCTGGACCATCTTTATCATTTTCAGCATTGTTATTATGGTCATCAGACATTTGGGATATGGGATTGTTTTTGGATGCCAGGGATAAAGGAACTTTGTCATCAGACATTTCCACCAGGTGTCTGTTTTTGAGTGCAGGAGCTCTTCGCAAGGATAAAGGGACAACATCATCAGATATTTTCCCTGCAAGATTGTTTTTAGGTGCAGAAGCTTGCTCGGATAAGGGTTCTTCATCATCAGATATTACAATTGTTTCTAGCTCTACTTCAATTAAATACACCCCTGGACTTTCTGGGCCATCTTTATCATTTTCAGCATTGTTATTATGGTCAGAGACTTCGTCTAGAATAGAAATCATACACTTTTATTATAAAATTTGACATTTGTTTTTGTGTATCTTACCTTCATGTCCTTCTGGAATTTGACAATCGTCCATTGATGATTTGACTTAAACAATTTTATATTTAATAATTTAAATATTATCAACTTAAAATCTTACATTTTATTTCAATTTTGTATATTTATACTTAACCATTTGCGTTACAACTTATTTTTAATTTGTTAAATTAAAAATAAGTTCTAGCGCCGATTTGGTTGTCAACTGCTAGGGTTGCCGTAGTTGATGAAAATTTTGGCGTTTTTTTTCAAAAATTTAAAAATGTTTGTATAATTTATTTGTTAAAATAGAACAAATAAAATATACAAATACAATTTGTTATAGGAACATTATTTTGTTATTAACTTAACAAATTTTTGATACGTTATTAATAAAAAAAAGAGTCAAGCTTTTTTTTTTAAATTAAATAAAGGACTTTCTTGACATTATTTTTAAAGAGCTTTATAATTATATTTTCAACTAATGGTATTTAATAAGGAAATTTAAAAAAAAATCTAAAATATACTCTTTTTTGTATTTGCAGAAAACGAGTCTAAAGAAGTTTTACTTCAAAAAATTTAGATTGTGTTTTAGCCGCATGTGGGGTATCGTATGAAAGGTTTTTTTGGGTAGAATATGAATATTTAAATACTTTTTTGATTTTATTTATTTTTACAAAATATTAAATAAATATTTATAAATCCAATATTATTTTTAATGAGTTTTATTAATATGTTTTCAATAATCTCATCGAGAATTTTAATTAACGAGTAATGATATTTAATAAGGAAATTTAAAAAGAAATGTCTAAAACATAGACTTTTTCGCATTTACAGTAAACGTGTCTAAAGAAGTTTTACTTCAAAATTTTAGAATATGTTTTTGCTGCGTGTGGGGTGTCGTATGAGAGGTTTTGAAGTGTAATCGAATAAGGAAAATTAAAGAAATTTGTCTAATACATACACTTTTATTGCATTTATAGTAAACGAGTAAAAAGAAGTTATACATATAATTATTTAATTTATATTTATATATATATATATATATATATATATATATATATATATATATATATATGTATATATATATATACGTATATATAAATATTTAATATTTTTTTTGGATTCTGAAATATTTTTGAAGATTATTTTCTATACTTTTGTTGCATTTATAGATTACAAGGCTAAAGAAGTTTTACTTCAAAAATTTAGATTGTGTTTTTACGGCATGCGGGGTGTCGTATGAAAGGTTTTTTTGATTGGAATATGAAAATTTAGTTAAAAAAATTAATTATAAAATATTTTCAAAGTTAATGTTTTTTCATCAATTTCACAAAAAATTAATATATTTTTATTAATTGCATCAAAATTTTTATCTTTTAAAAAAATTGTGTTTGAATAAGGAAAAAAATAGAAATTAGTCTAAAATATACACTTTTATTGCTTCTATATTAAACGAGCCTAAAGAAGTTTTACTTCAAAAATTTAGATAATGTTTTTGCGGCATGTGCATATAATAATATTTAGAATTCTACAATATTTTTATAGAGCTCCATTAATTAAACGAGTCTAAAGAAGTTTTACTTAAAAAAATTTAGATTATGTTTTTACGGCATGTGGGGTGTCGTATGAAAGGTTTTTTTTGAATGGAATATGAATATTTAAATACTTTTTTGAATTCCACAGTATTTTTATAGAGCTTCATTAATTAAACGAGTCTAAAGAAGTTTTACTTCAAAAAATTTTGATTAGGTTTTTGCGGCATGTGGGGTATCGTATGAAAGGTTTTTTTGAGTAGAATATGAATATTTAAATTTTGTTTTTAAATTCTACATTTTTTTAAAGTGCTTCGTTAATATATCTTCAATTACTCCAAACGAGCCTAAAGAAGATTTACTTCAAAAAAATTCGAATAAGTTTATACGGCTTGTGGGGTATCGTATGAAAGGTTTTTTTGAACAGAATATGAATATTTAAATAATTTTTTGAATTCTAAAATATTTTTAAAGATTTTCATTAATATATTTTCATTAACTCCAACATAAATTTTTATCAGAAATTAATGATTTTTTAAAAAGAAGTGTATTGCAATAAGGATAATTCAAGAAATTTGTCTAAAATATACACTTTTATTGCTTTTATAGTAAACGAGTCTAAAGAAGTTTTACTTCAAAAAATTTAGATTGTGTTTTTACGGCATTTGGGGTATCGTATGAAAGGTTTTTTTGTATAGAATATGATTATTCAATTGTTTCTTTGAATTTCACATATCTTTTTAATAAAACTTTACATTTTTTACTATTTTTAATAATTGTTTTTTATTTAATTTTTAGCATGTGTCATATCATTTAAAAAATCTCGGGGAGCACAATACAAATCTGAAGTGTAAATTTCATTTGATCAGTTTAACAAATAGTCAATTTGCATATTTTTACTAAGTTGAGCCTAAAGAAGTTTTACTTCAAAAAAACTTGGTAGTAGTTTATATGGCTTGTGGGGTATCATTTGAAAGGTCTCGAGGACTAGAATACAATTCTCATAGCAAAATGACAATTTACATAAACAATGAATGAATAATTACAATATATTATATTTTTTTTATTTATTTAAATCACAAAATTAATGCTCGATTAATATTTCTATTTATATATATAATAGTATATTATATATTTCATCTATTATTTATTAAAAGAATTTTTTGGCGGGTCCTCCCGGTGCTGCCTTGGCGGGTGCTTCGGTAGGAATGTGGGCCCCCTGAGCCTGAAATCCGTTCTCGTCGGCTATGTAGTGGATTGTGTAAACTATGTTGTCAGGGCCGGTGAAGGAGTAGGAGCCTTGCATAACCTCAAAAAGGAAAAAAAAAATGATGTCTTGACCAGAAAATCCGACTTACAAACTTGATGTATCAAGTCATTCTGAATAGGTTGACACCAGAGTTAAAAAAAGTATAGTTGTGTGAGCTAAATGTGATCTTTCGTCGATGTTTTCTCAAAAACGTCTAAACCGATTTTATAAATTTAGAAGACATTCGGTGTAAACTGATAAGGACTCGCGTTGATTAGTTTTGCAAGACGATCGGCAGAGCCTTTTCTTTACAATTAGCAAAAACAGTGCAAAATTGGAGTTGATGTAATCTTTCACATTTAAGAATATGCAGTAGAACCCTGTTAAGCCAATTGTGCTTTATTCGATTTCTCGCATAATACGCTACTTTACACCGGTGTCTGCAATTTTAACAATGCCTTATTTCGCCTAATACACTTTTTTGCATACAATCGTCTTAACGGGGTTTTACTATTAATGAGTTATTAAATTTTACTCACTTGAGCCTCGTTGTCTTTGTTTCCAGCATTTTTCAGGAATCCCTGCTCTTCTACTTGAATGCTGTTACCGGTCTCATAACTGAAAATACATTTTGAGGTTATGTCGTGAAGTAAATTTTGAGGTTATAATTGATTTCTAGAATATTAGTAATTTTCTATTGCATTTTGTGTGTACACCCTGTTGCTTTAGGATCTTGAGTGGTTATTAGTGGTTATTAGTAAATTGTTCCAAACGTTCAAGACATCCAAAATGCAAATCAGCAGAACATTACCATGATCACAGAGAAGGAAGCAAAACAAGAAAAGGAAAAAGAGTCGTTGGAAGGAACTAGTGGTGGGTTGTCTTTGTAGGCAAACAAGGAAATCAGCAACCTAATACCAGAAAGTCTACCCAGCACGTGAAAAAGCCAAACATGACAAGGTATTTATTGATCTGCTAACCACAATTCCATCAACATCGATAGAGGGTAGTGGACCAAGTAGCAACTGCTGAGTCTTCTATTAATTGGCCAATGACTTCTGGATCTTCTAGAAGGATACCTAGCTAGAATATAACCGAGAATATGGAGATAGGAGCAAAGTAACAGCTTCTGAGTCTTCTATTAATCGACTAATAATAACTGCTGGATTTTTAGAAGGACATCTGCAGAGTACCACCAAGAATTCTAGGAAAATAAGAAAATCTGTAGCAGAATACCAGAAAGTGTACCTAGCACGTAAAAAAACCAAACATGACAAGGTACTCGTCAATCCAATTTAGTAGACCAAATTACAATTGCTGAGTCTTCTATTAATTGACCAATGACTGTTGGATCTTCTATGAGGACACATGCAGAATATAACCGAGAATATAGAACTAGGAGCAAAGTAACAACTGCTGAGTCTTCTATTTTGACTAATAACTGCTGGATTTTTTTGAAGGACACCTGCAGAGTACTAACAAGAATTCTAGGGAAATAAGAAAATCTGCAGCAGAATACCAGAAAGTGTACCCAGCACGTGAACATGACAAGGTACTCATCAATTTAATTTAGTAGACCAAATTACAACTGCTGAGTCTTCTATTAATTGACCAATGACTGCTGGATCTTCTAGGAGGACACTTACAGAGTACCACCAAGAATATAAGGTGAGAAGATCAAAGAAAATCCAGAAGGTGAGCTTAAAATATCGACAATTTTATGGAAATTGCTGATGACCATACCAGCAATATCAGCGAAGATTGTGAAAATGTTAAGCCTTCCATGAATCCACCACTGCTGAGCCTTCTATTCGACCAGCAACTTCTGATTATTCTATTAATCGACGAACAACTGCTAAATCAATTTCTACCCTTTCCTATTTCTATTGCGACCTTACGAAGTTTCACTTCACCTTTTTACTTACTTGTAATTATAAGAACCGTCAGGTTTAGGTTCAAAGGCATATTTCAAAATCGGAATTTGTTTCCCTGGATTAAGTGCCTGCTGTGGTGCAGGGGCTCCCAAGGGTTGAAATTTTCCTCTTTGAGGTAAAGAGTAGGCCAGTGATGTTATCGAAACCACCAGAGCTATCTGGAAAAAGGAATAAAAAAATTAAGTGGTTAGATGTCGCTGATTAAGATTTTTTTTTTATTTTCATTCTGTAATCTATAAAAATAATTATTATCGAGATCAAAAAAAGTTTCACTTCAAAAAAAAATGTTTAGATTTTATGTGGAATGTGGGGTCTCGTTTGAAAGGCTTTGATGACTAGAATTTGAATATCATTTAAAATTGTAACAATTGCCAAAATTGTCTAGTCTAATGAAGTTTTACTTCAAAAAATTATGTTGCATCTATTATTGATTGTGGGATATCATTTGAAAGGTCTCGATGAGTAGAATATGATTTTTATAGACAAACGAACATATAAGTAACAACATGATGAATATTTCCATATTTTTATCCAGAAAAATAAAAAACAATGAAAATGTTAAATTTTATTTTAAAAGATATTAGAGCGTGTGAGACGTGAAAGTTTTATATCAAACACCGCAATTAACAAAAAAGTTAAGGTAGATTGTCAAAAATATACAAATTTATTGCATTTGTAGTAAAGGAGTCTAAAGAAGTTTTACTTCAAAAATTAAACATTTTTGTTTCATGGCATGTGGGGTATCATTTGAAAGGTTTTTTTGAATAGAATACAAGCTTTATAATAAAATCTAGTATTTCAAAAATATACACTTTAATAGTATTTTTAGTAAAGAATTCAAAGAAGTTTTACTTCAAAAATTGAACATTTTTGTTTCATGGCATGTGGGGTATCATTTGAAACGTCTTTTTGAATAGAATACAAACTTTATAATAAAATCTATATATGTGAAAAATATATACTTTAATTATATTTTTAGTAAACGAATCCAAAGAAGTTTTACTTCAAAAATTAAACATTTTTGTTTCGTGGCATGTGAGGTGTCATTTGAAAGGTCTTTTTGAGTAGAATACAAATTCAAATGTAGATTTTGTCAAAAATACACATTTTATTGCATTTTAGTAAAAGAACCCAAAGAAGTTTCACTTCAAAAATAAACATTTTTGTGTTATGGCATGTGGGGTATCATTTGAAAGGTCTTTTTGTATAGAATACAAACTTTATAATAAAATCTAGTTTTGTCAAAAACATAAATTTTAATTGCATATTTAGTAAAAGTGTCTCAAGAAGTTTTACTTCAAATATTAAACTTTTTTGTTTTATGGCATGTGGGGTATCATTTGAAAGATCTTTTTCAATATAATACAGACGTTATAATAAACGTTCTATCAAAATATACACTTTTACTGCATTTGTAGTAAAAGAATCCAAAGAAGTTTTACTTCAAAAATCGAACATTTATGTTTTATGGCGTGTGGGGTATCATTTGAAAGGTCTTTTTATATAGAATACAAACCTTAATAAAATCTAGTTTTGTCAAAAATATACACTAAAATTGCATTTTTAGTCAAAGAATCCAAAGAAGTTTTACTTCAAAAATTAAACATTTTTGTTTTAAGGCATGTGGGGTATCATTTGAAAGGTTTTTTGAATAGAATACAAACTTTATAATGAAATCTAGTTTTGTGAAAAATATTCACTATAATTGCATTTTTAGTAAAAAAATCTGAAGAAGTTTTACTTCAAAAATTTCAAATTTTTGTTTTATGACATTTGGGGTATCATTTGAAAGGTCTTTTTGAATAGAATGCAATCTTCATAATAAAATATTCAAATCTAAGTTTTTTCAAAAATATACACTTTAATTGCGTTTTTTGTAAAAAAGTCTTAAGAAGTTTTACTTGAAAAATTAAACATTTTTGTTTTATGGCATGCGGGGTATCATTTAAAAGGTCTTTTTAAATAGAATACCAACTTTCTGATCTAGTTTTGTCAACTATGTACACTTTTATTGCATTTTTAATAAAAGAATCCAAAAAAGTTTTACTTCAAAAATTGAACATTTTTGTTTCATAGCATGTGGGGTATCATTTCAAAGGTCTTTTTGAAAAGAATACAAACTTTATAATAAAATCTAGTTTTGTCAAAAATATACACTATAATAGCATTTTTAGTAAAAGAATCCAAAGAAGTTTCACTTCAAAAATTAAACATTTTTGTTTCATGGCATGTGGGGTTTCGTTTGAAAGATCCTTTTGACTAGAATACAAATTTAAGTATTGTTTTGTCAAAAATATACACTTTTATTGCATTTTAGTAAAATAATCCAAAGAAGTTTCACTTCAAAAATTAAACATTTTTGTTTCATGGCATGTGGGGTATCATTTGAAAGGTTTTTTAGAATGGAATACAAACTTTATAATAAAATCTATTTATGCCAAAGTTTTCACACTAAAATTGCATTTTTAGCAATAGAATCCAAAGAAGTTTTACTTCAAAACTTAAACATTTTTGTTTCTTGGCATGTGGGGTATCATTTGAAAGGCCTTTTTAAATAAAATACAAACTTCATTATAAAATTTTCAAATCTAGTTTTGTCAAAAATATACGATTTTATTGCATTTTTAGTAAAAGAATCTAAAGAAGTTTTACTTCAAAAATTAAAAATATTTTTTTATGGCATGTGAGGTATCATTTGAAAGATCTTTTTGAATAGAATACAAACTTTACAATAAAATCTAGATATGTCAAAAACCATAATACACTTAAATTGCATTTTTAGTAAAAAAATCCAAAGAAGTATTACTTCAAAAATAAACATTTTTGTTTCATGGCCTGTGGGGTATCATTTGGAAGGTCTTTTTGAATAGAATACAAACTTTATAATAAAATTTAGTTTTGTCAAAAACACAAACTTTAATTGCATTTTTAGTAAAAGTGTCTCAAGAAGTTTTACTTCAAATATTAAACTTTTTTGTTTTATGGCATGTGGGGTATCATTTGAAAGGTTTTTTTGAATACAATACAAATTTTATAATAAAATTTTCAAAATTGATAAAAAATAAAAATTTAATAGAATTACAACTCACAATGATCCTAAACCGGTACATGGCACTAGTTTAACTAATCAATTTTATCTAATTATCTATATATCGATCTAACGATCTATTAAAGTAATATTTTATTATGGTCGTTTGAATGGAAGAGTTAATCGTTTTATACGACACGAAAAATGGCAGAGGCGCTCCTCTAGAAGTGATTGGAGACTTTTGATGAAGACACTTTTGAAAGGAGGTGGTAAGATTTAAAAGGTTACAAGAAAATTCTAAGTTGGCGGGTCAGTTGACTCCGGAATGAGGGTTTTGCGAAATGAAACGGGTTTGGATGAAAAATCTGGGACTTTTCAGATTTTTTTGATAAGAGTGGTTGGTAAATGTTGTAAGATTCTTGTGATCAATTCATTTTGGCCCTAGAAGTTTAGAAACTTATAGGATTTTGTAAAAAACTTGATTAGGTTTGAGTATTTTTATTTTTGACTAAAACGTCTCAAAAAGTTTTACTTCAATTTTTTGTTGTGTTTCGTTGTAGGCATGTGGGGTCTCGTTTAGAAGGTCTTGTCGAGTATAACACGATTATAGTATAATATTTATCATTTTATTATGGTTTTGAAAAAATGTGTATTTTTTTGCTTTTTTGTAAACGAATGTGGTAAATCTTGTAAAAACTTATGTAGATTTTATTTTGGCTACTCTTGTTGATCAGAATCATGTTGGATTTCGAATTGAATCCGGTCAGGTTTAATTATTTTATTGTATTAGGTTTTGTTAACTGAAGCGTCTAAAGAAGTTTTACTTCAATTTTTTGTTTTGTCTCGTCACATGCATGTGGGGTCTCCTTTAAAAGGTCTTGTCGATTATAATACGATTATAGTACAATATTTATTATTTTATTTTGGTTTGAAAAAAATGTGGATTTTATTGTTGCAGGCGTCTAAAGAAGTTTTACTTCAATTTTGTGTTTCGTCTCGTTGCAGGCATGTGGAGTCTCGTTTAAAAGGTTTTGTTGAGTACAAAACGATTTTTAGAATATTTTTTGTTATATTTTCACACAGGAAAAAAGTGTTGATTTTTTTGCTTTTTTGTAAACGAATAAGGTAAATCTTGTAAAAATATTATGTAGATTTTACTTTTGCTACTCTTGGTGATCCGAATCTTGTTGGATATTGTAATAAACCTTATTAGGTTTGAGCATTTTTATTGTTGACTAAAACGTCTCAAGAAGTTGTACTTCAATTTTTTGTTTTGCCTTGTTGTAGGCATGTGGGGTCTCGTTTAAAAGGTCTCGTCGAGTATAACACGATTTGGTGTATAACACGATCATGTGTTCTATTTTCACACAGGAAAAAGTGCATTTTTTGCTTTTTTGTAAACGAATATGGTAAATGTCGTAAGAATATTACTTTATTTACCCTCGTTGATCAGAATCTTGTTGGATTTCCTAATAAATGTGATTAAGTTTGAGTATTTTTATTGTTGACTAGAACGTCTCAAAAAGTTTCACTTCAATTTTATGTTTTGTCTCGTTGTAGGCATGTGGGGTCTCATTTAAAAGGTCTTGTCGAGTATAACAAGAATTTTAGAATTATTTTTATTATTTTATTATGTGTTCTATTTTCGCACGAACCAACCTATTTGAAAGATTCATAAAACATTCGATTTCTATTGATAGGGAGATGTGTTGATTAGTTTTTGGCAAAGGCAGGTCCAGGCGTTACGGTGACACGAAGCAAAGAGTGCAGAAAATAGAAATCGAGTTTTTGAGAGAACGAAGCAACCGATTTGAATGGTTCATAAAACATTCGATTCCTTTTGATAGGGAGATGTGTTGATTAGTTTTTGGCAAAGGCAGGTCCAGCCGTTTCGGAGTTACGGAGCAAAGAGTGCAGAAAATAGAAATCAAGTTTTTGAGAGAACGGAGCAACCGATTTGAATGATCCAAAAAACATTCAATTCGAAATTATGGGGAGAAGTGGTGATTAGTTTTAGGCAAAGGCAGGACTTGTCGTTTCGGAGATACGGAGCTAAATATAGAAAGGGCAGTTTTTGAGGAAACTAAGTATCCGATTTGAATGATTTAAAAACTATGCAGCTTGTGTTGACGAAACGATTGTTTTTAGCGAAAAAAAAGTTTTTTTCTCAATTTTTAAAAAATTTTTTTTTTAATATGGAAAACAATTAGGTTTTTTTTTAATTTTAATTCGGTACGTGAAGTTCCTGACTCAAGCCACGATGCCATACACCACTAGTTTATATGAAGATCAGACTGTAACATATCGTAGCCATAACAACCGGTGTTAAGTGGCGTATTATGCGAGAAATTGTATTAACCATGATTGTTTTAAATTGTTATACTGCACATCAATTTTACGTATGCCGGTCTTTTATTATTCATAAAAACAAAACAATAAGGAATACATTAAATTACCAACAACAACAGCAACATGCTGTTACACAATTGACCTTTGCTGGATCAACGGCATCCGTCGTCCGACATGACACCACCAACACCAACGCACCATTCACATTCATCGAATTGCGTTACGACATTCCTTCTTTTGAATTCAATTCAAATTGAATCGATGACGTCTATTGGCAAATAATAATAATAATAAATAGTAGTCTGGCCGAAGGCAGGTCCATGGAAGTAAATGATTTTCTTCCCCTCCCTTGCTTCTAATTCCCATTAACATTTTATTACCATTAATCACTTTATATTAGTTTTTATGAATTTTCCTCTCCAAACTTCTGCTTCCATGCTCCCTGGTCTTGTGCTTCGGCTTTCATCAACCATCTGCATTCTTCTTCCCCCAATCCTTGCGGTCCTTCTATTTTGCCTTCGACGACATCGTGCTAAAATTTTATGTTATCATAACTTGATCATTGTGATGTGATTTAATAACATATGAGTGAAGTTGCATTTTAGGTGTAAACGCCTGATTGCACAGCAAATACATGGCATTTTGACAGTAATTAGTAGTATTTTGTATGAAAACTTATACACCATCAATCACTTCATATTCTTTTTTATGAATTTTCCTCTCCAAACTTCTGCTTCCATGCTCCCTGCTCTTGTGCTTCGACTTCAGTTCCCTGTATTTTCTCTTCTTGCGTAAGTCATCAACCATCTGCATTCTTCTTCCCCCGATTATTGCAGTCCTTCTATTTTGCCTTCGACGACATCGTGCTAAAAATTTATGTTATCATAACTTAATCATTGTGATGTGATTTAACAACATATGAGTGAAGTTGCATTTTAGGTGTAAACGCCTGATTGCACAGCAAATACATGGCATTTTGACAGTATTTAGTAGTATTTTGTATGAAAACTGGAACTGGAAATATTATAATTATATATCTATTTAGACCGCTTCAGAAACTTAGTTTATCAAATAAATTGTTCAGACTGCGAACTTATTTACATAGGCGAAATAAGCCAAAATCTGATCACATAAACAATTAAAAAAAATAATCAATTTAAAACTATGATTACAGACCATATAAATAATTTTAACCATAACACATATTTTCCATAACTTTGGTCTAATAAAATTAGTCGAAGATTATTTTTGAAATTTTATAAGATTTTATTTCGAAAGTGGATTGTAACTTTATTAAACTAAGTGAGACCCATTTGTTCATTTATAAATAAACATCTCAATTATTTATAACAATCACCAAAGTCTATAAATTATTTAAACAATTAATCATCTCGAACAACAATCGACGAAGTGACAGCTTCTTAATGACACACCTGACATTGAACGTTAAAATTGAATTATATTATTCACTAGTCTTATTTACTGCATTCTAAAGGAGTAATAGATAAAGGTAAATATATGAACTAGGTGTGTATTAAGTTATCTAGGTAGATTTGGTATTTATTGAGTTTAAATCATTTTCTTGTAACCAATAGTTATATATAATAAATAGGTTTATTGTCCAACTTAAGAGAAAGAAACCAACAAAGTTAGAAGTGTGAGAATATTTTTCCTTGGTTATTTTATAATGTCATTTCATTTTAGCTAACTTCATAAAACTTCTACAGGTAGTGTCTATGATACCTCGGAGTATGATAAACATGCCGCCGGACTTGGATATAGCGATAGTGTGCTGCTAAAAAGTTTATTGCAGATGAGTAATGGACGCCGAAGGTAAGTCATCACTAAAACCATTTGATTTGTATTGATAGAGAGAATTTTCGTTAAGGTTCCGGACCTCCTAATCATTTTGGAATACTAGATAATTTCTCCTTGTACTAGAGCGAAGAAATGCTGAACCAATTCTGACGGTTCAAATACAATCAACGAAAGGTCAACAACCAACCACAAAAAATAAAAATGAATGTAAATATTTTATTATTAGTTTTTGGATTTGCTTATAGACTAGGTTTGATCTTTTGGTATTTTTTGAAAGAAACTAGAAGGATATTACCTATTTGTATTAATTTTTACCGTGCGTTGTTAGATGTTATGATGTTTTGAGTTCAATTCTTGGCTCGTTTTTTGAATTGATTTCGTCTTTCTAAGCGGTTTCTTTTCTGTTCCAATTAGTGATTCATGAATTGCTTATCAGTGCATTGTTTCTTCTTTTGAAGAGAAATTTAATTTTTACCCAATTAAATGGAAAGACCACTGCCGCTAGTAGATTTACTACAAATTTTAACAAATCCATCACCCTTGAGACAATATTCGATATCCTGCAACGTTTTAAAAATGGTGAGAAGGCTTGTAGCGATTACAAATAGTTTTGGTTAGGCTGCAACAACTGTTAGAATCATCAGAGATTGAGATGGTAGCAAAATAAAAAGACTGCTAAATCTGCAACATCAGCAGATGCTAAAAGGATGACCCGTATAATAAGTCCGTCAATGGTCAAGAGGGTGTCTTTCCTTTCTAGTTGGATGCATGATCAATTAGAACAGGGTTGAAGCTATGGATATAAAAATATGTCGGCAAATTGCTTGACTGTCCTTTAGCATCAAATCCAAATTTAGTGGATTCTTATATCAGACTTTAGGTAACCGTCTTTCTTAATGATAAGAACCTTGCTACAGCAACGCGATAAATTGACAAACTAGCTGATTTATAAAGATTTCCAACAAAACTTATTTAAACAACACTATTCCTCCATAGACCACTAGTTTCTCCTAAAACTGATCCTATACTTTCACCATTTAGGGCGAAAACTTCTACAGAACGATCTCGAGAACTCAGGGCACGACGGGCTCTCCAGAAAAAACAGCAGAGGGAAGGACATCCAGCAGAGGTTCCAGCAAAATCAGTAAAACAGAAATCAGTAAAACAGGAATCAGTAAAACAGAAATCAGTAAAACAGAAATCACTAGAACAGAAATCACTAGAACAGGAATCAGTAGAACAGGAATCAGTAAAACAGGAATCAGTTATCCAGGAATCAGTTATCCAAGAATCAGTTATCCAGGAATCAGTTATTCAGGAGTCAGTAATTCAGGACTTTGTTATTCAGGAGTTCGATGTTCCAGAGTCAGGTATTCAGAAATCAGGAATCAGATTCAGGAAATTGCCTGAATTTGTTAGGAAATTTCCTGAATCTGTCATGTTAATTCCAGAATCTTCCGAGTTAGCGATTATGGGAAAAAAAGTAAAATCTGCTCAGGCAACACTGAGAGAGAAAAGAACAGCCTTAAATGGGGTCCCGAGGAAGAAGGATAAGAGTGCTGCGGAACGTATGCGGCGTTACAGGCTGAGGAAGAAGTAAATATTATTTATTTATATAATAAATTTAAAACAATAGAAGATTTATTTAAGTTTTTTTTCTTGAAGAGCGAAAATGGTGTTCGAGCATTTGCATAGAAGCCGTTTTGCCAATTGAAGGACGAGAAAGGAATTTTAGGATTATATTTGAGTATACTATCAAATTCAGACAGATGGAGAGAAATTGTAAATAATAATAATATAATATAATATTTATAAATTATAAATTAAATTGAAGGCTATGTTCTGGTTGGTTATGCTTACAGCTTTTATGGTTCATATCTTTGCTAAGGCTATTGAATGCTCTAAACGATTTGAATATTTCATTATGGAAGTTCCATATACCACTAGTTCCATTTTAATATTAAAATACTGTTTGTTTTATAACTATGAGTCTATGTGCAATAAGATTCATTATGACTTGAAACTTATAGAAAACAACAAATTAGCAAATAAAACTTAATAATAACAAAAACTATAAATTGAGAAATTATAAATTATAATAATATAATATAATAATTATAAATCATAAATTAAATTGAAGGCTATTTTCTGGTCGGATATGTTTACAGCTTTTATGGTTCATATCTTTGCTAAGGCTATTGAACGCTTTAAACAATTCGAATATTTCATCAAGGAAGTTCCAGCGATTTGCCTTAAGGCACGATGCCATACACCACTAGTCCATTTTAATATTAAAATACTGTTTGTTTTACTAAATAACTATGAATCTATGTGCAATAAGATTCATTATGACTTGAAACATTCAGAAAACATTAAATTAGCAAATTGAACTTAATAATAACAAAAACTTTTAAATTGAGAAATTATAAATTATAATAATATATAATAATTATAAATTATAAATTAAATTGATGGCTATGTTGAGGTCGGTTATGATGACAACTTTTATGGTTCATATCTATGCTAAGGTGATTGAACTCTTTAAATAATTCAAATATTTCATTATGATACTGGAAGTTCCAGCAATTTGCTTTAAGGGCACGATGCGATACACCACTAGTTCCATTTTAATATTAAATTAATGTTTGTTTTATAACTATGAGTCTATGTCCAATAAGATTCATTATGACTTAAAAAGTATAGAAAACTACAAATTAGCAAATCAAACTTAATAATAACAAAAACTATAAACTGAGAAATTATAAATTATAATAATATAATATAATAATTATAAATTATGAATTAAATTGAAGGCTATGTTCAGATCGGTTACGATGACAACTTTTATGGTTCATATCTTTGCTAAGGCGATTTAATGCTTTAAACGATTCGATTATTTTATTATGGAAGTTCCATACACCACTAGTTCCATTTTAATATTAAAATAATGTTTGTTTTATAACTTTGAGTCTATGTGCAATTAGATTCATTATGACTTGAAACGTATAGAAAACAACAAATTAGCAAATCAAACTTAATAATAACAAAAACTATAAATTGAGATATTTTAAATTATTATAATATAATATAATAATCATAAATCATAAATTAAATTGAAGGCTATTTTCTGGTCGGTTATGTTTACAGCTTTTATGGTTCATATCTTTGCTAAGGCTATTGAGCGCTTTAAACGATTCAAATATTTCATTATGGAAGTTCCATGCACCACTAGTTTCATTTTAATATTAAAATACTGTTTGTTTTATAACTATGAGTTTGTGCAATAAGATTCATTATGACTTGAAACATATAGAAAACAACAAGTTAGCAAACTCAAACTTAATAATAACAAAAACCATAAATTGATAAATTATAAATTACAATAATATAATATAATAATTTTAAATTATTAATTAAAATGAAGGCTATGTTCAGGTTGGTTACAATGACAGCTTTTATGGTTCATATCTATGCTAAGGCGATTGAACGCTTTAAGCAATTCGAATATTTCATTATAGAAGTTCCAGCAATTTGCCTTAAGGCACGATGTTATACACCACTAGTTTCATTTTATTATTAAAATAATGTTTGTTTTTATAACTATGAGTCTATGTGCAATAAGATTCAGAACGACTTCTAAAAAACAACAAATTAGCAAATCTAACCTAATAATATCAAATGTTCAGGTCAGTTACGATGGTTCATATCTATGCTAAGGCGATTGAATACTATACTATACCTCTGAAAGTCTTTTTTTTATTTATTCTATTTCAATATTAAAACTAGTGGTGCATGGCATCGTGCCTTAAGGCAAATTGCAGGAACTTTCCATAATAATTATTGAATCGATTAAATTTTCTTTTGAAAAAAAAAAACTAATTTTGAGATTTTTTAATTTTTTGAAAGGATTGACCTTTTTGAAAAATTTAATTGAATGCTATACTATACCTCTGAAAGTCTTTTTTTATTTATTCTATTTTAATAATAAACTAGTGGTGCATGGCATTGTGCCTTTTAAGGCAAATTGTTGGAACTTCCTGTACTAAAAATTAAGATTTTTAAAAAAGATTCCATTCTCTTATAGAGCTCTGAGAAAAAACGTTTTTTGAGATTTTAATTTTTTTTGACAGAATTGACCTTTTTGAAAAATTTGATTTTTTTATACTTTGAACTATTTTGGAAATTTTGAATTTTTTAACTTTCCATAGGGTAAGTTGTAGTAATGGTATGAAGTAAAATGAAAATTTAAGCATATCTTCACGTTTCAGAGGTTTCTGAACATTTTGGCATGCCTCAGAAAAAAATTATGTGTGTGTGTGTGTTTTGTGTGTCCGCATTTTTTCGTCCACGTTTTCGGGCGCACGGATCAACCGATTTGGATGCTTCAAAAAACATTCGATTCCTATTGATGGGGAAAAGCGGTGATTAGTTTTTGGCAAAGGCGGGTCTAGCCGTTTCGGAGATACAGAACAAAGAGTACAGAAAATAGAAATTGTGTTTTTGAGAGAACGGAGTATAGAATTTGATTGATTCAAAAAATATTCAATTTGTATTGGTAGGGAGAAGTGGTGATTAGATTTTAGCAAAGGCAGGCCCAACCGTTTTGGAGATACCGAGCACATTGTGCTAAAATGGCAGTTTTTGAGAGAATTAAGCATTCGATTTGAATGATTCAAAAAACTTTCTACTTGGGCTAACCTGTTTTGGGAAAAAAACAATTGATTTTCAAAAAAAATTTTTTTTACTAATTTTTATTTATCGAATATTTTATTATGGTTAAAACACAATGCCATACACTACTAGTTTCATTTTAATATTAAAATAATGTTTGTTTTATAACTGAGAGTCTATGTGCAAGAAGATTTAGAATGACTTGTAACTTTAGTTGTCTAGAAAACAACAAATTAGCAGCTCGATCTTAATAATAACAAAACAACTCTTGAATATAATGTAATAATAAAAAATAATATAATAATAAAAACAACTCTTGAATATAATGTAATAATAAAAAAATGTTTATTTACTAAAAAATATTTACAGTTACTACTAATTATCATTTCAATTCATCAAGATTAGATTACATTTTATTAATTAAAACAAAACCAGTATGTTTTCAACGATACATAATATCTCAAAGAACATTTTCTTTCTTATGTATCTCCTGGTGCCTTATGAGAGTCTTCTTTTGTATAAAAGTCTTACCACAAGTCTCACAAATAAAACGACGGTACTTAGCATGCCTCTTTATATGATTATTTAGACCTTCTGTTTGTTCAAAGCCTTTACCGCAAGTCTCACATTTGAAAGGAAGGTTCTCAGCATGCATCTTCAAATGCTCTTTCAGCCCCTTTGATGTTCCATAGCCCCTACCGCAAGTCTCACATTTGAAAATATGGACCCCAGCATGCACCTTCGAATGCTTTCTTAGTCCTTCTGACTTTCTGAAGCCCCTACCGCAAGTATCACATTTAAAAGGACGTGTATAGGAATGAAGAAACATATGTTGCTTGAAGTCACTTATATGAGAAAAAGTTTTATTGCATACGTAGCATTTAAAGGGTGTGGTTTGGAAAAGCTGATGTTTTTCTAAATCTTGCAAAAATCTAAATTGTTTACCACATGTTTCACATGTATACCATCTTGTTTCAGAATATTGTGCAGATATTATTAAGAGTTTCTGATATGTCTTGTAAGGGGGAGGACGTGGTCTGGTGTGACCAGCTACATGTCTTTTTAAACTGGTCAAGTAGGAGAAGGATTTAGAGCATAATTCACATGTGAAAAGAGGCATACCGGTGTTTGTTTTTGCTGGTTGACCGAATGTTTTGTTTTTTTGATTTTGGATTTTATTTAAAGGTCTTATAGGTACCTTATGAGCATTTTTGTTTTTTAATGCCTCCTCAGAATGCGTTGTTAAATGCTGGACTAATGTAAAAAGACTATCGAAAGACTTTTTGCATATTTTACATGTATAATCATGTTTAGTTCCTTTTTTTAATGCTACACCAGACTCCATAAAGAGTTTTAAGCATGTTGTATTATCTTTTGGAGAAGATACTTGTTTCTTGTCAGATGAAGTATTGGATTCTTGGTTTGTAGAATGATTTGCAACATTGATTGAATATTCAAACTGTGTTTTCTCAGACATATTTTATGCATTCACTTTATTGAATTTAAACTTTTTTAAGGTGCTCCTTGTAAGACACAGCTACTCTAGACAAGATTCTGGTTTCTGTTAGCTGAAATACCAAATTTTTGCTTTATAGAATAATTTATAACATCTAATGGCTTATCGATATATTCTATATCATTAGATAACAACTTTGGTTCTTCAGATGTATTTTATTTCATATAATAGAATTGATTTTACACCTTTTAAGGTGCTCCTTGTAAGACACAGCTACTCTAGACAAGATTCTGGTTTGAAGTTAGCTGAAATACCAAAATCTTGCTTTATAGAATGATTTAGAACATCTAATGGCTCATCAATATATTCTATATCATTCAATTACAATTTCAGAGGTTCTTCAAATGTATTTTAAATACTGACTTCTTTATAATAAAATTATCTTTATACCTTTTTAAGGTGCTCCTTGTAAGAAACAGCTACTCTAGATAAGATTCTAGTTTAGAATCAGCTGAAATATCAAATTCATAGAATGATTTATAATACCTAATGGCTTATCGATATATTCTACATAATTCAATAGCAACTTTAGATGTATTTTATATACAGACTTCTATAAAATAAAATCGACTTTATACCTTTTTAAGATGCTTCTTGTAAGACACAGATAATCCAGTCAAGATTCTGGTTTAATGTTAGCTGAAATACCAAATTTTTGCTTTATAGAATGATTTATAACATCTAATGGCTTATCGATATATTCTATATCATTCGATAACAACTTTGGTTCTTCAGATGTATTTTATTTCATATAATAGAATTGATTTTATACCTTTTTAAAGTGCTCCTTGTAAGACACAGCTAATCTGGACAAGATTCTGGTTTAACATCAGCTGAAATAATAAATTCTTGCTTTACAGAATGATTTATAACATCTAATGGCTCATTGATATATTCTATATCATTCAATAACTATTTCAGAGGTTCTTCAAATGTATTTTATATACAGACTTCTATATAATAATATCAACTTTATACCTTTTTAAGGTGCTCCTGGTAAGACACAGCTACTCTAGACAAAATTCTGGTTTAACATCAGCTGAAATATCAAATTCTTGCTTTATAGAATGATTTGTAACATCCAATGGCTAATCAATATATTCTATATCATTCGATAACAACTTCGGAGGTTCTTCAGATGTATTTTATATAATAGAATCGACTTTATACCTTTTTAAGGTGCTCCTTGTAAGACACAGCTACTCTAGATAAGATTATGATTTAATGTTAGCTGAGATACCAAATTTTTGCTTTATAGAACGATTTATAACATCTAATGGCTCATCGATATATTCTATCTCATTCGACAATAACTTTGGTTCTTCAGATGTATTTCAGATGACTTCTAGATAATAAAATCGAGTTTATACCTTTTTAAGATTCTCCTTGTAAGACACAGCTACTGTTGACAAGATTCTGGTTTAACTTTAGGTAAAATATCAAATTCTTGCTTTACAGAATGATTTATAACATCCAATGGCTCATCGATATATTTTCAACTTTGGTTTTTTAAGTCTATTTTATATACTGACTTTTATATATAATAGAAACAATTTGATACTTTTCTAGAAGGCTCCTTGTAAGATGTAGGGATAGTTTTATAAATCAGGATTTATTATAATCTTGCCACCTCTACAAGAATCAGTACAAACAATTAACTGTTTGTTTAGATTTTTCCTTCACTGACTTTTTTTTAGTTCACTTTAATGTAATAGCACTTTCCACAAACCTTTTAACAAAAAATACAAATAATATCTTATAATTCTTTACATATTCATTTAATCTACAAACACTACGTAGTTACTCTTCTTTTCATAACTTTTTTGTTTCCACCATTGCAACCATAATCACTTCAGCAAAATTCACACCATTTGGCGCGCTTTTTATAACTATTTAATAATTGATAAAAAAAGTTCTGAAAAACTGCTGAATGTATTGCGTTTATTTATTGTGCAATATATATTTATTAATATTAAATCAATATTTTTAATAATAAACATCAACAGCTTTTAAAACAGATATCAATGGACAAAATTTGGCGGGCAAAATTATTATCTTTGGTCAGAACTGTTCAACATGGCGCCGACGCGTACCAACATTAAAAGTTTCAAAATAATTTTTGCAATTTAAAAAAATAACTAGTTGTAAGTAGTAAGTAAGTAGTTGCATTAACTTCCCGATAGATATACATAAATAATTAATAACAATTGCAATTCAGCTATTTAGATAAAATATTCCACTGTTTATTTGCTTTCAGTAAAAATTAATCACTGCAATTTCCAATTGATGTCTTTTAAACATGCTTAAAATACCAGTAATTATTTAAATTAAATTAATATCTTCAACACATTTCATTTAATCTATTTCTGGTTCTAAAAATTTATTTTATGAAGTGTGGACGTCAACTGTAATCAGTAGCTACATACGAGACACCACGGAACGTACAGATGCTTCGGCATATATTCTGATTAGAGTGGCTCAAACTGTAAAAGCAAAATTTTAACTTTTTTGAATTTTTATAATCGTAAAAAATATAAAATTGTTTCAAAAAATTATATACATGATATAAAATAATCATTTTTGATTATTACTTAGCTCTAAAGCATTTTTGCAGAATGTTTTGCACATTCTGGCTATACGAGTTAGTCGAAAATGTAATTTTTTGTATATCTTTACGTTTCAGAGGTTTCTGAACATTCTGGCATACCTCAGAAAAAATGGATGGGTGTGTGTGTGTATGAATGTGTGGATAAAATTTTTCGTCCACGTTTTCAAGCGCGCGGATCAACCGATTTGATGGTTCAAAAACATTCGATTTCTATTGATAAGGAGATGTGCTGATTCGTTTTTTGGCGAAGACAGGTCCAGCCGTTACAGAGCAAAGAGTGCAGAAAATAAATATCAAATTTTTGAGAGAACGGAGTATCCGATTTGAATGATCTAAAAAACTTTAAATTTGTAATTATTGGGAGAAGTTTGATTGGTGATTAGTTTTTTGCAAAGACAGGTCTAGCCGTTTCGGAGATACGAAGCAAACTATGCAAAAAAATGGCAGTTTTTGAGTAAACTAAGCATTCGATTTGAATGATTCAAAAAACATTCTGCTTGGGTTGACGAAACGATTGTTTTTGGGAAAAGAAAAGAAAAATATTAATTTTTTTTTAATTTCCAACACTTTTTTCTGAATATCGAAAATAATTCAGATCTACTAGATTTTAATTCGGTACGGAAAGTTCCGGAAAGTTGTCTCAAGGCACGATGTCATACACCATTAGTTTATTATTTTTTTTTCAAACAAAAGTTTTTCCGTCCAAATGGGGTTATAAAAATAATTGACTGACGACTATTTGTCAATTTTCTATAAAAAAATGAAAAAATGTACTGAAAAATTCTGAATTAATTAATAGTTAAAAGCATCGATTTATAATGATTTGCGGATTAGAAAAATTGAGGTTTGTAGATGAATAATTTATTTATTAATAGTAATATATTTAGTAATAATAATTAAATGTTAAAAATTTGATGTTTTTTTAAACGGATTTTTTTTGCCAAATGCCAAATATGTTTTTAATAAACACATTAATTTAATGAAGTAATATTAAATATAATATGATATGATGTAATATTAAATAAATTTAGTTGAGTTCCATTTCTTCATCGAGAGAGTTATGTTTTGCTTTTTTAAATCACTTGAAAACAATGTTACGTAACGATGTGACTTAATTGTTTCTTATTTGTGACTATACATGACCTAAACCAATCAAAATTGTGTTAAGAACAATGTTGAGTTAATGTTGCATCAACGTAACATTTTTTATGTGTAACATTGACCTTAATGTTCCGCCATTGTAACGTAACTATACGAACAGGCAGCCATTTTATTGTTTTGTTGTGTTTTTAGGTTATGTATGAAACGACAGAAAAAATAAGATGATTAAATAAACTATAAAAATAGTA
The DNA here is from genome assembly GCF_003426905.1 of Ctenocephalides felis. Classification (NCBI taxonomy): domain Eukaryota; kingdom Metazoa; phylum Arthropoda; class Insecta; order Siphonaptera; family Pulicidae; genus Ctenocephalides; species Ctenocephalides felis. Next base: position 88,577,986 of record NW_020536999.1, read on the forward strand.
AAAAATTAAAGGACGATTAAAAATCTAAGGAAACCTTGAGATATTAATTTAAAATTTTGCAAGAAATTAGATGTACTGATTTCTTGCATGAATAATACGTAAAAAATAAAAAAAATGCAGAATTGTCATCGTATCTGCAATCTTAATCAAATCCCACCACCCATGCCCGATTATCCATGCAAATATCCAGACATCTGCTCAGACCCAATTCAAGAAAGACGCAATTTTTCAAATCTCCGACAAAACCAGGATACAATCTCGGATTGCTCAAGAGTTTCCCAAATTAGAGACGACATGCAACACAACTTCGAACAAAACTTCGCCAACAACAATTGCTCCTGGAATTGCTGCCAGAAGCCGATGCCGACTCCTAGACATGTGTCTTTCGAGAACAAACATGACACATGCGCACGAAATACCAATTATTTTCGACATGATTTAGATGGTGCTTCTGGTTGTAATCATTTGGGTGCAATTAACGAGGAAAATCATTTTTGTCCCCATGGCCGACCGATGTATGGTGGCGTTCGTCCAAGAAAGATGAATTGCAACCAGGATGAGTATGCAAGACCAACTTCAGATTATGGTGGATGTGCAGGTTTTGGTAAAGGGAATTGGTAGGTAATTTGGTGTTGTATATATACCAAGCATATCCTGCTACATCCATCTTATTTTGTTTTAGGCAGAAGAAGTTTTCACGCAAGAGTCCTCGCTGTTGTATATCTAAAACCGATACCATAGAGCAACCGAGATGCTTTACATGCAACCAGTTGCACAACGGCTTAGACAACTATGCTGTTTGGGAAGAAGCACAACCTAACAATGCCTTTAGAAATGCAAGTTTCCAGCAAATTAAGAAAATTAAGAGTGATGCTCGCCTATCAGAATGCCGGAAACCAAGTCCTATGGAGCAGACACGTGACATGCATTTTTCTTTGTGACTACGACGGCGCAGACGAATTCTGCCTCGACAACTGGTCTAAATCTGATAAAACATTTTGTCCTCGTCCGAGCGGATTCGAGTGTTGTACAGATTCAAAGCAAAAAAGTGTAAATATGTAGGAATAAGGTTTTTGTTTGCAAAAAAATAAATTATTTTGACGAAAGTGGTCCTGTTCTCACGTATTCTCACAATAAATAATTCTCATACATTGCCCATTTGTAGTTCAAATATGAAAAGAATTTTTTTCCAAGGACAACTACGGGGAAGTCCCTTAGTGGCAGACACCTAAGGTTATTTATAAATAAATCAAAAAATATTTTACGAAATGTTTATTAAATTATGATTTATGTTAGATAACAAAGTTAGAAATCAAACTAAATTAACAAAACCGCAATCTTTGCTAAAAAATAATTAATACTATCAATTCAACTTTGGTATAAAAAAATATGATTTGAAACAGTGGCTCCTAGTACCGGACATTTCAAAATAACCTGCATTGATCACATATGTAGCCATCTCCACACTCTGGAATGTCTGCACCTGTCTTTGACGAATATTCTTAGATATTGCAAAAAAATCACTATTTATCTACCCTTTTGACCTGGCCACACCGATGCTCTCAGCTGGAGCATTCATCATAAGATTTTCATTCTTTTGGCTAGGAAATACGAAGAATGGAGGTATGTAGTGACCGTTAGCACTCATACAGAACAAAATTAAATAATTGGGACAAATTACGTAAATTCTCACAAGCAATATCAATATGTTTACTGTCCGGCACTAAGGGACGACTTAGTGTCCGGTGCTAAGGGACAGACATTTTCGTTCATTTGGTGGCACTTACTAAAATTGGTTAAAAGATCTAATAATATTCTACCATTTTACGGATGACAATCAAGTACAACTTTTATCTTTGCATACCACTCAAATGTAAATGCATAAATATGCTAGAATTACTCCCATTGATATTTAGGTGACGCCGTGATTTTGCGCCTAAAGCAGCAAAGGGTTGCTGATGCGTGATCCTGTACCTGTGTCACCCCCATGCCCTTTTCACTTATATTTTGAAATGATTTATACTCGCTTAAATAATACGTTTTAAATAGAGTGTCCGGTTTTTGGTGCCGTCCGGCGTTACGGGACTTCCCCCTATATGTTGCAAATTGTATATTATATAGAAAACCTAATCTAACCAATTAGTGCTAAAAAATTGAAGGAAAAAATGTTTATAATTATAATTTTCCTTCTAAAACTGATTCAATTTTACCTACTAGGGCATAAATTTCTACAAAACACAGTGTTGTTCGACAACCGCTCCAGAAACAGCAACAGAAGCGACCCAAGGAGCCCCAGGATGCCAAGGGTCCTCCAGCTGTGCTCCCAACAGAATCTGTGAGAAAATTTCTCGAATCTGTCAGGAAATTTCTGAAATTTGTGAGGAATTTTCCTAAATCTGTAAAGGAATTTTCTGAATATCCTGGATTGATGATAATGGAGAAAAGTGCAAAGCTGGAGAGGGAAAAAAGAGGATGATGAAGAAATTCTAAATTTTATAGATTTATTTAAATTTTTTATTCAAAAGGAAATACTGTTGGAGCATTGGGATGAAGGCAGTGTTGACAATGGAAGGACAAGAGAAGAATTTCAGATATGGTTTCATGCATAACCTCAAATAAAAATATTTTATGACAGTTTTAAGGGAATATTTTAGTGAACTCTTAATTCAGACAGATGATTATAAAAATACAAAATTTATAGATAATTAAAATAATACAATTTAATCTTTATAAATTATAAATTGAATTGAAGGCTACATCAGGCAATTGAAGCGCTTTAGGCAATTGATGATTAAGAAATAAATTTTTTCAGTACAATACTTTTATTTTATTCTGTTATTTTTATAGTTAATCGTATTTATATTCAGTTTAAAACGAGTTGTTTTTTTGAAATTTTAAGGTTATGATTGTACAAAAATTTGAATCAAAACCGATTTATACTCAAACCATATGGACTTAATCTAATACAATGCACTAGGTGCAGTAATTTGTTAAAAAATCCATCATTTATTTATACAAAAGTCATAACTAAACAAATATTTTAGCAGTGATATCAATTTTCTGTTTTATCTACTATATTTTTCTTATAAGATTTTTGATTCTTATAACATCAACACAATAAACTATACAATAATAATAATAACTAGTACACTAGTTATTACTGTTACTAGTACACTAGTAGTTTTTGAAGTAAAACTTCTTTAATCGCTACTAGGGTGTAAATTCGTACAAATGCAACGGAAGTGCGTTACGGCCGAGTCGATTAAATCATCTCCATACGAGTCGATTGTGATTAGACGTCGTGTATGTGAATAGAGATTTGTCGTTGTATGCTTACCGGCGTCAACGTTGTATGCGTACCGATATCAACAAGGAAATCGGCATAGATAAACATTTTGAAGTTACAAGTACAAATCTTGATTTAATGAAAAATGCCTGAATTAGAAGAATATTTTACGTAGTTCCCTGAAAATAATAAAACAAATGAAACTTTTGGGCCGTGTATTAAACGTAAGTATATTGATTAGAAATTATTTCTATATTATTCGTAGTTTCTATAAATCTTTGAAGTTATTGAAATGGAAAATACTTTAAATATTACAGCCGTCAAAGAATGAGATTATTATATAGAGAAAAAGTAAAAAAATACAAGCAGTCAATGAATGTATGCTAATTGTAATTACGTGAAGTTCTTCAAACACAATTACATTATGAGTGAAGTTGCGAAAATAATATTTGTTTAGGTGTTGTTTAACATAATCCATTGTGTGAATGAATATTATAGAATTTATTAATCAGCAATTACTTCATTTCTCTAATAAAGGTTCATTTTTAAATGCTAATTACAATGACAAACCGATCATATCATATTTGATGAAGTATGACTTTAATTACATTATTGTTTTTAAATATTATACATATTTTTATTGCTATTATAAATATACAATTTATAATTTATCATTATATAAATGTGTATAAAGGTTGACACTAATAAATGTGTGCATTACGAGTGTTACCATATTACTGATAAACATTATTCAAAATTTTTATATGATGTATTTACTTTTATTTAAATGCCATCTTGTACAATAGCAAATAAGTTTTACTTCAATCGCGTGTGAACCTTACGCTCTTTTTTTAAATCTAAGTACGTCCCTGCTTTTCCGATGACCACCCACGCCCGCAGCGACGGCTGCGGTGAACGTTTGAATCGCGAAGAATGAAGATTGACTCGTATCAAAGGTCAGCGAGTGCCTTTAGGTCACACATGGGTCACACCGACGTTGAGATCATGTTGAGATTTATCGAAACTGGATAGAGACGGATAGACAAGGATAGAGACGGATAGAGAAGAATATAGAAATAGATAGAAAAGGATAGAGACAGATAGAGAAGGGCAGAGACGGGTAGAGTGAAATAGCAATAAATAGAGAAGGATACAAAAAGGGCAGAGACGGATAGAAATAAATAGAAATAGGAAGAGAAGGATAGAGACGGATAGAGAAGAGCAGAAACGGATATAAATAAATAGAAATAGATAGAGAAAGATAGAGACGGATAGAGAAGAGCAGAGACGGATAGAAATAAATAGAAATAGATAGAGAAGAATAGAGATTAATAAAGACGCATACATATTTATAGATATCGGTAATTATTATTTGTTCTATTTTCAACTACGCAAAAAAATTGAAAATGAACATTTACGTTTTAAAATCTCTTGAATATTTTGGGATTCTTCACAAAAAAATTATGTATGTGTTTGTAGTATATACAATTTATTTTTCTTTTTTCGGATAAAAATTTTTGTCTACAATTTTCGCGATTTCTACTGATAGGAAGATGTGCTGGTTAGTATTAGAGTATTAGGCAAAGGCAGGTCTAGCCGTTCCAAAGATATGAAGCAAAATTTATATTCACATTCTGAGTGTCATATTTAAAGATTCAAAAAATATTTTATTTGTATTTATGTAATGAAGATTTATTTGAAGTTTTGAAAATGCTGTCCTAGGTTTCGGTGATCCAGACAAAAAAGTTAAACTAGTGGTACATGGCATCGTGCCTTAAGGCAAATTAGTACGTAGTATATAGTACGCAGAGTTTATTTTTCTAATTTAAATAGATTTTGCTTGTCAGTGAAGTTCTTTTTTTTTTTAAAAAAAATGAGTTTATCACTACAGGTCCATTTTTTCATCAAATTGTGATTCAATTTGTTTGCCAGTAGCATTTCTTTATTGTGTAGGTGGCTTTGATTAATGTACTTTTCAAGATCATAATGTAATTACATAATATATATATATATATATATCGATTTATTTAAATAAATTACAAATAATTTTCTATTCAACGATTTTCTCACGATCTTTCAGACTAGAACCGGTTCTTTAAGTTCTGTACCAATTCCATTTTATTATGAATCATATAAACTGATCTTCTTCATACACAAGGTCAGTTCTATAAAATTAACATTTATTATATATATATATATATATATATATATATATATATAATAAAAAATTTCGTGTCATGATGTTTGTGACAATACTCCTTCGAAACTAATACTTCCTTGCAGCTTAACTGATCTTTATAAACTCCAACTACAATTATTTTTCATAGCCTTAAGTAGTAGCCTTTAAGGCTTTTCTTTAATTTTTTTATATTTTGTAGCTAAAGAGCACATGCAGCCCTTAATTTTCACCTGATTACTTTTTTTTATTGTCATATTATTTTCATATCTCAGTCAGGCAGGGATGCCAGGTAAAAGAAATTATGAAACAATTTTCATATATATTTTATATCTATTTCATTCTACATTTATAAGCCTTATATTTAAATATCTTTAACCTTTTCTACTCGGATGCTGCCGCTCTTGCGGCAAAATTCATATGAATTTCGCAACTCGCGAGTGAAAAGGGTTAATATCTCTTCAATCTCTATCTTCTACAACTTCGTTAGAATATTAAATTTAAATATAAATATCTTTATTATTATTAACTTCCCGTAGGGTAAGCTATTGTAATGGGCCGAAAATCGAAATTGAAAATTTTTACATTTCTCGACGTTTTGAAGGTTTCTGAACATTTAGCATACCTCAGAAAAAATGGATGTGTGTGTGTATGTATGTATGGATACAAATTTCCAGTCACGTTTTCGGGCGCACGGATCAACGGATTTGAATGGTTCAAAAAACATTCGATTCCTATTGATAGGGAGAAGGGCTGATTAGTTTTTGGCAAAGGCAGGTCGGGTCGTTTCGGAGATACGGAGCAAACAGTGCAGAAAATAGAAATCGTCTTTTTGAGAGAACGAAGTATCCGATTTGAATGATCTAAAAAACATTCAATTAGTAATGATTGGGAGAAGTGTTTATTAGTTTTTGGCAAAGGCAGGTTCAGCGATTTCAAAGTTACGGAGCTAAATATGTGAAAAATGGCAGTTTTTGAGGGTACTAAACGTTTGATTTAAATGATTCAAAGAACTTTCTGCTTGTCTTAACAAAATTATTGACTTTGGAAAAAAAATTTTGTTTCAACTTTTTTTTTTCAAGAAAAAAATTTTTTGTATATCAAAAATGATTCAGATTTTATTTTTAATTCTGACTATAATAACTTTAAACTATATAATAAAATTTTATTTTTAATTCTGACTAATATACTTTAAACAAATAATTTCAACTTTGCAATTCAGTTTATATAATTCTTATAAATATTAGATATGGTTACAATATTTATAATAATCTATTTGAAAACATTCAGTATTTCTCGAACACTTCGTTACGGTACTGGAAGTTCCAGCAATTTGCCTTGAGGCACGATGCCATACACCACTAGTTATTATTTTATTTTTAATCAAAACTTGTTTCATCCAAATGGGTATAAAAATAGTTGAATGATGACGATCTGACAGTTTTTATGAATAAATTAAAAATGTACTAAAAAATTCAAAATTAATTTAAGTATGAAAAAATGATTAATAATAAATTATGGTCCAGAAGAAGTGAGTTTTGTGAATGAATAATTTGTTTACTAATAGTAGCATATATAGTAATAATAATTATTAGATTTTTTTAACGTTTTTAAACGTCAACAACGTTTTTATTAAATTGTTAAAAGTGAAGCACAGAGTTATGTTTTACTTTTTCTAAATTCCTTAAAAACAATGTTACGCAATGATGTGAATTAAATGTTTCTTATTTGTAACTATACACGATATAAACCAATCAAAATCGTGTTGAGAACAATGTTTCACCGTTGTAACATTATTTATATGTTACGTTAACGTTAATGTTTCGTCATTGCAACGTAACTGTCCAAACAGGCAGCCATTATAATTTTTTGTCGTGTTTATAGGTTATGCGTGATGTGAAAAAATACGATGATTAAATAAAAAACTATAAAAATAGTAAAAGGGAAAAATTTATAAAAAGTGTAAAACGGAACCCCTAGAGAAATCGTATCTATTTTTATGAACATTACGCAAAGTATCGAAAATTATGCAGAATCATCATCATTACCGCAACCCTAATCAAATCCCACAACCCATGCCCATGCCTGTGGATCTAATGCTCGATCCCTTACGCAAATATCCAGATATTTACCCAGACTCAATCATGGACAGACACAACTTTTCAACTCTCCAGCCCAACCAGGACACCATTTCTAATTCCTCCAGAGTGTCCCAACTAAGCGCCGACATGCAGCGAAATATTGAAGAAGATTTCGCCAAAAATCATAAATGTTGCAATCACCGCAAGAGACCAAGGTCTTCTAAACGAGTGTCTTTTAAGAACCATGACACCTGCATCCATGATGCCAATTATGTTGACACGTGTCGTCGTGGTAATGGAAATTATTTTGATTCGGATGTGGTCAGAAGAGATCTAGATGGTCCTGCTAGTATTAATCGTTTGGGTGTAATTAACGAGGGAAATGAGGAGTATTGTCCTCATGGTAAACAGATGCATGGTGGGATTTATCAAAGAAAGGTGCATTGCATCCAAGATGAATTTGATAGAAAAACTTCAGCATGTGATGGGTGTGCGAATTTGATCAAAGAGAATTGGTAGGTATCCTGGTATTCTAATAGATTATGCTCACTTTACTACTTATTTTGTCTTAGGTACAAGAAGTATTCGAGCGAGCTTCCTCGTAATAAGTACGGTTGCGAACACCTTCCATCGAAGACCAATAACACGTCACAACCTAGATCTTCAACATGTAACCAAATGCACAACGATATAGACTATTCTGGTTTGGACCAACCACAAACCAGCAAAACCTTTAGACATTCAGACTTCCATCAAACGAGAAAAAAGTGTGATGTTCACTTTCCGCCAAGCAAAACAGCAACTCAGTTACAGAGTGAAATGCATTTTATGTATAACAATAACGGCGTAGACGTCAATATTTGTAATAATTCAACACCCAACAGTAATATTAACCCTTTTCGTCAAGGTGCAGAAACAAAATTCGAAAACCAAGAGACGACCAATACACATTCTGCAATCATGACTGATCTCCAAACTTGCAGCTCAACAAAATCTCAAGCCAAAATTGAACCTTGGTATGATAAAAAGAAAAATCAAGACACCAATCCTGTTAGTGATACGTGTAAGATTATTTCCAATTATTTGGAACCATCTAAAACTGCCGTGCCAAAGTGCAAGAGGAGTTTAAGGAGGAATTTAAGTGGCGGTACTGATTGGGCTGATCAAGTATCTGATACTGATTTAAAAGAGGGACATGCAGCTACTTTGAAAGCTTTGCAGGATGTTTCTGATAAAATTAAGAAATTGACCCAAAGGACAGACTGGTCGCCTAAGAAACAGTCTCCAAAACCTCATGATGATGGAAATAAGTACAATATAGTTGTTTTAAAAAAAATCAGTGGAGATAAATTAAAAGGAAAGCCTAAAAACTACTCAAGCTGGTATAATAAGCCTATGAGATACTCAGGGCACAGAAAGAAGTACACGGATCGCGCGCAAGGGGCTCAAAGTAGTCCTATTTGGCGCGTGGATTCTTCAAGATTGCGTTCGTATCCTGGATGTAGTGGAGGTGGACAAATCAGAGAATTTGGAACCCAGTATGAACCTTCTTTTGAAACTTGCATTAACAAGGAACGCTTAATGAATGTTGTGGAACCGTTGAAAAGTGATGAGTTTAAGAATAATTATAATAGATCGTGGGAACTGAAACAACCGATCATTTATCCTATGATGCCCTCATGGAATACGCCTTATAGACAATACTACGCCTATAATTTTGGCGGGGGCCTCAACCAAAATTTCAGCAGCGTTTATACGAACAGAGGCACAAATTTTGCTCAAACGTCTTACGTTCCTTATGATGGATACTGCACGAACTTCGGGACAGTCCTGAGGAAACCTACAGGCTACTTTGTTTATAGCAACTGCGACCAAGATACTCCTAGCTGCAAACACACATGCAAAACCTCCCACAAAAAACATGATCCACCAGACATGTCAGAGGCTTCATGCCAAGCTATCTCTTCAACTTCGGTACCTTGCTGCAAACCCAAATCCGATCCCAAAACCAACTACCTTAGCCGGCAGCCTCCTGGTGCCAGTTTGAGGGGCTCTATGCGTTACTGGAAAAATCCGCCACAGCTCAAAAGACCTTACGACAAATCTGCTGTTAAAAAGAACCTCACCAACAAAGTGGCGTACCACAGGTCAATTGTGAAGCCTTGTTGTAAGCGCCAAGACTACAATCGGCCTGTGGTGCCCCATTTGAGGCACGGGGACAGAGGGAATCATAGGCAGACATCTGCTGGGCCTTACAGGCGGCCATATTATGACAGGGATGATTTGTTGGAATTGCATATGAAATAAAACAAAATAAAATTGGGCCATAATAATAGGAGACAGAGGAAAACATATGCAGAAACCAGACATCGGTTGAGCCTTACAGGCGGCCTTGTTATGATAGGAATGATTTGTTGGAATTGCATATGAAAGATAATAAAAAAATCTGGGCCATAGTATTGTTTTTTATTGCTTATTGGCAAGTTGTATGGGAACTAGATAATTAAATTGGTACACTGGTGGACTGGTAAATTTATGGACTGGTAAGTTGGTTGACTGGTAAATTGGTTGCCAGGTAAACTGGTGAATAGGTAGAGAGGTAGACAAATAGAGACATGTAGACTGGAAGACAAGAAAACTGGTAGACTAGATGCAACAAGTTTTGGCTTTTTTGTTTAAATTTTTAATTTAAAATAAAACTTAACTAGTTACATCTGGTATAAGTCATGAGATTCCACATCGTTCATTTATCTGAACTTGAACTCGTGTTACATAACCTCACTTGCGATCTTCAACTCGTCGTGAGAATTGAAATTAACATATAATTATTAATTGTTTAAATAAATTATATAAATTAGAATAATTCATTCATTGTTTATAATTTATAAGTTAGTTTGAAAACAATTTGAATTATGATAACGACTTTTATTGCGTAGATTTTTGCATTTTTTTGCAATTTGCAAGTTATCGTAGATTATTTTTATTTTTGCGTGGGAAGTAAAAATATTTATTAAATTAGCCAATAATTTAAAAAATAATATTTGATGTTGTTTTGTATATAATTTATATTTATCATTTAATTATTAATTATTCAAAATATGATAGTAGGGTAAGTTATAGTAATCGCAAAAAATCGAAAATGAAAATATTTATGTATCTTTACGTTTTAGAAGTTTCTGAACATTTTGGCATACTTTAGAAAAAATGGATGTATGTGTGTGTGCGCGTGTGTGTATGTGTGTGCGGATACAAATTTTCGTCGACGATTTCGGGAACACCGATCAACCGATTTGAATAATTCAAAAAACATTCGATTCGTATTGATAAGGAACGTGTGAATTAGTTTTTGGCGAAGGCAGGTCTAGCCGTTCCGAAGATATGGGGCAAATTGTGCCAAAAATGGTAACTCCGTTTTTGAGGGATAATATATATATATATATATATATATATATATATATATATACATATATATATATATATATATACATATATACATATATATATATATACATATATATATATATATATATATATATATACATATACTTGCTGACCCGGCAAACAGTCAGTAGGCATAACAGACATTTTTAGAAAGTGTTTAGTATAAATAATAACTAACTAATTCTTCATTTAAAAGTGTATAGAATCTAAGTGAAAGGGCTTTTAACACAAATTAAATTGATGATTTATCCACTGCAACGCATGGCACATATACATGTTCCTCAATGTGATACTGATATCATTTAAACTTTGGTACATTTTGATCTATTATTACTGCACTTTTCATTTTTAATTAACTTTTGAATTACGGAGCAAAAGCCGTATATTAATAATAAAGAAAAACTAGTGGTGCGTGGTATCGTGTCTTAAGGCCAATTGTTGAAACTTCTCGTACCGAAAATTATTTTTGTCTTTAAAATCTTTCAAATTTTTTGAAAACTTTGAAAAAATGAGATTTTTCAGAATTATGAAAATTTTGAATAAATTTCATTTTTTTGAAAAATTAGAATTTTTTTATATTTCGAAGTTTTTATTATACTTTGAATTTTTCTGAAAATTTTGACCTCTTCAAAGCAATGGTGCAGAACAATTAAGAAAACTGACCCCAAATTTTAAAAAAAAGAATAAGTGGTTGAACAACCCTTGATGAATTTTTCATTAACTTAAAAAACTTTGAATTGAAACTAAGACAAAAACACTCATTGATTTCATATAAAAACTTATTCGATTACTAAAGTGACTATTAAGAAAAAGTGATTTGTGTTAGGAAGTTAAACCCTTTCCACTCGGATGCCGCCACTCCGGCGGCAAAATACATATCAATCTCACAAATCACAAGTGGAAAGGGTTAAAATTGTGGGCAATATGTGTTTTGTAATTACCAATTTATCTTAATTATTATTTTTATTATTCCTTTTGTTTATAGTACTCTGCGATATAATCTATAATACAACTTTAATTATTATTCTTATTGTTCTTATTATAATTATTCTTAATATCTTACAATTAGGTCCCTGTTTAATATTTACCATCAGCTCCCTGTCTATAAATTAATGTCGTTCAAGATGAAATAATTAATTTTTTTCTAATTACATCACAAGGTTTATGTGTAATACAATTTGTTCAATAACAATAATAATAATAATTTACTATTGTTATAAATAAATTAGATTGTAAGTGAAATGTATTTATAAACATTATTAACGAATGATTAATTGTTAATAGTTATATATATATTTATATATATATATATATATTATATATATAATTCTCGTGTCATGAAGTTCGTCACAATACTCCTCCGAAACGGCTTGACCGATTTTTAAGAAATTATATAATCACGTTCAGTATGACTAAGAATTAGACAACAATTATATTTCATGCCTCTTAGTTGTAAGGGTTGGTAAAACTTAAAATTCGTTGGACTAAATTCTTTAATTCTAATTTTTTATAATTTGTAATTAAAAAACACATTCAGCCCTCAATTTTAACCCTTCTTACACAAACCCCTTTTTCGTAATAGTCATTTTAGTAATAGAATATCTTTTCATGTGCAGTCAATGAATGTTTTTGTCTTAGTTTCAGGTCATCAGACATTTTTATCAAGGGTTGTCCAACCCTAGTATTGTTTTTGTCTTAGTTTTCGGTGTACATTCTTTTACAAAATTCCTGGTAACTTTGAAACCATTCGATTAATATGAATGATGCATTATACAAATTTGTTTAAAACTAAATTATCTATAATTTCTTCTAACAAAAAAATGCCCTAGGACAAATCGGTTTACTTTAAAATTGCAATCGAAAGTGCTTAAAATATTCCAGTTATAATTCAATAAAAAAAAATTGAAACAAAAAATTTTTTTTTCAAAGGCAATTATTTTGTCAAAACAAACAGAAAGTTTTTTGAATCATTCAAATCGTATGCTTATTTCTTCCAACCTCCAAAGCGGCTGGACCTGCCTTCGCGCAAAACTAATCACCACTTCTCCCAATCATTACGAATTGAATATTTTTTGGATCATTCAAATCGGATGCTCCGTTCTCTCAAAAACTCGATTTCTATTTTCTGCACTCTTTGCTCCGTATCTAGCTCTTTTCCCTATCAATAGAAATCGAATGTTTTTTGAACCATTCAAATCAGTTGATCCGTGCGCCCGAAAACGTGGACGGAAAATTGTATCCATACATACATACCAACACACATCTATTTTTTCTGAGGAATGCCAAAGTGTTCAGAAACCTTCAAAACGTCGAGAAATGCAAAAATTTCCATTTTCGATTTTCGGCCCATTACTATAACTACCCTACGGGAAGTTAAAAAATTATAATACTTAATTTTTTTTTTTTTTATTTTCAAAAAAATTGAAATTACAATTACGGTACGGGTAGCTCCAGCAATTTGTCTTAACACACGATGCCACTCACACCTAGTAATTTTATAGATTAAATCCACCGCGTCCTATATCTTATCACCTTTTAAAAAAATCGAAAGTAATAACATCACAGTTTCATCATTGTTATGAATTCGTATAATACGTTTCGACTGTTACAGTGACCTTCATCATTTTATAAGAACATCTCATTGTTCTCGATGGAACTAAGAAAAAAAATTGACATCCGATTACGAAATGGATTCGTTTTAATTTAATTCCATTGCAATAAACAAATTGCCTAATAATAAAATAATAAAAATCTATTATTGAATTGACGGTGATCTTTATTATTTGTAGGTTGGTCAACTTGCCTTATATGGTAATGCAATAAACTTCAGATTGGTAAGAATCGTATGAGATTTATGTTATTAGTATTAACTTCCCGTAGGGTAAGTTATTGTAATCAACCACAAATCGAAAATGAAAATTTTTGCATATTTTTACGTTCTAGCGGTTTCTGAACATTTTGGCATACCTTAAAAACAGTGGATGTGTGTATGTGTGTATACAATGTTTTGTCCACGTTTTCGGATCAACCTATTTGAATAGTTTGAAAAACATTCGATTTCTATTGATAGGGAGATGTGCTGACTAATTTTTGGCAAAGACAGGTCCAGCCGTTTCGGCGATACGGAGCAAAGAGTGCAGAAAATAAAAATCGAGTTTTTGAGAGAATGGAGCATTCGACTTGAATGGTGCAAAAAATATAATTTGTTATTAGGAGAAGTGATGATTAGTTTTCGGCAAAGGCAGGTCCAGCCGTTTCGGAGATACGGAGCAAAGAGTGCAGAAAATAAAAATCGAGTTTTGAGAGAACTAAGCACCCGATTTGAATGATTCAAAAACTTTCTACTTGGGTTGACGAAACGATTGACGAAACTTTTGGAGAATTTTTTTTGTTTTATTTTTTTTAATTTCCCAAAAAATAAACTAAATTTTATTCTTCGAATATTTCATTATGGCTCGAAAAGTTCTAGCAATTTGCCTTAAGGCACGATGCCATACACCACTAGTTATTTCATTATAATTATTTAACTTTATCATTAATACTAGTATGTAACCAAATTACTAAATGTGTAACAATTACGTAGCATAAACGTAACAAAGTATACTTTTATTGAATTAAGTATTTTCTATTATTATCATTACCAATCTTATAATTATTTATTACACTTTCTGAAGGATAAGTATGTTTTTACCAGAAAATCCGACATACCAATTTTGTATTTTCCCGACGTTTTAAGTAATTCTGAACCGTTTGACAGCAATTTTGGAGAAGGTATGTGTGTGACGTACCTAAGCGTCGTTTTCTCAAAAACGGCTGAACCGATTTTAAAAATTTAAAAGCAATTTGATGTTGCTCGAATAGTACTCGCGTTGATTAGTTTCGCGAGACGATCAGTCGAGCCGTTTCTTTTTAATTTGTTGGTTCTCGCAAAAATCCTGAACCGATTTTAAGAATTTAAAATCCGAGTATACCGAGTTCTTGTAGAATTAAATTGTATGGAAGCAATGTTGAGGATTATTTATTTTTGTGCAAATTTTTCAAATACGCCATTCATATTAATCGAATGGTTTAAGAAGTTACAAGAGAATTAATAAATAAATGCACAAACAAGTCAATTGACGATACAATGTGATGATTTTCAAACATCTGAAATATATACATTCGACTACAATTTTAAAGTATATCAAGTTGTCGTAGAGTCTTTTATTATTGGAAAAGGTTATAGATAATTTAATTTTGAACAATTTTGTCTAATGCATCATTCACATCAATCGAATGGTTTAAATGTTACAACAGAATCATTAAACAAGTGCACAAAAAATTAACAAAATCAGACAGCCTTCTATATAGTCCATTTATATCACCGTGTTCTGAAGAAGTTTTACTTCAAATAATCCTCTGTATTATGTGAATGACCTCACTTCGATTCCAAGAGTTCCGTATCAAGTGTTAATTACAAGTGCACGTGTCGGAATTATAATTAATCAACGTTTAATTAAATGCAAATTATTGATTTTATTTCTATGGAATTATTAGTAATCATAATTATTCATCGATTTTGACCCCTGGATAAAAATGACCCCAAAAATTTTGCATAAATTAATAATATAACTAGTGGGACGCATGGCATCGTGCCTTAAGGCAAATCACTAGAACTTCCCGTACCAAATTTTTTTTTTTTTTAAGTTTAACATTTTTGAAAAAAAATTACTCTGAAAAATTAGAGTTTTGAGAAACTATAAATTTTCGACAAAAATTTACTTTTTTTTTAAAAAAAAAGACTTTTTGAAGAAAAATTTATTTTGAAATATTTTAGAAATTCTGAACTTTTTTTTCAAAGCAATCGTACTGCTTGAACTGCATAGAGACGAAATATCGAAGCGCGTAAGCGCCGCGTCGCCGTCTAACTGATAAATATTAGTACGGAACCCATAGGAATGTAAACAAAATTTAAACTTATTTTTAAAATCTCTATAAAATATCTGATAATTTGATGTGCATATGTCTAATGATCATTTTTGACCGTGAAATGGCATTTTTATTTAATTTTTTCACTAGATCTCCGAAACCGCTAGACCTGCCTTTATGAAAATTTAATCAGTTCTTCATCTTGTCAATACAAGTAAAATGATTGTTGAATTATTAGAATAGGACGCTCCGTTCTCTTAAAAACTGAGTTACCGTTTGTGGCACTTTTTGCCCCGTATCTTTGAAATGGCTAGACCTGCCTATGCCAAAAACTAATCAGCATGTCTTTTTATCAACAGCAATCGAATGTTTTTTGAATAATTAAAATCAGTTGAACCGTGTTCCTGAAATCGTCGTCGATAATTTGTGTCCGCACACACACACACACACACATACATCCATTTTTTCTTAGGTATCCCAAAATGTTCAGAAACCTCTGAAACGTAAAGATATATAAAAATTTTCAAATTCGATTTTTTTGCGATTACTATAACTTACCTTATAAAATATAAAAAAAATATTTTTTATATTTTTATATTTTTGTATTAAAACAAAATAGTTATACAATAAAATTTACTAATTAACAATAATAAACTATAAACTATTAATTTTTGTTAAGATTATAGTATTTTATTCTATACTATTAAAATAGTTATACAATAAAATTTACTAATTAACAATAATAAACTATAAACTATTAATTTTTGTTAAGATTATAGTACTTTTTCTATACTATTAAAATAGTTATACAATAAAATTTACTAATTAACCATAATAAACTATAAACTATTAATTTTTGTTAAGATTATAGTACTTTATTCTCGCTTAATACGCATTGCACTTATCCCGCATATTACGCATTTTGGTCCATGGGGAATTGTCTCAAAATATCTGAATGTCTATTTTAATTTTTTTATTTATGTGTTATCAAAGTTATTAGATAATTAAGTTTTACATAACTTTTGTTTTAAACATTTTTTAAGTAAAACTTCTTTAGGGGCAACCAGAGTGTAAATCCGTACAAATGCAACGGAAATGCGTTACGGCCGATAAGATAAGATAATAGTCGAGTGTCAATGATTCGTCATTCGCTCTCGATGATGTTATTCCTATACGGGTCGATTGTGATTGGTCATCGCGTATTTGAATAGAGATCTGTCGTTGTAGCGTACCGGCATCAACGTTGTTTGCGTACCGATATCAACAAGGCAATGGGCATAGATAAATAAACATTTTAAAGTTACATCGTGGTACAAATCTTGATATAATGAAAAATGCCTGAATCACAAGAATATTTTACCCTGTTGCCCGTAAATAATTAGAATGAAAATAATAAAACAAATGCAGCATTTGCACCGTGTATGAAACATAAGTTCATTGTAATAATTTCTATATTATTCGTAGTTTCTATAAATTTTTGAAGTTATTGAAATGGTAAATATTTTTTAGGCAAAACAGATATTACAGCTGTTCAAAGAATAAGATTATATCGCCAGCGAAAAAGTGAAAATAATACCATCAGTCAATGAATGTATGTTAATTTTAATTACATGAAGTTCTTCAAACACAATTTGTTTGTTTAGGCGTTGTTTAACATAATCCACTATGTGATCGAATATTATAGAATTTATTAATCAGCAATTACTTAATTTCTCTAATGAAGGTTCATTTCTAAATGCTAATTACAATGACAAACCGATCATGTCATATTTGAAGTATGACTTTAATTACATTATTGTTTTACATATTTTTAATGCTATTATAAATATATAATTTATAATTTATCATTATATAAATGTGTGTAATGGTTGACAATAATAAATGTGTGCATTACGAGTGTTACCATATTACTAAAAAACATTGTTAAAAATTGTTATATGATGTATTTATTTTTACTTAAATGCCATCTTGTACAGTAGCTAATAAGTTTTACTTCAATCGCGTGTGAACCTTACGCGCACTCTTTTTTTTACTTATTTACTTATCTATATTGTTTCGCAATCCTGACAGTTGATTTCAACAAGATTCCTTTAAGATTTTTATTATAAATTAAACAATTAACTAATTAATTAAATAATTATTTAAATTAATTAAATAATTAACTAATCCATATGCATGTATGATTTTTCTGGAGAAGGGGGCACCCGTTTAGGTCTTTATATCACCGATGAGTAATCTGGGGGCTCTGACAGAAAGTATAAATACGGAGTCACGTTTTTGCAGAAGGACAGTACTGTTTTTGATTTTGTAAAGAAATTAATAATAATAATAATAATTGTTGTTATTATTTTTTGTGTTTGTAATAAATATTTGTTTATAATAAATTTATTTGAGTAAAAAAGTGCTCCGGACGATCTGTGTTGAAATGAAATCGGTAAATTTTTTGGTGTTTTTCGTGAAGATTAAATAAATTTATTTACTATATATATATATATATATATATATATATATTATATAAATTAATTAAATACGAAATTAATTTAATTATATATATTAGTGTGTCACTTATTTTTATTGTGTTAGTTACAAGTTTTTTTTATTTTAATTATTTTGTTAATTTTTTTTGAATATGTATTTTTTATTATACGTTATCAAAAAGATGATAAAAATTATTATAAATTGATTTACAATGATTTATAATGTTCACAACAAAATTATTTTCAAAAAATTGTTATCAATTTATCTTTTTTTTTTCTAAATAATTATCTCATTACACAATTTCTTCCCAAACAAATTCTTCCTAAATGAATTTGCTACACATTTTTTCTCCAAAAACTTTTTTGCTAGACAATTTTATTCTTCTCAAAGAATTTTTCTTTGTCATTCCTGGTGTTCCTACCGGACGTTTCCTGAAACTCCTTAGCGTCGCCATCATATGCCTCTTGAAAGAAACCATCCTCGTCTTTGTGCTCCTTGTAGATTTAGACTTCCAAAGACTCGTCCTTTCTTCTAGACTTCCAAAAACTTTCTTGCTAGATAATTTGTTTCTTCTCTAAGAATTTTTCATAGGCATTCCTGGTGTTATCACCAGACGTTTCCTGAAATTTCTACCATGTGCCATCTGAAACAAACCATTCTCGTATTTGTGCTTCTTTTAGACTAGACTTTCAAAAACTTTCTTTGTCATACAATTTTGTTCTTCTCAAAGAATTTTTCCTGGACGTTCCTGGTGTCTTTACCGGATGTTTACTGAAATTTCTTAGCAACTCCACCATGTGCCAGCTGAAAGAAACCATTATCGTCCTTGTGCTCCTTGTAGATTTTTCCTAGACTTTTAAAAACTTTCTTGTCAGGCAAATTTTTTCTTCTCTAAGAATTTTTCCTGGTGTCACCACCAGACGTTTCCTTAAACTCCTTAGTGTCTCAACCAAATGCCTCCTGAAAGAAACCATTCTCGTCCTTATTCTCCTAGACTATTAGACACACCACCCTGGGGAAAAGATAAATGATAGATTGTCCTAGATAAATGATGTTATTGGATTAGTATATATGATAAATTGTCCTGTTGGACAAGTATAAATGATAAATAGTCCTGTTGGTCTAGATGGTAAATTATCCTGTTGGACAAGCCTAGATGGTGAATTATTCTATAGGACAAGTATAGATGATGAATCATTCTGTAGAACCAGTATAGATGATGAATTATCCTGTCGGCTAACACTTTTTGTCTAAACAACTTCATCGCAATCACATTCTTTATAAACTATTTCGTACTAAACTTTTTTCCCTAAAACAACTTCATTCTTAGCCATTTTTTTTTTCAGTTTTTAATATTGGCAGCAGTGGCATGTTGCGCATGCGCACGTCCACAGTACAACCAATACCCGAGACAAGGCTACCAACCGCAGCAGTATCAGCAACAGAGGCAGCAGTATCAGCAGCAACAGCAGTACCAACCTCAGAGACCTTTTGTGCCTATAACTTCATACTATAACGAAATCAACCCTGATGGATCTTATCAATATGGGTGAGATTTTTAAAAATTTGAGTCACTAATTTTGTGCTTTCTCCACGGTTCAAGTCATCTTGAATCGTTTGGCACAGAAAATAAATAGAAATATGTGTATGGGCTTCTTACTTTTGACAAAGCCATTGGATTTAACTTGACTCAAGTTGATCAGTTTCGCACCATGTTCTGCCAAGCAGTTTCTTTATAATTTCACTTACAACTAGTTCTTTTTTTTTCAGATATTCGACAGGTGATGGACAGCAGGCACAAGAGCAAGGTTATTTGAAAAACGCGGGTAATCCAGAGGCGGAGGCCCAAGTGATGCAGGGCTCTTACTCTTACACAGCCCCCGACGGGACCCCCATAGAAGTCAGATACATCGCCGACGAAAATGGTAAGATAATTATATAATTCAATAATTATATATATATATATATATATATATATATATATATATATATATATATATTGTTGTGTCCCGAGGCAGGTCCATGACCTTGAAGTTACTCGGTTGTCTAGGTGCAAAGTGCGGAGTGCAAGTTTTTAGTTTTTTGCGAATAACTCAAAATTTTGTTTCTGTTTATGAGAAAACTTTGTTTATGATTAAATTTTGAATATTTTTGCACAAAAAAAATTTTAGTACTACTAACAGTTTTTTAAATATTGTGCATTCAAAGTAGTTAATAAATCGCTCAAGATAAGCTTTGCAAGTTTTTAGTTTTTTACAAATATTTCAAAATTTTGTTTGGGGCATTAAATTTATTTTTAAAAAATAATATTTGTTGATAAATTTAACACATATTTCATTAAAAGCAACATGCAACAACAAAAGATAATTAAATTTTACACAAATTTGGTATATAAATAAAATTTGTGCCTTTCACCAATTTGGAAATAAGAGCCTTAACAAAATTTGTAATAGTACAAATGCTTTGGACAGATTTTTAGTTTTTTGCAAAAATCTCGAATTTTTTTTTGCCTCATCATACTAGTATATTAAGAAGATTTATAAACAATATAATTTTGTACATGTTTTGCAAATAAACAAATTCTAAATTATTTCTACGACATTGCATAAATTTCGTGAAAGTACGGTGCAAACCTTTACTTTGTTGCAAATGTCTTAAAATTTTATTAACAAATTCTTTCCCCCAAAACAAGTTTCATCATCTACATAAATTTATAAACAAATGTACATATAAATTTCGTCATTTGTTTATACAATTACATTACAATTTACCATTTAATTCGAGTATTTAACCTCTCCTTTGCGTTACGCAAAAAACGAGTATTTGCTCCAACGCAAAATATCATCGTTTGACTTTTGATGTCGAAATTTTATAAGATTTATTACAATTTCACTTTAATAATAAAAAATTTTATTAAATGGTATTTTAAGATAACAGACTTGTTTTGAAGTTTAAACCATGTCAATTGGTTATACCTATTGGTGAGTTGCAGGGGATAGGTGTAAATTTTTAGGTTTGCGGTACAATTTTTTAGTTTTTGTAAAATATTTCAAAATCTAGTTAATAGATTGTTTTTGGCAATGTTGTAGATTATTAAATTTTGCATATTTTTTGTATTTTAAGCAACTTTATATCTTAAACCGCTCTGGAGATACAAATTTTTGAAAACGATCAATGTAAATTCAAGAGTATGTGCTAGTATTGTATAATGATCTCAAATTGTAGGTACATTTTTTTAGTTTTTGTAAAATATTTATTAACTTCCCGTAGGGTAAGTTATTGTAATGGGCCGAAAATCGGAATTGAAAATTTTTACATTTCTCGACGTTTTGAAGGTTTCTGAACATTTTGGCATACTTCAGAAAAAATGGATGTGTGTGTGTGTGTGTGTGTGTGTGTATGTATGTATGGATACAAATTTTCGCCTACGTTTTCGGGCGTACGGATCAACCGATTTGAATGGTTTAAAAAACATTCGATTCCTATTAATAAGGAGAAGAGCTGATTAGTTTTTGGCAAAGGCTGGTCCAGCAGTTACGGAGATAAGGAGCAAAGAGTGCAGAAAATAGAAATCGAGTTTTTGAGAGAACGGAGCATCCGATTTGAATGATCTAAAAAACATTCAATTAGTAATGATTGGGAGAAGTGGTAATTAGTTTTTCGCAAAGCCCAGCTATTTTGAAGATACGGAGCTAAATGTACAAAAATGGCAGTTTTTGAGAGAACTAAGCGTCCGATTCAATTGATTCAAAGAACTTTCTGCTTGTCTTAACAAAATAATTGATTTTGGAAAAAAAAAATGGTATCATTTTTTTTTTTTTTTAATTTTTTGTATATCGAAAATAATTCAGATTTTAGTTTTAATTTTGACTATAGTTCTAATATACTTTAAACAAATAATTTCAACTCTGCAATTCAGTTTATATAATTGTTATGAATATTAGACAATGTTACAATATTTATAATAATCTATTTGAAAACATTCAATATTCCTCGAACATTTCGTTACGGTACGGAAAGTTCCAGCAATTTGCCTTAAGGCACGATGCCACCCACCCCACTAGTTTAAACTATGGATTCTCTAGTGTTTGTTTATTAATAAGTGTTGTAGATTATAAAATTTTGCACATTTTTTGCGTTTCAAGCAACTCTCTATCTTGAACCCTTTTTGAGATATAAATTTTTAAACATAAACAATATAAATTCAGGGGTCTGTTGAAGATCTTGAGTCATGACCCCAAATTTCGGTACATTTATTTAGTTTTTGTGAAATATCTTTTAAACTTACACCGTCATTAAGCGAGAAAGCGTACTATACGGGATAGATAAAATATGATTTATGTGCAGGAACTGCCTCTTATGCTAGAAATTGTATTTTTATTTTTTGTGTGTATGTTAACCAATTATTGAGATTTTGTCGACGTTTTCTAAAAATAAGGCTGGACCGATTTTAAAAAATTTAAAAGCCACTCGATGTAATTTGATAAGGGCTAGTGTTTGTCAATTTTGCGCGACGAATGGCCAAGCCGTTTCTTTATAATTATCAGAAAAGTGTTTTTTTTTGTCCACGTTTTAGCCCACAATCTTCAGGGCATCCGATTTGAATGATTCAAAAAACATTTTAATAATATATTTGAAAACATTTATATTGTCAATAATATTATATTTATACTACTAATTTTATTTTGTCAAATAATAAGAAATATCCTTCACAAATCTTAAATATTAACATTTTAGCAAAGTTATCCAGTACAAATTGTTAATATTATTTATTATTAATTATTTATATACATAATTATCAACTATTTTTATTACAAAGAATTAATATTTATATTTTGTTAAATATTTATATCACTAATTATTCATTTTGTCAAATAATAGAAAAAAATCCTGCACAAATCAAGAATATTCCCATTTTAGCAAAGTTATCCACCACAAATTGTTAATATTATTTTTTATTAATTATTTATATACATATTTTATCAAGTATTTCTTCTACTAATTATTAATATTGCTGTTTTATTAAATATTTATATTACTAATTCTTCATTTTGTCAATTAATAAAATATTTTCTTCACAAATCTTGAATATTCCCATTTTAGCAAAGTTATCCACCACAAAGTATTAATATTATTTTTCATATTGAAATATTTTTTTATTCACATATTTTATCAACTATTTCTTCTACTAATTATTTACATTGTTATTTTATAAATATTATTGTTATTAATTTTTTTCTCTTCTCTAGGGTTCCGTGCAGAAGGTGCTCACTTACCGACTCCTCCACCAATTCCTGAAGCGATTCAGAAGTCTTTAGATTACATTGCAAGGACACAACAACAAAGTCAACAATATGGCCAACAACAATATCAACAGAGATATTAAACAACAATATCAACAGAGATATTGAACAACAATATCAACAGAAACACATCGCTGCAACCTCAACTTACAAGATAATATAAGTATCTTCGAAATAAACTATAAAAATCATATATAATAATAATTATAGTCACTATATGTATATATATATATATATATAATTATATATATATATACATTATTTTGTCCAATTTTTCGTAAAGTTTAAGTTCTCGATATGTACCTTTAAGTGTTCTAAAACTTGTATTAATATTATTTTATTTTTAATAAATAAACATAATGGAATTTGTTAAGATACTTTTATTCATATAGTACATATGAGTAAATGCATAATTTATATTAAATTTGATAAATTGAAGATAAAAAGAATAAAATTACATAAATATTTACTATTTTAAATAGTAATTCGATTAATTAATTAAAGTTTCTTTTAATCACAGATATGGGACATCATTAGATAAAAGAAAAAAAATCGCACAAATATTTTTATTTACAGATATTTGATTTATACATGCTGAAGAATATTATTGTAGTTCAAAGCAATATGAAATGTTTAAAACTTATTCTATAACTTAAAGGAAATGTAAGGAATTGTGGAAAAGTCAATGAGTATTTAAACAATAATTTTAAAAAATTGTATGTGCTATGAAGATACACTTGCAGGATTATAGGACACTTTACAACTTTATTCGGAACACTTTTTACTTTATTGTGGAAAACAAGATACAATTTGTAACCAAATACTAAAGACACTGGACCATAGATAAACTTATTATTCCTATTTTATATAGTAATTCCATTAATTAATTAAAGTTTCTTTTAATCACAGATATGGGCCATCATTAGATAAAAGAAAAAAATTGCACAAATATTTTTATTTGCAGATATTTGATTTATACATGCTGAAGAACATTATTGTAGTTCAAAGCAATATGAAATGTTTAAAATTTATTCTATAACTTAAAAGAAATGTAAGGAATTGTGAAAAGGTCAATGAGTATTTAAACAATCATTTTCAAAATTTGCATGTACTGTGAAGATACAGTTGCAGGATTATAGGACATATTCAAACTTTATTTGGGCCACTTTTTACTTTGTGGAAGACAAGATACAATTTGTAACCAAAATTTATACAAAAGATACTGGAACATGTAGTTTAAACTATTACCATACCAATTGTTATTAAAAAATATTGTGTTCATAAAAAAAGAAGTGTATGTATGATAGTATTATTGTACAAAATTTATTCTTCTTGAAACTTGTCTAATGTATGGACATTGTTTATTAATTATGGTTTTCAAGTAATTAACTGTAATATAAAACAGTGTACTAATGCAAGTGTTTTTAAAGTACATAGCCTATGCAGATGTTTTATAACCATAATTATTTATTATTGTAACCTTTAAGAACAAAGAATATTAAGCGAATTTAAAATTTTTAGTTTTAAAATTTGAATTTCGCGCCTTCGACTTTGTCACTTTGATTAGTTTCGTACTTCATGGCAGTTCGTTCTTGATGGCAGCCATTTTTATAGAAAATTTTGTGACAGATGTGTGCAAATTAATTAATTAGTGTTTTTAATTGTTTTTCTAATTAGTTGTTATTAATTTATGCATTATATTGTTCTACTAATTATTCACATCAATTTGATATAAAATTCGTGTATGATGATATATTTTTAAAGCAGATATGTGACGAAGTACTTCAGCCTTAACCTATCTCTGTCAAAAATTTTAATTCTAATTAATTGTATAATCAAATACTTTATTTACAGCTTCCAATGTATCCTTTATATTTATTCATATATGCAATTGTCAAATATGTCTAGTATGTAAGATTCAGAAGGCTGCAAGTACTTCTGTGATGTATCTTTATTTTGTCAAATTCTAGGTCACAAAATTCTCTAATGTGCTCGTTGCTTTGTTGTTCGTCGTGTCGTGTGTTGAGTCCCGAAGACTCCACTTGGACATTTGCAAATTATAAATTAAGTCTATAATGTCAGTGATCGAAGAAGTGTGATGTAGTGATTCACAAATGTTAATGTTAAGCTTCAGAAGCCCTTCTGGCAGATGCTTCAGAGGATTTATTTTGACGAGGAGACTTGGATTTAATTCTATGCAGCATGTGGAAGCGTCAATGTGAGTCCAAGCAAACTTTATACACCGACGAGTCAATGAATATTTTTCTGAAATCATCTACAGGAATTTATTGTACAACAAATAATGTTCTAAAACATATAACAAATAATTTCTTGCATTTGTATTTATCAAAACAGCCTGTATGTATTTCAGTAAATATTTGCTGACTCGTGCACATAGACCTTATACTACATGGACTGCTAGTATTCGTATGTTTTCCATAGTATCCATCCATTGTTTTTTAAGAAATGATATTAGCAATTGCCATTATATCTTTGAAATGAAACTATAACGGATAATATTTGAATTACTTTCTCTTTATTTTTATTTCTTTATTTATTTATTTGATATAATTCATACATACTGTATCTCAGTCAGACAATTGTTCTGGTATGAGAGATCACAGCAATTATAACAAAAATAAATCTAAATTTTATGTAACAGACTTACATTAAAACATCTATATAGTTTTACTTATTACTATTATACACACATATATACACAGAACGCTTGCTTACATACATACATACTTATACCTAATTGTAATTAATGACTATCATGATGAATATTATTAATATAATTTCTTACAAAATTATCAATCATCAGTCAGTTATTATGATATTATTGAAAAAAAAACATATGACATTTAATCAATCACAAGTGTTCCACTCCACAGTTCCTTCTATCTTTACACACTTATTTTGCACTCGACTAGCAGTCCATGTAGTAAAAAGTTTATAATTATGCATCATTAGTATTTTATGCACATATATCTGCTAAATGTTTATTTATTTATTTAAAACAATTGCATAGTAATATTATTGATACAGACGCTTATGTCTAAAGCTAAAATTCATTTCTTTATAATCTATTTATATTACAGTTTATATATTAGGTAATTTATTTAATAAATGTTTATATTTGATATGATATTATGCTTAACTATATTTTGTCATTGTTTTTGCAAATCTAAACACGAATAAAATACAATTTATCTCAAGTACTACTTTAGCAGACGTATGTGCAAAAATTTCGAATATCACTTGCATATCTATCTGATATTAGACGCAATTTGTTCAATTGTTAAATTTGCAAGTGATGTTCTGTATACATAAAAATGTTTTTAAACAATTCACTACAGGGAAAACATATTGATTCATTTTTGTTTTCAACTTCAAAAATCAATCTAATACAATAGTTTTTGCTTTTCGTATATATTAGTTGACATTAATTTATTATTTTCGGTATACTTGCATAAATAATAAATTAAAAGAAAAAGTTTTTCCGAGTTCTTGTAAAAGTAATATGACTTGATTTGGTTTCATTTATTTGTTGAGCCACTTTTTCCTGAATATCATTTGTGTAAGTTATATGCAGAATGGGCCCTGGCATCCCTCCTTGTGCAATTCCTAAATTAATGGTATTTTAGATAGAACTCTAGTTCTGAAGAATCTGTATATCAGATAACATTTTAACAACAAGTATATCTCACATGGCAGAGATTTTTATTTTATTCTATAGAAGTAAAGTTATTTACCTTTATATTTACAAAATTCTTTATTTTACAAAGCTTTATTGATGTTGTTTGCTATTCTGTGGTAAAGAATTTTAGAATTACATTTCTAGTATCAAGAATCATGTGTTTTCCCTGTAGCGATATTGACTGCATGTACATTCTTATTAATGATAACACGATTGTTGGTTTTGATCAAAATATTTACATACTTAATATGACTTTACGAGGTGTCAATTAAATGCAGCTTTTAAAAGTCTTTTAATGTAATTTTATTTTAAATTTATTTGATTATATTGCTGGATAGCTAAATTATAGATTTTTATTCTTCTATTGCTAAAAACAATTTTGATCAGGACATGCAATCGAAGTTTCGAAGAGTTGACTTGAATGATTAGACAAAACATAATTTTGTTTACGTAAATAATTAAGTTTATTATTTGATTCAAGTTTTAAAAATGATCTAATTCAATTTCTAAAGGATAACAATGAGCTTTTTAACAGTTTTGATATTTTTAATTTTCAAGTTTTTGAACATTTTTTAATATTTTATTTTACAAATTTTGTTAAATTTTTTTTATGGCTTTTTTCAATACTTTGTTTATTGTTCAAGTCAACATTTGTATTTTTACATCAAATCATATGAACAATTTTAATTCAATTAAGATCATTTCTTGAATTTCATTAACATCATATCATATATTAATTAAATAATTCTTTCGATAAATTTTTTTAAGTCCATATTTACTGAAACCTTTTCAATTATGACAGACGAGTTATTTATGCATGCTATATCAACCCGAAGCCAACATTTGAATGAATGAATGAGAACCACATTGAAAATTTCAAGACGAGAAAGTTTTATTGGGGCATATTTAAAAATTTTAACTAAGTTTTTTGAACTAAGTTTTTTTTTAACAAAAATTAAAATTTCAAAGTGGACCTTATTTCATTCGAGTGTTGGCTTTGGGAATTGGTGTGAGGGAACACTAAAAAACATAAAAAAGTTTCAACGCTGAACAGAAAAGAGAAAAAATGATCTGGGACTTAGGGGTTTTTTTTTTTGGTCTCTCCTCCCCCTCCTTCCTCCTTTCCTCCTCCTTCACCCTCTTTTTTCGCTTTTTTTCACATTTTTTTTCATTTTTTGGTGTTTTTTTTGAACGTTGTGGTTTTTTGGTAGATTTTTGGGTTCGGCATGACTCGTCCGCAATGTGTCTCTCTGTGTGTAACCTCCCGCATCATGAACCTCAGGTTGACCATCACTTGGTGTGTTCGTTTCAGGACCCTCCGCGTCTGCCAACAGCCAGCCACCAGCACTGCTCCATTTTTTCACCTTCAGAGTTGGTCGTCGTCGCCTCCAGCTGGATTCGATCCCCCTCACCTTCTGCCTCCAGAGTGATGTCACCGAGTACGCGGTCACCTTAACCACTCGGCTATTTGTTATATTGATGATAATAGTTATTTTTATATTCTTATAATGTATTAATATTGAATTTGAATAAAGTATATGTATCGCACACATCTCTCTTATTCATCATCTGCCTCTACCCTTCTCTTTCCCCCTTTCTTCTGCTACCTTGGTCATCTTTCTCTTACAGTCAAGTGCGAGCCAAGTCAAGTTTTTTGTTTTTCAGAAATATTCTAAGTGTCAAGGTCGAAATGCGCCACCTGAATTTAATATTTTGAACTAATATTTGATAATTGTGAAAAACTAGAAACTTGATTTTTTAAGACTCTTTGGGATTTGAACCCATGAACACTGAGCAATCGTAGTGGTAACTTAACGATCTCGGCCAATTGGTTACAAAGATCACTCTTCTATTTGCAAAAATATAAAGTCTTATTTTTAAATGAAAAGATATAAGTTTACTAAAAGCATGCCATTTCCAGTCATTGAATGGCCGAGGTCGTAAAGGTACGGTTTAGGCCAGAATAACAGTTCGAGGTTTGTTAGTTCAAACCCCAATTCTTCTGAAAAAAAAAACGATATAAATTCAATAATTTTTCTAACCGTGTAAATAAATAAGATGTATAGATAAATAATTAAATTTATTGAGTGTCAGTATTACAAATATCGACATAATATATATATATATATATATATATATATATATATATATATATATATATATATATGATGAAAGTTTCGTCGACGTTGATACATATTTGTAAATTTTTTAGCAGCCCAACAGTCGAATTAAAAAAGATTAAATAACAAAATTATTTATTCCATTATACGTTTCGACACTTGATGTGTGTCATCATTCAGTAATCAAACCAGGAAACACAACACAACAACACTTTCTGATGTTAACTTAAATATAGGAGGGCAATATGTGCTCCTCCTATAACTCGTTTGTTAATAATAGTTTTTTTTTATTTTACACAAAGTTAGTGTTTATATCAATTTTCACATCATAATTAATGTTTTTTGTTTTTCCTGGTTTGATTACTGAATGATGACACACATCAAGTGTCGAAACGTATAATGGAATAAATAATTTTGTTATTTAATCTTTTTTAATTCGACTGTTGGGCTGCTAAAAAATTTACACATATATATATATATATATATATATATATATATATATATATATATATGTTAGAGAAGTTAGTTTTGATGTTGAGAAATATTAGTAAATTCTTCAAGGGAATACATCAAGTAAAAGGCAAAGATTTAGAAGTTAATCTTTAATTTTTCCAAACGTTTCGACATAGTATTTTATGTCATCATCAGTGGATATAAATATGGTCTTACATCAGTAGCTAGCGCAAGGCACATAATTTTGCACTATTATATATACACTAACTTGTTTTTTTTATTCACTACAGTCTCGGGCTCGGTCACATAAACTACGTTCTCTGTGCAAAATATATTATATATTTCACAAATATTTTGCTATGCTCTGTTCAACAAAATAATAATAAAAAAAACAAGTTATTTGATGTATGCCCTTGAAGAACTTACTCATATATATATATATATATATATATATATATATATATATATATATATATATATATATATGATAAAAATTGTTTCTTGGGCATCCATCCAATAATTAAAAAACCTCTCGCTTTATATATATATATATATATATATATATATATATGAGTTAATAAATAGTTGGTAGTGGAAATGATTTTTAATAAATTTGTCTTTGCGCCTGGTTAGCAGTAAACCAAACATACCTTGGTGTAATCTAAAATATTTGCAACTTTTACTATCTTTTCCATATAAAACCGGTTTTTCAGGGGCAGTCAAAATTGGCCAAAACCGTGACTTTCAAATGCAATTTTAAGGCCCTTAATGAATGATATTAATAATTTTAATGAATGTATTGTGTAGACTAAAGTACAATCTTTATACCAAATAAAAAAAAATACAAATTTATCATCGTCTTCATAGTTAAAATCAGCTTCAAAGTTGGCAATATTTCAAACTTCAAGTTAGTCGTAGGGGTAGAAGGATTTTTTTTTTCCAAAAACTGATTTCATATTCGGAATCAGCGACTCGAAAACTATAAGAATCGGTCAAAATATTTAGAAAATCACGAAGAAAAATTTTCATTTCATTAGTAAATTTTTGATTTTGCAAAGATTTCGATTTTTCGCAGATGTATGTAGATTTATTCAAAAATGGATAACATTTTTAAAATCAACGTTCCAAAATCTTTTGAAATCAGTCAAAACATTTTGAAAATCGCGAAAAAAAAACTCGATTTTTTAAAAAAAAAATTATGTTTGCAACCAAAGATTTCAATTTTTCGCAGAGGTATGTGGTTTTATCCAAAAAACGGGTAGCATTTTTTAAATCAGCGTCACCAAATCTATTAAAATCAGTCAAAACATTTTAAAAATCGCGAAAACGAATCAATTTCGATGCTGAAATCAAAGATTTCGTTGTTTTGCAATGGTACACGCCCTGAAAGCTCATCAAACAGGATAATTTCGTCTTTTGCATCAAAAAGACTTTTTCCAATTAGCTGTTGATTATATTTTTCCTCTAGTATAGGGGAGACCCAGGATTCATGGTTTCTTGTAAGACATTCTTATAAGTAATAAGCACCTGTAATAAGAATAAAAAATTATTCTGAGTATATACCTAAGGTTTTAACTTAATATTTATTATATTCAAATTGAGTGAAAGATGTTTAAAAAAAGCATGAATATGATAAATATCAAGTTGAAACTATGGACTACTATTCATGCTTTTTTTAAAACTCATTTTACTCAAATTGAATATAATAAATATCAAGTTCTAATCATGGATTATTATTAAATATTCGAAGATATCCACGGATTTTTAAAGTTTTTGCCTTTTTATTGACTTCCCGTAGGGTAAGTTATAGTATTCGCAAAAAAATCGAAAATGAAATCCTTTATAGATCCGTGATATAGATATATATATCTTTATCGTGATATAGATATATAGATATAGATATCTTTGAATATTTCATAAAAACAGAATCCGTGGATAGATATCTTTGAATATTTCATAAAAATAAAATCCGTGGATAGATATCTTTGAATATTTCATGAAAATAAAATCCGTGGATAGATATCTTTACGTTTCAGAGGTTTCTGAACATTTTGGTATACCTTAGAAAAAATGGATGTATGTGTGTGTATGTGTGTGTGTGCGGATACAAATTTTCGTCGACGTTTTCAAGAACACGGTTCAACCGATTTCAATTATTCAAAAAACATTCGATTGCTGTTGATAAGGAGACGTGCTGATTAGTTTTTGGCATAGGCAGGTCTAGCCGTTTCGAAGATACGAGGCAAAAAGTGCCACGGTAACTCAGTTTTTAAGAGAACGGAGTATCCGATTTTAATAATTCGAAAAACATTTTACTTGTATTGATAAACAACTAATTAAATTTTCATAAAGGCAGGTCTAGCGGCTTCGGAGATCTAGTGAAAAAAGAAAAAAATGCAATTTGGTGGTCAAAAATGATCATTAGACATATGCACATCAAATTATCAGATATTTTATAGAGATTTTAACAATAAGTATAAATTGTATTTATATTCCTATGGGTTCCGTACCAATGTTTATCCGTTAGACGGCAACGTGGCGCTTACGCGCTTCGATATTTCGTCTCTATGCAGTTAAAGCGGTACGATTTCTTTGAAAAAAAGTTCAGAATTTCCAAAATATTTCAAAATAAAGACAATTATTTTTTAAAAAGTCTTTTTTGTTTAAAAAAAAGCAAAATTTTGTCAAAAATTTATAGTTTCTCAAAAATCTAATTTTATCACAGTATTTCTTTTTCAAAAATGTTAATCCTTTTTAAAAAAAAAATTTTGGTACGAGAAGTTCCAGCAATTTGCCTCAAGGCACGATGCCATGCGCTTCACTAGATTTTATAAAATATTCAAAGATATAGACGGATTTTCAACAAAGTTTTCGCTATTTTATTTTAGATATCTATGAATATTTCATAAAAATAAAATCTGTAGATAGATATATTTGAATATTTCATGAAAATAAAATCCGTGGATAGATATCTTGGAATATTTCATAAAAATAAAATCCGTGAATAGATATCTTTGAATATTTCATAAAAATAGAATCCGTGGATAGATATCTTTGAATATTTCATAAAAATAAAATCCGTGGATAGATATCTTTGAATATTTCATGAAAATAAAATCCGTTGATAGATATCTTTGAATATTTCATGAAAATAAAATCCGTGGATAGATATCTTTGAATATTTCATAAAAATCACATCTGGAGATAGATATCTTTGAATATTTCAAAAATCAAATCTGGAGACAGATCTCTTTGAATATTTCATAAAAATCAAATCCGTGGATAGATATCTTTGAATATTTCATAAAAATAAAATCCGTGGATAGATATCTTTGAATATTTCATGAAAATAAAATCGTGGATAGATATCTTTAAATATTTTATAAAAATAAAATCTTTGAATATTTGAAAACAAAATGGCGGCACAAGAATAAAAAATAAAATTAACTCTAAATACACCAAATACAATAAATATGTAATTAAAATTAACGATAATTAATTATATATTAATATAATTGATTAATAAAATATTTATCACAACAACAATATATAATAATATTATCTTTATCACTTTTTTATTGTTATCCATTATTATTATATTGTCTAGGGTGTTATCCATTATTATTATATTATCTAGGGAGTTATCTATCCGCCATCTTTGACTGTCAAAAGACAAAATGTCAGAATTGTTTGTAGAGAAAACATTATTTATTTTGCATTTAAAATATCATAAATCAACCAAAAATAGTTTAAAATCATGAACTATTAAATAATTAATTTAAATTTCATATATATGACAAGTCAATTATAATAGTCTATATTTATAATTAAGTAAATTTATAGGTAACAATCACCTAGCATGTCTCAAGCCATTAGGCAAGAAGTACAAGAGCACCCACTTGAAGATATTTACATAAAAGAAGAATTTTATGACTCCGACAGTACAGAAAATGAAGACTCCCAGGACGTAGATTTTGGTGAAAGCAATCATGCTACTGATGTAACAATAGAAGAAGAAATCAAACGAAGACTGGTTAGTAGTATAAATCAAATACATATAATTCCAGGGCTTCATGTGTCTTTCATCTAGGTTAATGATAATAAAGAGGTGATAAAGCGTGCCCCCAAAACCCATAGACGTCAATATGAACTTTACGTGAACTTTCTGATACAAAACAAACCATTTGCAGTAAACCCTCCTGGAATGCACAAAGATTACTTTCAGCGCAAATGGAAGGAACTAACTAATTTATTAAACACTTGTGGACATGGCCCCAAAAGGACGAAAGAGTGTTGGATGAAAGTGAGTTGTAAGTGAAATTTTGTTGAATTTAATTTAATGTTTTATTTTTGGATAGATATTTGGCAGTTGGAGGAACCAGACGAAAGCCAAAGCTAGGAGACAGAGGACTCAAGGGTTAGCTACGGGCAGTTATAGAAATACTCTTACAGTTGCAGAAATGAAAGCGTTGCAATTGTGGGGTTCTAGTTCATATGTAAGAATTTTATTTGTATTTTAAGTTTAAAGAAATTTAAAAATGCCTAAGAATGTTATGGCATATCTGGAAATGTTGTAAGATGCCTAAAAATATTGTAGGATGTCTGGAAATGTTGTAAGATGTCTGGAAATGTTGTAGGATATATGAAAATGTAAGCTGTTTGGAAATGTTGTAAGATGTCTGGAAATGTTGTAAGATGCCTAAGAATGTTGTAGGATCTCTGGAAATGTTGCAAGCTGTCTGGAAATGTTGTAAGATGCCTAAGAATGCTGTAAGATGCTTAAGAATGTTGTAGGTTGTCTAGAAATGTTGTAAGATGCCTAAGAATGTTGTAGGATGTCTGAAAAGTGTCGTAAGCTGTTTGGCAATTTTGTAAGATGCCTAAGAATGTTGTAGGATGTCTGAAAAGTGTCTTAAGCTGTTTGGAAATTTTGTAAGATGCCTAAGAATATTGTAGGATGTCCGAAAATGTTGTAAGCTATCTGAAAATATTGTAAACTCTCTGAAAATGTTCTAGGACATATGAAAATGTTGTAAGCTGTCTAGAAATATTGTAAGATGCCTAAGAATGTTGTAGGATGTCTGAAAGTGTTGTAAGGTGTCTGGAAATGTATTAGGATGTCTAAGAATGTTGTAGGATGTCTGAAAATGTTGTAAGCTATCTGGAAATGTTGTGAACTTATTGGAAATGTTGCAAACCTTTTGAAAATGTTGTAAGCATCCTACAATGTTGTAGAATGTCTGAAAATATTGTACATTGTTTGAGAGTGTCATATACTGAAAATGTCGTAAACTGTCTCAAAATGTTTCAAACTTTCTAAGAATTTTGTAAACTGTCTGGAAATGTTTTAAAATGCGTAAGAATGTTGCAAGCTGCCTAAGAATGTTGTAGGATGTCTAAAAGTGTTGTAAGCTGTCTGAAAATGTTGTAAGATGCCTAAGAATGTTGTAGGATGTCTGGAAATGTTGTAAGATGTGTAAGAATGTTGTAGGATGCCTAAGAATGTTGTAGGATGTCTGAAAATATTGTAAGATGTCTAAGAATGTTGTAAGCTGTCTGAAAATGTTGTAAACTGCATGAGAGTGTTTTAGAATGGTTGGAAATCTTGTAGGATGTCCAAAAGTATTGTAAGTTATCTGAAAGTGTTGTAAACTGTCTGGAAATGTTGTGAGATGCCTAAGAATGTTGTAGGATGTCCGAAAGTATTGTAAGCTATCTGAAAATGTTGTAGGCCTCCTGGAAATGTTATAGGATTATGAAAGAGTTGTAATCTGTTTGGAAATGTTGTAAAATACCTAACAATGTTGTAGGTTGTCTAAACTGTCTGGAAATGTTGTGAGATGCCTAAGAATGTTGTAGGATGTCTGAAAATGTTGTAAGCTGTCTGGAAATGTTGTAAGATGCCTCAGAATGTTTGAAAATGTTTAGAATGTCTGAAAGTGTTATAAGCTATCTGAAAATGTTGTGAACTGTCGGGAAATGTTATAAGATGCCTAAGAATGTTGTAGGATGTCTAAAAGTGTTGTAGAATATCTGAAAGTGTTCTAAAATGTCTAAAAGTGTTGTAAGCTGTCTGGAAATGTTGTAAACTGCTTCAGAATGTTTTAGAATGTTTGGAAGTGTTGTAGAATGTCTGGAAATATTGTAAACTGAGTGTAGGATTAATATATTTTAAATTTACCAAAACATTTACAACATTTTTTTTCAGGCAATTGAAGGCAAGCCAGTAGAGGCTTTCCCATTGCAGCCTGAGTCTGTTCCTGATGAAATTCAACTTCCATTAGAAGTCATAACTGATTGTCCTGAAGAAGAGAAAGCGAACGATTCTCCAATGGAAGTTCCAGTACCAACTGTGGAGACTCCTTGTAACAACGAGGAGGTTTTACCACAGCCGTCGAATGTTAATGAAGTTCCAACACAAATAGCAAATTTTAACGGCAGATTGCACTCGCATACAGAGGCTGAACAGAATCTTTCTCAATCCGCACGGAAAAAGAAACATGATGGTTTGTTTCATAATATATATATAATAAACACACAATTTATATATATATATATTATATATATATATATATATATATATATATATATATATGTGTGTGTGTGTGTGTGTGTTTTGAAGTGAAACTTCTAATGTTGTGATAAATATTTAATAGTACTATGAAAAAATTCTTGAAAAGGTTTAAGTTATCTAATTGTCTTAAAATGTCTGAAAGTGTTGTGGATTGTCTGAGAGTGTCTTAGGTTGTCTGAGAATGTTCTAAGCTATTTGATAATGTCGTAGGTTGTCCAAGGATGTTGCAAAATGTTGTACATTGACTGAAAATGTCGTAGGTTGTCTAAGAAGGTTGTAAGCTCTCTGAGAATGTTGTAGATTGATTAAAAATGTTGTACTCTGTCTGAAAATGTCGTAGGTTGTCTGAGAATGTAGTAAGCTATCTGAGAATGTTGCAAAATGTTGTACATTGACTGAAAATGTCGTAGGTTCTCTAAGAATAATGTAAGCTCTCCGAAAATGTTGTAGATTAAATAAAAATGTTGTATGCTAATTGACTGAAAATGTCATAGGTTGTCTAAGAATGTTGTAAGCTCTCTGAAAATGTTGTAGATTGATTAAAAATGTTGTATGCTGTCTCAAAATGACGTAGGTTGTCTGAGAATGTTGTAAGCTTTTTGAGAATGTTATCGATTGGTTAGAAATGTTGTACGCTGTCTGACAATATTGTAAACTGTTTTCTAATAATGATATGAATCTAAGATAAGATTAATCTAATAATAATATGAATAAGTAAAGCATGTCTGAAAGTTTTGTAAGCTGCCTGAGCATGATGCAGATTGTGTGAAAGTGTTGTAAGCTGTCTGAAAATGTTGTAAACAACCAGAGAATGTTTTAGAATGTTTGAAAGTGTTGTAGAATGTCTGAAAATGTTGTAGGATGTCTGAAAGTGTTGTAAGCTATCTGTAAATATTGTCTGAATATGTTGTAAGCTACCTGAGAATGTTATAAGATGTCTGAAAGTGTTGTAAGCTGTCTCGAAATGTTGTAAACTATCTGAGAATCTTTCAGGATGTTTGAAAGTGTTGTAGAATGTCTGGAAATGTTGTAAATTACCTGAGAATATTTTAGAATGTTTGTAAGTGTTGTAGAATGTCTGGAAATGTTGTAGGATATCTGAAAGTGTTATAAGCTGTGTTGATATATCTGAAATGTATTAGCATATGTTGTAAGCTTTCTGAGAATGTTGTAGGATGTCTGAAAGCTGCCTGGATATGTTGTCTGAAAGTGTTGTAAACTGTTTGAAATGTTGTGATTTAGGATGTTTGAAAGTGTTGTAGAATGTCTGGAAATTTTGTAAACTGCCTAAGAATGTTGTAGGATGTCTGAAAGTTCTGCAGGATGTCTGAAAATGTTGTAAGCTGTTTGGAAATATTGTAAACTGTATGAGAAAGTTGTACACTGTCTGAGAATATTCTAAACTGTCTGGAAATGCTGTAAACTGTCTGAAAATGTTGCAGGATGACTGAAAGTCTTGTAAGCAGTCTGGAAATATAGTAAACTGCCTGATGATGTTTTAGAATGTTTAAAAGTGTTGATTGTCTGGAAATGTTATAAGCTGCCTGAGAATGTTCTAGGGCATCTGAAAGTGTTGTAGGATGTCTGAAACTGTCGAAAGCGGTCTGGAAATGTCTGAGAATGTCTTAGAATGTCTAAAAAGGTTGTAAACTATCTGGAAATATTGTAAACTGCTGAAAATGTTGTAAGCTGCCTGATAATATTGGTGCAAAATATCTGAGAATGTTGTAGATTGAAAGTGTTGTACACTGTCTGGAAATGTTGTAAACTGTCTGAGAGTGTTGTAGGATGTCTTAAATGTTGTCTGAAATTGTGGCAAGCTGTCTGTAAATGTTGTAAGCTGCCTGGGAGTGTTGTTAGATCTGAAAGTGTTGTAAGCTAAGGAAAGGTTTTAAATTGTTCGAAAATGATGAAAGTAGTTTGAAAGTGTTGTAGATTGTTCGAAAAAAAAAAGTCTAAATTTATTGGTAATCACCATTAACACATGTTCTGAAATATTAGAACTCAAACATTGCGTATCTTCCTTTAGTTATCACAATCCATCCTATCATAAGTGTCAAATAACAATTCATAATTTAATTGTTAAAGAAATGATATTTTACTAAAATCACTTACCATTATCATTTCCATTTCACTGTTTTTTATTTTGATTTTCAATCCTTTATACCTTTTAGGTGATGTACAGTTTGCTGTAAAATCGATAGAGGAACTCATGGAAAAACAGATAGCTGCCATTACCCAAATTGGGAATGAAATGAGTAGATTTGCATCGGCTGTTGAACAATTAGCTGAAACGAATAGGGCAATGTTTGAGTATTTAATTAAGAAAAATTGAAAATGAAATTATGAATTTATAATTTTTTATAAGTAATTTATATGTATATATCATTATGTTGCAATACTATTCTGTAAAACTTATTTTAACATATTTATATTGTAAGTTTAGTGCACTAAATATAGTTAGAGGTAATTGAGTTCTTAAATTGTATTTGATTTGTAAAAAATCCCTCTTTACGATATCAAGGATAAAGAGAGGAGAGAAGATTTTGGACCTTACCTTATAAAATTACCCCCCCCCCTGCTCACTAAACATCCCATGTATTTCTAGTTTTAGTATTTAATTAAAAATAGTTTTTAAAATTTTTTTTAAGGGAGCGATACATGTAACAAAAAAAAAAATCGTTTTTTTTTTCATAATCGTTACAATAACATCTCAAAAATATGCCTGTAAATATTCAAACAAAATTATCATTATTTATACAATAAAAACTCATTTAAGTGCCACGCCTCAACTCGACGCTTGAGTGCTATTGTACTCTTATCTGTTTCTGTGTCAAAACTTTAAACGCGTTTTTCTCAAAACGACATTTTTGAAATTTGCGGGCGCGATAACTCAAAAAGTTCTCAACCGATTCCAATGAAATTTTGCACACATCTACTTTATAGTAATAGCTTCTAGTTAAACCTCAAACATTCCAAAAAAATCATCAAAAATTAACCCTTTTACCAAAAAAAAACATTGAAAAAAAGGTGAAAAATCGAACTTTTTTTTCTAAGGTGTGCCAATTTACGATTTTGTGACTTTTTTAATTTTTTTTTGGTTTAACTAGAAGATATATGTTTTATGAACACGTACAAACTAATTTTTTTAAATTCAGATCACCGTACGAAAAGTGAGAACGCCCGCAAATTGATGGCGTTTTCCGAGAGGGTCTTGGCAGATTTATTTTTACGGCAGCCATTTAAAAAAAAAAATTAAAAAAAAAAATTTTTTGTGTATTTTAATATATAATAAATAACCCTAAAAAAGTTCAAAAAGATTCAATCATTCCTTCCCAGTTTAAAAAGTTCGCCCCACTTAAATGTTTGGATTTTTTTTTTGAATGTTTGGATCTTTTTTTTAATGTTTGGAAAATGTCCTGGACCACCCCTAATATACATATATAAGTTTGTTTGAAAGACATCAATCAGAAATCGCATAGATTTTTTTTTTAGTTGAAGTGAAAACCTTATTTTCGTAATAAATAGTTGAAAATTTTATCTAAATAGTTTAATCTCAATTATTATTGTTTAAGTCGATTATTTATACATGTGTGGAAATTCAAGCAAATTGCCTTAAGACAAGAAGCCACTTACACCTAGTTTTAATACAATTCCTAAGCACATTTAATTTTAAAAAAATATGAAATTTTGGCTTTTTGAGAAATTTACTTTCCGGGCTATGGTTTTTTTAAATGACCCCTAATGGACCCATAATGAACCCATATTGTGATAAGCATTCATAAAAATTTTGGCTTTTTGAGAAATTCACTTTCCAAACTTTGGTTTTTTGAAATGACCCATAATGGACCCATATTGTGACCCATAATGGACCCATATTGTGACCCATAATAAACCCATATTGTGATAAGCATTTATTAAAATTTTGGCTTTTTGAGAAACTCACTTTCCAAATTTTGGTTTCTTGAAATGACCCATAATGGACCCATATTGTGATAAACATTCATTAAAATTTTGGCTTTTTGAGAAATTCACTTTCCAAACTTTGGTTTTTTGAAATGACCCATAATGGACCCATATCCTGACCCATATAGTGATATGAATTCATTAAATTCTAATATTGTCTAGGGTGATATGTCCTTAAGTATTTTTTTGGCTCCATCTATTTTGACCCACCCCAACGACACAATATTATTTTCCATTTATCATCAATTGTTTTCCATCATCAAAATGACGGAAAACAAAAGATTGTAACATCAAGTGATTAATAATTTTTGACTTGTTTTTTGAAAAGCTGTAAATATTTTGTTAAATAGTGTTTGAAAAGACGAATTAAGTAGCAGCCATGGCTGCCGTGCCAATGGTTGTGCTGGTGCTGACCATTTTGACACTGATTTGTGCCATAACTTTTGTCGTCACAATGTGCTTAGGACTTGACATGATACCAGAAGTAAGTAAAAAAAAAAAAAAATTATATTTAAAATCCCCTTTTTTATAAAAACAAATCGACAAATAGTTAATACCCTACCATATGTAGGTTTTGAGACAACTTTTAGGGTGCAAAATACAAGTATTTACAGACTTACAGCTGGGTATCTCGAATTCCGAGGTGAACTTACTATAATGACTGGACTATTAATTATTACCCTACCATATGTAGGTTTTGAGACAACTTTTAGGGTGTCAATATACAAGTATTTACAGACTTACAGCTGGGTATCTCGAATTCCGAGGTGAACTTACTATAATGACTGTACTGTTAATTATTACCCTAACGTATGTAGGTTTTGAGACAACTTTTAGGGTGCAAAATTAAAGGATTTACAGACTTACAGCTGGGTATCTCGAATTCCGAGGTGAACTTACTATAATGACTGGACTATTAATTATTACCCTACCATATGTAGGTTTTGAGACAACTTTTAGGGTGTCAATATACAAGTATTTACAGACTTACAGCTGGGTATCTCGAATTCCGAGGTGAACTTGCTATAATGACTCGATTAAAATGTGTTTAATTAGTTTTATTTATTATGAAGAAAACTAAGTGTAAGTGGCACTAATTAAGGCAAGTTGCGCTTATAATGTAAAAAACTATTGCGAATTATTCAATTTTGTACAAATCTTCTCAAAATACTTAAATATTTGCTTAGGGGGCGTCAATTAATCATATGAGGTTTTTAAGAGGAGTGGGGGGGTTTAACAAAAAATCACAAAATATCACGTGGGGGAGGGAGGGGTATAGTAAGATATCAAGTGGATTTATTTTTTACCTGAAGTTTTTTAAAAAATCCAAACATTAAAAAAAAAATTATACGTTCAGTTTGATGAGGAGGAGGGGGAAAGTTATTTTGAATATCACTGAGGGGGAAGGGGATCCAAATTCGATCACGTGATTAATGGACGCCCCCTTAGTTAAATAATTCGTAATGTTCAAACTATTTGTCGAATATTATAAGTGTGTTTGGCAATTTATACAAAATTGAATAGGGGGGGCGTCTATTAATCACGTGAGGGGAAGGGGGGTTTCAAAAAAAATCACAAAATATCACAAGATATCACGTGTATTTATTTTTTACCTAAAGTTTTTTAAAAAAATCAAGGCATTTTCAAAAAAAAATCTAAAATTTTATATTTTTTTCTCGTAACTAAAAATACTCGTAATGTGTGGCGAGGGGGAATGTAATTTTGAATACTACCACGTATCACCTACGGGGAGTCAAGAAAAAATTAAAATTCAAGTGTAAAGAAGTTTTACTTCAAAAATTTTAAGCTGTATCTTTCACAGCTTGTGGGGTATTGTTTGAAAGGTCTCAAAGAGTAGAATACGATTTTCATAAAAAATGAATAAAAGCGAGATAAATATCAGCATATTTTAATTGCAAAAAGTATTAAATTATTAATTTATATTGCAAATAAAATTAAAAAAGTGAGACGTAAAACTTTTATATAAAATAATAAAATTAATAAAATAATGAAGAATATTTGACTAGGCTCTTTGGTTGCTTTTTTTATAAATTTGTAGTGAACGAGTCTATAGAAGTTTCACTTCAAAAAAATTAGATCGAAATTTTATGGCATGTGGGGTATCATTTGGAAGGACTTGAAAAGTATAATTTGATGTTATATATAAAAACGTGATAAATATTATTAATTATCACCTTTCAGGAATTTGTTGTAATGGGATGTAAAGAAGTTTTACTTCAAAAAAATTAGATAATATATATAGGGCATGTGGGGTATCGTTTGAAAGGTCGTTTTGAATAGAATACAAATATTTTTATAAAATTTTGAATATCTTAATTGATAACCTGCAATCGTTTCTAATACTATAAAGTTAATATTAAATTTAAGTGTGATGAAGTTTAACTTCAAAAATTTTAAGTTGTATCTTTTTCAGCTTGTGGGATATTATTTGAGAAGTCTCAAAGAGTAGAATACGATTTTTATATTCGTATAGATAAATATCACCATAGTTTAATTGCAAGCAGTATTAAATTGTAATTTTTTTTTGCAAAAAAAAAATTAAAAGGAGTGGGACGTAAAACTTCTAAAAAAAAGAATATTTATCGTAACTACGCTCTTTGGTTGCTTTTTTTATAAATTTGTAGTGAACGAGTCTAAAGAAGTTTCACTTCAAAAAATTTAGATCGTATTTTTATGCCATGTGGGGTATCATTTGAATAGACTTAAGGAGTATAATTTAATGTTATATATATAAAAACGTGATAAATATTATTATTTATCACTTTTCATGAATTTGTTGTAATGGGATTTGATGTAATGGGATATAAAGAAGTTTTACTTCAAAAATTTTGGATGATGTGTATATGGCATGTGGGGTATCGTTTGAAAGGTCGTTTTGAGTAGAATACGAATATTTGTATAGAATTTTGAATTTAAATAGAACTATTATTATTTATCAGCTTTCATGAATTTGTTGTAATGGGATGTAAAGAAGTTTTACTTCAAAAATTTTAGATAATGTTTGTATGGCATGTGGGGTATCGTTTGAAAGGTCGTTTTGAATAGAATACGAATATTTGTATAAAATTTTAGATTTTTTTATTTTTGCATAACTTGCAATAGTTTCTATCGTTATAATGCTCTGCACCAACATTGTACTTATTCCACAGGTTGTCAATCTTTTCAACCCAGCAGCCCTCATATACTTCTTCGACGGTGTAAACCTCAAACAAGCAATGGTCTTCATGAGCATTTTAGCAATGGTCAGTATCAATCAATCTGTTAAGCCTCAATATCCACTCAATTTACCACCTTAACCTTTCATCCAGGTCTTAGCTATTACCCACCTGGTGTTCAGCGTTCTGGCGGAGTCTTCTCAGAAGAGTTTTATCGTGCGGCCCCCGGCGATGCTGGCTCTGATTCTCCTGACCTCCCTTCTGCAGTTGGCTTTCATTGTCTCCGTGGGGCTCCTGGCGATGACAACCACACTGGTGGACGCGGTCATACATTGCGAACCGGAGCTGGGGGTAAGTTAAGGACATTCGATTAGTATGAATGATGCGAGGGTTGTAACTTTGGGGGTGAAATGAGAAAAAACTGCAGGAGACGTATTTATATGAAGTTAAATTATCTAAAGATTCTATTTCTAGGGACTTGCCCAAAAGGCATTGGACGCCAATTACACGCCGCCAAATTGTGCCAACGAGACGGAGGAGGAAGAAGGTGATGAGGACACCACCGACGGAGGAGGGCCGGAGCCAGCCAAGAAAAGAGCGATGATTAGAAACTTTCCCTACACCAATGCCAAAATGCTGCAGCAGGGTGCAAGACAGTTCGCGTCCAATGTAAGAGACAAGGATGCTTAAATAGATCAGACAAGAAACCATGAGAAATCATTTTTCTGCAATAAATTTCGTAGCATTCTTTTAGTCTAAGAGGTATTTTGTTAGATTATGTGATCCTAACCTCAAAATGTTACGAGTTGTTTTAAAAATGGTGCGTCCTTCAGAGCTCATTGGATTAGACGATGGCAATCAAACAACAAGAGCTCGATTATGTGTTACTTTTCATTCTGTAGTATTATTAGTAACTTTAAAGCTGCATAATATATCTAATCATTTATTTTACCTCCTCTTTCAGGTGAACTTACTGAAATTATCCAAGGATGCTGGCAACGACGATAATGATTTGGCAGTTCAAGATAAGAAGTCTTTGATGAGCGACGATGCAATTTATGAGGACGTACCGGATGAGTTGGATTTCCAGCACCTGCCTCCGTATCGAG
Source organism: Ctenocephalides felis (assembly GCF_003426905.1). Lineage (NCBI taxonomy): Eukaryota > Metazoa > Arthropoda > Insecta > Siphonaptera > Pulicidae > Ctenocephalides > Ctenocephalides felis. The sequence continues at coordinate 88,622,757 of NW_020536999.1, forward strand.
CAGCATTCTACAAGAACTTGGGGTCAGTATCATAGATAAATACCCAGTAAACCACAAAACGTAATTAAAACGTTAATATAACGTAACAGATGTTACGTCAAACATAACGGTTACGTAACCTAGGAGGCACACAGACGTTTCTGTTTCCGCCTCAAAAACGTAACGGTTTCGTTTTTGTTACGTTTCCAAATTGCGCAAAAAACGTAACGATTTTGTTTTTGTTACTTTTCTAAATTACTAAATTTAAAAATTAGTAGATATATGAACCAGATATTAGTAGATACATGAACCATGAACCAGTAGATAGATATTACAGGGAATTTGCAAAATTAGTAGATAAATTAACCAGAGATTTCGTTATGCTTATTTATCTATGGATTTAGTGATGCAGATGATAATTCCACGAAATTTAAAAGATGAAAAATTAACCAGGAATTTGCATGATATGAAGTAAAATAATCTGGAATTTAGTAGATCAACCAACTAAATTTTGAAAAGTTAGATTATTAAATAAATAAATAAACATTTATGGTCAGTATTGAGTAAATTGATGAAAATTAGCAGGTATATGAACCAGGTATTAGTAGATACATGAACCATGAACCAGTAGATGGATATTTCAGGAAATTTCTAAAATTAGCAAATAAATTAACCAGAGATTTTGAAAAGCTTATTTATCTATGGATTTAGTGATGCAGATGATAATTTCACAAAATTCAAAATGAGATAAAGAACTAACCAAGAATTTGCATGGTTAAGAAATAAAATAACCAGGAAATTAGTTATTAGATTTTGAGTAAGATTACTAGATAAATAAATAAAGATATATGATCAGTATTGAGTAAATTGATGAAAATTAGCAGATACATGAACCAGATATTAGTAGATACATGAACCATAAACCAGTAGATCAAGAAATTTGTAAAATTAGTAGATAAATCAACCAAAAATTCAGAAAAGCTTATTTATCTGTAGATTTATTGATGCAGATTATTATTCACAACATTTAAAATAAGATGAAGAACTAACCAGGAATGTGCATGGTTAGGAGATAAAATAACCAGAAAATTAGTAGATCAACAAACTAAATTTTAAAAAGTAAGATTACTAGATAGATAAATAAATATTAGTGGATACATGAACCATGAACCAGTAGATGGATATTTCAGGAAATTTGTCAAATTAGTAGATAAATTAACCAGAGATTCAGAATTTATTTATATGTGGATTTAGTGATGCAGATGATAATTCCACAAAATTTAAAATGAAATGAAAAACTAACCAGGAATTTGCATGGTTAGGAGAAAAAATAACCAGGAAATTAGTGATTAGATTGTGAAAAGTAAGATTACTAGATGAATCAAACCAATATTTAAGAGAATTAGTAAATTCTTGTGAATATTCCAGGAAATTTGGTTTGGATTTATAAGTCAGGAAGGTTGGCAAACCAGTCCTGACTAGTAAGGTCAGAAGTGGTTTGCAAACCAGTATATGGTTAAACCAGTAGATGAACATTTCAGGGAATTAGGAAATTGGTGGACAAATATATCAGAAATTTGATAAATTAGATTATAACCAAGAATTTTGTAAATCAGTGTATCTCTTACCTTAATATAAATTTCTTCCACCATTTCTTTAGGATGAACCTGACCAGAATCACCAGAGCCTCGAAGAAACACCGTGGTAGAACTTTCGGCGCCTACAGGAAGTCGAAGAGTAAACGACGTGGTGCAAAGAAGAGGAAACAACTCCGCCAACTCCGTCAAGGTGAAGATGGAGGAGAACCAAGTGAAGAACCACCAGCCGAAGAAGGTGAAGAAGACGAGGCCGAAGTGTACCCCGAACAGTGCTACGGACTCCTGGTGACAGCCCTGGTCATGAACATCTTTCTGGTTATTCTGTTGACGTTATTTATGATTATAAGGGCTACGAATTTAGCGACGGCCATTTGCAATGAGTGTTGTGTGCCGATGGAGTGCTAGAATAGATAAGATAAGTTATATTGTCTGTTCCTATTATTTCAAAGAAGATTTATTGGATATTTTTATTATTGACTTACGTTTAATAGTTAATGAAACATCAACTTTGTATTATTACATTATGTAATAAATAATTTATATATCTGGTGACTGTTGGTGTCGGCCATTACAAATATTTAAAACGTCAAAGAAGTTAGTAAGGTTTGGTCAGGTTAAGTTTGTTAACAAGAAATGTTATTGTTATTGGAATGTGTATAATAGTAATTAAAACTGGCACTTGATAAATTATTTATAATATTCTTATAACTTTATTAAATCCATAATTAACAATAAATAATTTATATTCACACTCACGGTTTGTAGCCGCCATGACAAAATTTAAAAGAAATGTAAAAAGATTTGATTATTTGGAGATAATTAAAATATGCACTTTTTATAAATTGTTTAATTTTTAATGTAATTTTATTAAATTCGCTAGGATATCTACATATATACAAAGATAAGTCGGGTTTTCCTTCCTGACAAAATAACTCCAGAACGCACGAACCGAATTCGACAATTTTGCATTCGTTGGAAATAGACCAAGAGCCCGTGGGCGGATGACAGTATGTATTTTACGACACCTGAGATTTTGTGCATCGATTCCTCTATAACTATCATACATGAGATGGGGACTGACTAAGCCCAAACTGGCGGACACAGCTACTGCGCAGCTGGTAAAGGTACCTTTTTTTCGACCATATCCGAACCATTTTACGACGGTTGCCGTTTCGAAAATTTGAAAATATAATATTATTACTATCGTAAAATAACAATGGCAGACGATTATCGCGCGGTCAACATGGTGGCAGACGATTTTGAAAATGCAGAAAAAAAATTTTTTTGAATGTATTTTATGATGTCTGCCATTTACATATTTTATTCCTTATAGTATCAAAACCTTATATTTATCACGGCAGACGTGTACCTGGCGTACTAACATCAGCAGAGTTAAAAAACTCAGCTACCATCTGGCCTGATAGTATGCATAAATCTCCACGTTTTAAACGGATAAAAGCAATTTTTTCATAATGATAATAGAAATTATTATTTTTTAGTCTATATGTGACATTCAATAATGTTGATGAGCGGAAAAAAACATTTTTTTACGCTAAATTCATAAAGATTGAAGTATACAAACGATAACAACAATTATTGTAATCATTATTCAATTTTTTATTTATTTTAGTCTAATTTCAAAATGTTGTATAAAAATAAAGTTATACATTATTATATATTATATATATATATACTTTATTTGTCATCATCTCGGAGCCACATCTCTCTTTTGATGATTCCTCATCATCCGCTGAATAAGATTCTATAAAATAATAAGTCAATTGTAAAATAAAAATTATTTCAAAATCCAACTAAAGATGTTTGATAAAGACGAGATTCTCCGACCATACTTTAATGCGCCCTACAATGTTGGTTGCTTATTGTAGACATTATTCCTAATATAGTTATAGTGGCTCTTAATAATTGTTGATAAAGTACGGGATTGAACTTGCACCAAAATTTAGAATTTTTCTGCTGAATTCTTTATTGACGTTGTAAGCTTTATAGTTATTAATGAATAGTTTGTACCTTCCAACAACCACGTCATTAGGTCTTTTTGCATTATATATTTGGCAAATAATTTAGGTGGTTTTCTATTAAATTTTCTTCTTTGCTAAACCGTGTGTAGCAAACCCTTGTTGAAGACCGATATTTTTTATTTAAATTTTGTTAATTTATTTGAATTTTTGAGACTGCCAATTGTACAAGGTTGCTAATCAAAAATGTCCAATCGCGTGTTGTTGAAGATTTTTGTTGTACTTCCCATGAAGAACCTGACACAAACGCGCGTAACATCGCTGAGTATATCGTTCCAATATTTTAGGACCCTCGATACTGCAAAATATCAGTATAATATTGGTAATATGATTTGGTAATATGAGATAACTAAGAAATATAGTGATTCAAATATTTGGATGCTAAATGGGGTTGAAAATAACCAGAGATATATTAACATTACGAAGTTGTTTGCCAAAAGTTCAATTTGTTGTTACGCTTTTACTGGTTGTGATTTCAATCCAGCCTTCTTTAACAAAGAAAAAAAAGACCTTACAATTCTCTAAAAAAAATCGATCTTCAACAAGCGTTTGCTACACTTGGTGAAGAAAATTTAACAAAGAACCCCCATACAAGATCTTTTTAATACTTTTCAGCTTTTATATTATTATTATTTTTTAATTTTTTTAAGTATAGTCGAAGAATCTCGTCTTTATCAAACATCTTTAGTTGGATTTTGAAATAATTTTGATTTTAATTGACTTATTATTTTATAGAATCTGATTCAGCGGATGATGAGGAATCATCAAAAGAGAGATATGGCTCCGAGATGATGACAAATAAAGTATATATATATATATATATATATATATATATAATATATATAATAATGTATAACTTTATTTTTATACAACATTTTGAAATTAGACTAAAATAAATAAAAAAATTGAATAATGATTACAATAATTGTTGTTATCGTTTGTATACTTTAATCTTTATGAATTTAGCGTAAAAAAATGTTTTTTTCCGCTCATCAACATTATTGAATGTCACATATAGACTAAAAAATAATAATTTCTATTATCATTATGAAAAAATTGCTTTTATCCGTTTAAAACGTGGAGATTTATGCATACTATCAGGCCAGATGGTAGCTGAGTTTTTTAACTCTGCTGATGTTAGTACGCCAGGTACACGTCTGCCGTGATAAATATAAGGTTTTGATACTATAAGGAATAAAATATGTAAATGGCAGACATCATAAAATACATTCAAAAAAATTTTTTTTCTGCATTTTCAAAATCGTCTGCCACCATGTTGACCGCGCGATAATCGTCTGCCATTGTTATTTTACGATAGTAATAATATTATATTTTCAAATTTTCGAAACGGCAACCGTCGTAAAATGGTTCGGATATGGTCGAAAAAAAGGTACCTTTACCAGCTGCGCAGTAGCTGTGTCCGCCAGTTTGGGCTTAGTCAGTCCCCATCTCATGTATGATAGTTATAGAGGAATCGATGCACAAAATCTCAGGTGTCGTAAAATACATACTGTCATCCGCCCACGGGCTCTTGGTCTAAAAGGTCTCGGGCTTCGCAAGGTTTATAGCTTGGTGCTAAATTAGTGGTGCATGGCATCGTGCCTTTACGCACGTACGTATTTAAAAATTCGAGTAATGACATTAGTGAGAATTATCAGAATTATGCTTGGTCAAGTCAACGAGCAATTCTTGCCGCAAAGAATAATGATGCACACGCACTGAATTTCACCATTTAATAAAAAATCGCTGGCGATTTGGAGACATACCAATGATCCCGACTGGTCTTCCATTCGACTTCAAATGATTGCAATTTCCAGTTCGCAATAACAAGTCGCAAGGCCAATCGCTTAGTGTTTGCGGGATAAATTTCAAATAGACTATTTAGAAAATCATTGTTTTTCACATGGGCAGTTATACGTTTCCTGTTCAAGAGTTGGGAAACCATCCGCTTTGTTTGTGTTAACGCCAGACAAAAAACAAAAAATGTGGTATACCAAAGAGCACTTAAATGAAACGGATAATTTGCGGAATCACTTTCATTTACTTAGAGAAGTTCAACTAAAAAACACTTCATTTTTGTAATCGAAATAAATTCATTACTGTTGTGCAATAAAATCATTTTTTTCCTTTTCAAATATAAAACAAACATAAAATTTCTTCATCTTTCTCACGAAACCATCTGGTGGCGAAACGAGGTTCGTCGAGTTTGCTAGTATATATATATATATATATATATATATATATATATTCAGTACTTATATTAGTTCCGGTAAGGCAGTATTAAAAAATTTCATCAGCATGCATATACTTTTCTAAAAATATAAAAACAACATTATTCCGAACAAATATACATCAATTTAAATAAAAATGTAATAATATGTCATAAAATATTTGTGCTAACGTAATTTTTAATAAAGAATATTTTGTCATTATTTTTAAACACTATTTTTGCTTTTGTATGACCACTATTTTTTCTTAGTTGTATAAATATAGTATATTACATATGTATATCTAATTCACTTAAGCTCAAATTCAAAAACTGTAACCTTAAGCGGAATTTTGATATCATACTGCTTGATATCCGAGGTTGGAATCGTTTTTGCTATCACACAACCACTATTTTTTCTTAGTTGTAGACTATGAATTTAATATATTACATATGTATATCTAATTCACTTAAGCTCAAATTCAAAATCTGTAACCTTAAGATGAATTTTGATATCATACTGCTTGATATCCGAGGTTAGAATCGTTTTTGCTATCGCTCAACCACTATTTTTTCTTAGCTGTAGACTATGAATTTAATTACAATTAAATATATATATATCAAATTCACTTAAGCTCAAATTAAAAATCTGTAACCTTAAGCGGAATTTTGGTATCATACTGCTTGATATCCGAGGTTGGAATCGTTTTTGCTATCACAACCACTATTTTTCCTTAGCTGTATAAATTTAATATATTACATATGTATATTTAAGCTCAAATTTAAAACCTGTAACCTTAAGCGGAATTTTGATATCATACTGCTTGATATCCGAGGTTGGAATCGTTTTTGCTATCACAACCACTATTTTTTTTCTTAGCTGAAGACTATGAATTTAATATTTACATATGCATATCTAATCCACTTAAGCTCAAATTTAAAATATGTAACCTTAAGATGAATTTTGATATCATACTGCTTGATATCCATAGTTGGAATCGTTTTTGCTATCATACAACCACTATTTTTTCTTAGCTGTAGACTATGAATTTAATATATTACATAGCTAAAATTTAAAATCTGTGACCTCAAGCAAAATTTTGATATCATACTGCTTGATATCCGAGGTTAAAATCGAACCAGGGATCTTGAATCATATTTAATAAAACATGTTGCATTAACAAATTCATTATATTTTGTTTCGCTGAATTTATAATAATACACATGTGCGCAAACATACGTTTTTCTAAATTTAATAATTAACAATCTAATAGTATTTTGGAATAAATAGCTTTGAAAATATAAGGGTATTTGTTATGGAAAGGCTTTCTCTACTTATCAACTACTTATAATAGAGTTAATTATAAAACTTTGGTAATGAGATAAATAAATTGTTATAATAATAATAATTAATAATATTATTATATTTTATTATTAAATTTTCCATCAGATGTTTCATTACCAAGTTTTATAATTTAATATTAATATTAGTATAGGTAATCTATTTAAAGTTTTCTATCACTGAGTTAAGTTTTTTGGGTTCTTGGAACCATATAGACGTCTTTTAGACGAATTTCATAAAATTATATATAATTTAATACTTATAATAAAATACTTATAGAAGAATCTAATAATTCGGCGTAATATCATTAAAGAACTTGTTTTTTAATACAAAACAATTCCAAGAATCATAAACAATTTAAAACTATGTTTACCGAACACATTAAAACATCAAACCACTATATAGATTTTTTAGCCGTCAAGGACGTTTTGCTGAAGATTGTTTCATTCAACTATATAAAGAGAAGGTTATAGACAAACGCAATGACATCTCTTCGGAAAGATGCCAAGATAACCAGCTGGTTTTGTTAACAAAAATATATATCTTTATGAGGCCTATACCCACAAGAAAATCACGTTTACTTGTATGCAAATTTGATGACTACTCATGAACGAATAAATTGTTGAAATTCGCCTTTTAAAATATTATAGGCCTATGAGAAGTACTCAGAACTAAGTTTTTCTATTTTGACCAAAATAATAACTTATTTTAAGAACAAGCGCCTTACAAATCTGATTTAACAAATGAATTAATTGCTGTGACTGTGACTCAATGTATATCGGTAAAAATAACAGATTTTATATTATTACAGCAACACAAAACAGTTCTGAAAATCATAAACAATTTAAAACAATGTTTACTAAACACATAAAGACATCAAACTACAATATATTGATTTTTAACCATCAAAGACGTTTTGCTGAAGGTTGATTCATTCAACTATATAAGGAGATGGTCATAAATAAACGCAATCGAGATAAACAGCTGGTTTTTGGATTGGGTTTTGTTAACAAAAATATATGTCTAAAATTACTGCACAATAAGTTTCGCTTATGTTAGAATCCTGTTAAGAATTCTCCTGCTAATATTAATACATCAATATTTATATGTTTTCTTGACGTTACGCCGGATTATTAGATACTATTATATAATTACTATTAGGGTGGTCCTTATTATGGATATTTCCAAATTTCTTTGCTCCCAGGGGCTCAAATGCTTCCAAATTGTTAGAAAAAATTCTCTGAAAGCCCAAATTTAAGCATTTGAACCCAAAAATCGAGAACATCCATGTTAAGGACCACCCAAATAAATATATATATATATATATATATATATATATAATTAAGGAAGGATTTGATATTACCTAATAATGCAAATTCAAATTCTCTCGCAATTTTGTTCTCCGTGCAAAAGATTCAATTTAACTTTCTACTTTCATTTAACACAAATTCATCTATTTTTAAATATAATTCATTATATTTTAATCTTTTAAAACTGCAATTAAAAATTGTTTATAACAATTATAAAAACAATGAATTTCGTTAAATATTATATTTCTTTTTTAAATTTACGTATATTCGGGCGGGTCAAGTTGTATAGAGCCGAAAAAATGCTGATGCAAACGTCTTGAATTAAGTTCTATGGAGCATTTCAAGAAACTTTGCCGAAGGAACCATAGTTTGATAATGAATATCATAATAAAGGCAAATTTTAATAAACATTCTTTAAAAAAAAAAAAATTGAGAATGGTGTAGCATGATGATAAAACTGATAGCCAAAATAAATTGGATGACTCTTATTGGATGATAATTAGTTGAAAATAGCCCTTTAAAATATTATAGGCCTATAAGAAGCGGTATAGTTATAACACTTAATTAAAGTTTTAAAAATTAGAATGAGCGTTGAGATGAAAAACGCCCAATTTTGAATGATCAAATCTCGGGAGCGTCTGATATTTTCCTTACTCACCACATTCCATAGGCCTATAATATTTTATTAGGCCTATACTCACAAGAAAATCAAGTTTACTTGTCTGCAAATTTCATGAAAGAGTAAATTGTTGAAATTCACCCTTTAAAATATTATAATAGGCCTATGAGAAGTGGTATAGTTACACTTATAAATTTTAGAGAATTAGAATGTCAACGAGATGGAAAACGCTCAATTTTGTATGATTAAACCCGACAGCTTCTGATTGTTTCCTTACTCACCACATTCCATAGGCCTATAATATTTTGAGAAACCGATTTTAACAATTTACTCTTTCAATGAAAGAGTCATCGAATTTGCTGAAAAGTAAACTAGATTTTGTTGTGAGTAAATAACTAAATATTAAAAATTAAAACTTTAATTTTGCTTTGTGTAATTCACTTCCAAGCTATGGTTTCTTCAGCAAAGTTTCTTGGTATGATAAATAGAACTAAAATTACAATGTGCACCAATGGCCAAACATTTTTACCCACCCCTAATGTATAAATATAAATATTGCACATTTTAAAAATAGCTCTAATTCCTAAATTTATTGTGCCGATAAACTTGACTTTATTTGATTTGTTTAAATATTGACTTTGATTTGTTTATTTACAATAAATTAATTATATATTTATATATCTCTACTAACAGCTCTAATAAAACTATATTAAGCTATCGACTACTAAATATTTATAAAAAAAATCTATGAATAAATTAATAATAATAATTTATGCTAAATTACATATTTAATTTTCATCGGTTTGAGGTTTTTGTTATAACTTCATCTGTACGATATGATTGTAACCCGTAAGATGTTAAGGAAAATACCAATACCTCACATTGCATCGTAAATGCAAAGTAAATTAAGGATTTCTTTAGCAAAGACTCGAACACAAAACAAAACTGAAAGTCAAAATTATCATCAACTAAGCAGTGACTTGCATGGTTTATCTTCTATATATAATATATTTAAATAAATTTTGAATTATCTAGAATTAAACGTAAGGGTAAATTTACGTGCTACAGTTGGTGGCGACCTCTATGATATGCTGGAGCAAATAAAATTGAGGTGATATCAGAACGGCCGTGTTTGCAATCTACTTATATTTGTATATCTATGGTAGCAACAAAAGTTTGGAAAAAAGCAGAACGAAATCACGCAAAATGAATTAATATTTTCTTTAGCAAAGACCCGAACCCAAAACGATAGTGAAAGTCAAAATTATTATCAACTAAGCAGTGACATGCATGGTTTATCTTTTATCTTATATATAAAAATGGAGCTCTCTTTCAAATGTCCGAATAAAACTCGAAAACGGCTGAATCGATTTGGCCAGTCTTAGTCTTGAAAAATTCGTGCCAATCCAGAGAATGTCCAAAAGGTGAGAAATTATTTCAAATCCGCGTAGAAACTTTACATTTTTAATTTGAAAATTTTTGTAGCAGCGTAATTTAAATAAAACAACGGACGGTGGCAATTTCGTGAAATGTCAAACGCTTTTGACAGATGATGTTCAATTACGTTTAATAGGATGTTTTACGCGAATATTATCTATTTATGATAAATTTGTAGTAAGTAGTTTTGTTTGTAGTTTTATTTATATACAAATACGTTAGTAAACGTGCCGCAAGTGTTACTAGAGACTCAAAATATAAACTTTTTTGATATGTTAATATGAAAATGCACTTTTTGGCATGTTTTTCTCAAACACGGTGCTCTGAAAGATCTCATTTGTATAATTATATACTCATTGGCATTTATAAAACATTTTCTAGGTTATATTATTTTTTATTTATCTTATTTAAATTCAGAACCTAAATTTGGTATCGATCAAATGGACATTTTGCCGAATAACATTTTTCCAGTTATAATTTCCCAGAATTTATCGCAGAATAGATAGTAATATATGAAGGTCTGGGGTTTAAAAAGGTCCACCACCGATGTGTCAAAAATCAGTAAAGTTAAGCATTGTTTAACAAAAGTAGAGGAAAAAAGATGTATAGTCAGCTACAACCTTGATTTGAAAACAGTAATCTTTGAAATGGGGGAGATAAACGGTAATCTTTGAGAATCCATAATAAAAGTATTTTCTTCCGTTGGTAGTTTTTAAGCATTAGTTAAAAATGTAATTATTTTGTAAAATACCTTCAAAACTATAATAAGGCTTTAAATCTTTTTGCCACTTGCCCGTTTCAAGTTACCCCGCCTATAGGGTAGAAGGTCTAGATAACAAATTTTTGAAAGACATCAAAAAAGCACATTTCTACAATGATGAAGTAGAAGTCAGTTTACTGAACGTAGTCAGATAATTGTTCGTTTGATATGTCTTATTTGTTGTGATATAATTGTTATGGTTTTCACAATATAGTTTATATTTGCTCAAAGTCAAATTGGACCTTTGTGTCTCGCCCTGCTCTACATATATACTTTTTATTAAATTTACTTTAATTCATCAAATGTAACTTGAAACTTTTCAAAAAGCAGGTCAAAGAAGAAATACTTAATTTATTTTTTATCTCTCCTCGCAAAAATTTGAAAATTTTGTATAAGCTCAGTAGTATTATTTACAATTATACACAAAATCAAGAATCCAAAAAGAATCTGAAAAACTTAAAACGTAATTAATAAGCCGAAAGACCAAAAAAGACTCGGATTGGATTATACGATGTTTTCTATAGAAAGTGTATAAAACTTGCAGTTTGATTGTATTGACAAAATATAGACAAATTAATGGAGTTTATTGTTTTTATAATATTTCATTATAAGGAGCATTGAAACACATCCTTATACACTTAAAGTATTAATATTTTTGATTCTTTAGAAATGGTTTAGAATATACATTATTTAGCAAAACAACGTTTGCCGGGTCAGCTAGTATATAATATATTTAAATAAATCTTATCTAGAATTAAACCTAAGGGTAAATTTACATGCTACTGTTGGTGGCGACCTCTATGATATGCTGAAGCAAATAAAAATGATGGAATATAAGAACTAAGTGAAAGTGAAAGTGTGAAAATAAAAAAAATATCAACTAAGCAGCGATAAGGTTTATCTTCTTTATATATGTCGAATTAAATAAACTTAAGGGTAAAAGTTTGGAAAAAAGGCAAAACAAAATGATACAAAATGAATTATTATTTTTTAGTAAAGATTCGAACCTAAAAAGAAAGTCCAAATTAGTACCAATTAAGTAACAACCCTAATCCGAAAAAAAGGAAATAAAATGATGCGAAGTGAACTAAGGTTTTCTTTAGCAAAGACTCAAACCCAAAACAAAACTGAAATTCAAAATTATTATCAACTAAGCAGCGACGCAAGTTTAAACAAAACTCAAAACAAAATGATGTAAAGTGAATTAACGTTTTCTTTAGCAAAGACTCGAACCCAAAAAAAAGTCCAGATTCGTACCAACTGAGTAGCAACATAAGTCCGGAAAAAACGCAATATTAAACGACGCAAAGTGATGTACAGGTGTAATTATTTAAACGCTTTAATATATATTAACAAATGGAAACCTTAAATTATTATCTTACTCATATATCAATCACTTATATGCAAATCGTTTCAATGATAAATAAAATTTCCTAGTAAAAAAATGTAATTAAATAAATTTATATTTGGTATAGCAACCAATCTGTCAAATTAAAATAATATAAATCAAAACATATAATTGTATATATTGTAAAACTCCATTAATACGATCATACTTAAACCAATTTCTCATATAATACGCTACTTCACTGCTTTTTTAAATACATTGTTCCTAAGACCCGTTTTTGGCGTGCTAGAAAATCGTCTTAACGGTGTTTTACTTTATTTTCATTAAATTCGATATATGAAGATAAAAATGTTTCAACATCAAAAAAAACTTTCAAAATTTTAATTTAAAATTGTTTGAATTTGTATACGAACAAATTCAGTTCCAAACTACAAGCAGCATTTATTCTCACCTGAATCGACTTCTATCAACTACATTTTTAATTTAACAATAAACCTGACAAGTACTTATCAATATATCTATCAATAACTATTAAATATCGATTAAAATAATTATTAACTTTTCAAATGAAGAAAAGCATAATTAATAGAATTATAATTTTTTATAATCACTTCCAATAGTTCTCGAATCGAGAATCACATAAATGCATTTATTGTACTTTCATCAGTGTGTTTTATAATTGAAATATTAATTCGAATAAATCGAAAAAATTGGAAAACGTACTATCACGACTGAAATAACTGAAGTTTATTGAAATAGAAAGAGACAAGGCAAATAGAAAGAGACAGAGCAAATAGAAAGAGACAGAACAAATAGAAAGAGACAAGAATGCATGTGCGAGTGAAAGAAAGATACACAAAACTGGCAGGTGAGAGAGAGAAAGAGAGTGAGTCGATGCTCTTAATGTCAGCTTCATTAAATTAGCAGAAATATTTCATTATATTTAAAAAATTTTATGATTTGATTATCATACTTTTCATCTCAAATAAGATAATGTTAAAAAAAATTATATTTTTCAAATTCTTTACTTTGCTTTGGTTTTTTGGTTTTGCAATTTACAAACTTCCACTCACTCTCTCTTTCACACTGAATATCTTATTTCTTTCTTTCTCTCTCTTTTTACCTATTTCTATCACTGTCTTTATTCATCTTTACTGATCTTTATTGCTTTCTTTCTCATTTTTGCTTTCTCTTTGTCTAAATCTTTCCCTCTCTATCACACAAAAAAAATTCGTATTTTTCAAAAAGTTTCACTTCCATCAAGTATACTATGCTACTCAAGCACTTTTTTCTAATCTTTATTGTTTTTAATGAGTTAACTGATAACTAATAATGAGTTGAAAAAACAATTTCTACACTTTTCCAGATTATTTCCACAAAGTTTCACTTTCCGCGCGCAAAATTTTACTTTTTTTTGTCCAGAATTAATTAAAAAAATATAGTTCTATTTCTGTCGTGATAGTATGTTACCTTTTCTTAACACCAACACCACCACCACCTGCCCCAAAAGTTACCTGGCCAAAATGAAGTTCCACTTCGCTTTCCAGTTCATCCGGTGTACTAAACTTCATCTTCGGCCAGCTTCTTCCTTAATCACCTACTTCCCACATTGTCATTCGCAGAATCACCTAAAAAAGATAATTTGGTAAAGAAATAGTTGGTATAAGTGGTGACAAAACAAAAATAAACAAAAAACTAGGATGTAAGTGATAATTTGATGTGAAGCAATAAAAATATTTTCACTCGGTATCTTTCACCTCTCAACAAAATCCTAATCTGAGGCCTGGCATTTGTCATAATGCTCATAACTCTCCTATGAGCACTTCCATTATTCCCCTGATGGAAACTTCCACCTACATTATGGTGGTTACTATGATAATGGTGCAGAAGACTGTTTGTCTTCTTCCAGGCATGCTGCAGACCATGGTGTCTGTTTATAATGGCACCATCCGGGTGATCCATCATTCGTAAGATGGCCAATTGATCACTGGTGTCAAGAGGTGCTAATGAGATGTCTCGGACGGCTCTGAACTTGCCGCAGTTGTTTAAATGCTCGTTTTCTAAACGGAAATAGTTCCAGACAAACCGACTAGGAAGAAAAAAAAATAGATTTTTTTCCACTCATGTGATATTGCTAATCCCATTTGACAGATAAAATAAGTATAATTTTCTTTACCGAAAGACTTCCCATGGTGTGATGAGAGTCAACATGACTTCTGGAGTCACAATGCCACTTTCAGTCAAACTCAAAGTGACTACCCAAGCAAATCGTAAAACCAAATCTTCTATAATGCCAAAATAATATGTCCACTGAAATAAAACAATTCAATAAGTATATATACATCCATTTTAATTGTTTAATTGTGAATGCAATTTACTTATAACTTACCGTGTACGGATACACAATTTCTTCCCTCAAAAATTTATGTTCACCTGCTTTCGAATCAAAAAGTCCCCAATCCAATTTAATATCCCACCAGTATGTGTAACTTGATGAAATTATTGATGAAATAATCCACAAATAGAACCATGGATTCGTTGACTTGTCCGGATTTGTTTCTATAAACAAAAAATATAACATTGAATATATATTTGTATTTATTTGTCAATTTACTTTCGGACTATCATAATTTTTATATCTACTTATCTATCTACCTCATTTTTCTCCTTTTTCTCAATCTTTATCTCTCCCCCTCTCGCTCTCTCCCTCATCTTATATAAATCCCTATCTCTGAACCTATCTACTTTCCTCTTTTCCTCACCTCACTGTCTTCCTATTCATTTCTAAAATTCATATTTATCTTTTTCTAAAATCAAACTAAATCTCTCATTATTATTTTTTTAAACTATCTAGCTATTTATCACATTTTTTCGTTTTCGTCTGTCTATCTTCTTATTCTCTTTCTAACAAAGTATCTATCTCTTTCTCTCTCTTTTTTTATCTATCTATTTTCCACTTTTTTCTCATTATCAGTCTATTTAAATATCTCTATCTCTTTCTCTCTCTTTTTTATATATCTCTTTCTCTCCATTTTTTATCTATCTCTTTCTCTCTCTCTCTTCTGCTCTATCACTTTAACTCTATCCCTAACTCTCAACATATCACTATCGTACTCTCTTTCTTTTTCGCTAAAAAGATCTCTTTCTGCATTTTTGTTCTATCTTATCAAGTTTTTCCTAAGGGTCAAACTGAATATCTCGTCATCTTTTTCTTAAACTATCTATCTGTCTACCTCTTTTTTTTCTTTCTCTTGTTATCAAAATATATCTATCACTTTCTTTCCCTTTTTTGCTCTATCTCTTTATCTCCATCCCTAACTGTCTACATATCTCTCTTGTACCTTCTACCTTTCTTTTACACTATACTTTTTCCCTTTTTACTCTATCTTATTATATCTTTCCTAAAGATCAAACAGAATATTTTTTTTTAATTAAAATATCTAGCTATCTAATACTTTTTTCTTATTCTCTTTCTAACAAAGTATCTATCTCTTTCTCTCTCTTTTTTTATCTATCTATTTTCCACTTTTTTCTCATTATCTGTCTATTTAAATATCTCTATCTCTTTCTCTCTCTTCTGCTCTATCTCCTTATCTCTATCCCTAACTGTCTACACTCGTATCTATGTCGTACTCTCTACCTTTTTTTTACACTGAATATATCTTTTTTTCCTATTTATCTATCTCTAACTCTGTATCCCGTCTTTTTCTGTATCCCTCCCTTCTCTATCTATTCCCTCCCACCACTTTCTATATAACCTTCTTGCTCATTCATATTACACACATTTTTTTAATAACAAACAAGTTTCAAATCCATCACAAGTACTGTACTACACAAGCAATATAATAAATATATAATCCAAAAAAAAAATCAATTTTCAGCTCTTCCTATTTCTACATTAAGAAGTTTCACTTCTCTTGTACGCACTATTTTTTTTTTCTATTTACCTGCATGACAAGCACTAAGTGTAGCAAATCCCACAACAAAGAATGAAGTTGAGTATTTTACAGCATTTGCCAAATGTGGATTAGCTTCTCGGGTGTCTCGATATCTTCTGCAACATTGTGCAAACCTGAACCAGGCTGGTAGAGCTGCCATTACTGCTCTTATTGGGATCGAATCATTGACACACACACCAGGATCTGGGATAAAAAATAAATTTGTAATTATACAGTACATTTAGTTGAGTTATGGGTCTATTTTCGAATAGTATTAATTGTAATAGCAATACTTGTTGACTTTATAAGGGATAGAGATAAGGAGATAAAGCAGAAGACAGAGAAAGGAATAGATAAAAAGGGAAAGAAAGAGATAGGAATATTTGGAAGTAAAGAGAGTATGAGAAAGATATGTAGAGAGTTAGGGATAGAGATAGAGGGATAAGGCAGAAGAGAACAATACTTGGTGACATTATAGGGCTTTATTAGGGGTAGAGATAAGGATATAGAGCAGAAGAGAGAAAAAGAGATAGATAAAAAGGGAGAGAAAGAAATGGAGATATTTGGATATAAAGGGAGTATGAGAGAGTTAGGGATAGAGATAGAAAGATAAGGCAGAAGAGAGAGAAAAGGGTAGACCAAAAGCGAGAGAGAGAGAGAGAGATGTTTTAATTTATTAGACAGCATGGAGATAATGCAACATGATTGTTAGTCATTTATATATAGACTGTTAGGTTTATTTATCTATAATATAAAGTGGATCCAATGTAATCTTTACATTTGTGCTATTTGGAAGTTAGTTTCCAGCTTTAGGTTAGTATCAAAAATTTAAACAAACACTCGAATAAACATCATAGGTATAGCTGTTTTGGTTTTTAGACTACAAGTCCCAGCATAAAAAAACAAGATTTATCAAAATAAAGCAGATGCACCAAGAATATACAATCAATGTACACTTATTTCAAGCATTTTAAGTTACCACAAGAGACCAGTAACATAACATAGCTAACTTATCCAAAAATAGGCCGATTAAAACTGATTTTTCTTACCGTTTGGTTCATACCAGCTTTTCAAATTCATATAATAGCACAAAAAATATTGAAAGTCTACAAAAAGTGGCAGCAAACTGTTAATTTGATCAGCAACCCAGAAATCAGCAAAATTTACATGAAAGGTTGGTGAGAGAAAGACTCTTGCCTGGAAATAGAAGAATGGTTAATATATTTGTTATAAATGGTTAATATAATATTCTTAATAAATGAATTTATTTGTTATAATTTTTTACCAATATTCGCAGAGTCCAAAATCTTGCTTCGTGCCTCAAAATTTTAAATGGATTTAATAAAAACCCAAACATCAGAAAATATAATATTAACGGGCTAATGAAAGCAGGAATGCCCAGCTGGTTGCTGTACAGGAAGCATAATACACTGAAAAAAATAATAATTTAATATAAATTATCAATAATTTTAAAAACAAGCAAGAAAACTAGCATTTTATAAACGAAATACTTCACAAAAAACATAAAACATACATTTGTCATAAAACACCCTTTTGATTTCAGTAAAATTAAATCAGACGCCATAATATCATGTAAAAGGATGAAAATATTTTATTAATACTTTATTCGAGAGAAGTTGGGATGATTGGTATAAGTGGTAATATATCAAGGATAAGTTTCTAAATCACTTTAAACGTCAAAAAAACAAAAAAAAAAAATAATTATTTATTTACTATACCTCAAAGTCCATATAACTCCAAAAACAGCTCCAATTTCAGTAACATGCTGCTCCGACAGATGACACCTGGGGTCCAGCTCAAAAACCAAAACCCTATTGACCCCCGAGACTCTCCAACCTCTAACATTAGCAGCCCACAAAAAACAAAACTCAATTAACAGCAAAGGCGTTCTATACAAACGCATCGGTATCAACCACCATTTGGGCTGGTTGTTCGAGTCCTCCTGGTTAATTGTAATTTTTAAAGTTGTTGTAAATTCACTTGTATTTTCTGAACTGCTGTTGAAAGATGTTATATTTGTATATATTGTTGTATGAGTAAGATTTTGTTCGATATTTGATGATGATAGATTTGTTTTTGTTGTGTACAGGTTCGTCGCTTTGTTGTAGATACCTGGAAATAGTAAAATTGATAAAAATTGGAAATATATTTGCATATGTCTATTCTACTTACATGAGATGATGACTCCCATTGCCAAAACGGCTAGAGCTCCAGTGAAAAAGCCAACTCGATAAGTTGTCCAGCCAGCAGTTCCAGATCCAGAACCGCCACTGCCTCCAGAGCCTCCTAACGGAGGTACTCTTAGACGTTTCATTGCGCGACCTCGATCACCACCTTCTAATTCGCGGGTGACACAGGCTTCTGTCTCTCGTAGTAAACGAGATATATCCTGAAAGGTAATAGAAATAATGAAAGGAATGTAGAATTAAATATGAATAGTTATTTAGTCTGGAACATAGCTCTGTATGGATCAGAGACATGGACTCTAAGAAAAGCCAACAAAAACTATCTGGAGAGTTTTGAAATGTGGTGCTGGAGGGGAAAGGATAAGATAAAGTGGATAGACAAGCTAACAAATAAAAAAGTCCTGAGAAGAGTAGGCAAAGAAAGGACTCTACTGAGCACGATCCTGAAAAGAAAAGGAAACTGGATCGGATTCATTCTACAAGAAGAGTGCCTTGATACACGACGTCGTCGAAGGAAAAATAGAAGGACTCAACAGATTGGGAAGAAGAATGCAGATGGTTGACGACTTACAAGAGAAGAGGAAATAAAGGGAAATAAAAGCAAAGCACAGGACCAGGAAGCATGGAAGAACAAGTTTAGAAAGAAAAATTCATAAAAACGAATATAAAGTGATCAATGGTAATAAAACGGTAATGGGAATAATAAACAAAGAAGGGTTAGAAATTCATTGATTTTGTGATGCTCTCATACCATGGACCTGCCTTCGGTTTTCTAGGTCACGTAACCGCTATGTTAAACGTAACTACTGTTACGTTATATTAACATTTAAGTTACGTTTTGTGCTTTGCTGAGTTCGTATTTTACTTTAGTTACTATAATCTATCTCATTGTGAATGTTATTATAGATTTAGATGCTTTCCCAATCCAAAGTAAAAAATTATAATTGGAAGATTCAATCATGTGAATTGTTAATAAAGCATTAGTAGTAAAGTTAGTCGCAAAAAACAATATAAGTATAGAAATATAGTATACTGTTGCTATTTTCAATTCTACATTGCAAAGTATATACTAAGTGATGTCACTTCAGAAATTTAAAATTGATAAAAAAAATCTGGATAACTTAATCATTAATTAAATAAAAATTCTAAAATCTATAGTACTGCAGTACTATGAATACTATTATATGAATACTATTTTACTATTTCAATTTTATTTATCTAATAATATACCTTGTTGAGGTAGAAATGTGCCATTTCGACATGCTCTTCGTGCCATTTTGAACCTCTGTCAACTTGCAATAACTGAAAAGCATAACAAATGGATTAATTACCACCATAAACCATAAACCATGAACAAACTATTACAAAAGTTAATAATGTTATTAATATCAATATAAATTATTGTAATAAATTAATTACAAAAGCACAAATAGGAAATTAAGTGCCAAAAACATTTAGAGGTAGCTTGACCAGCTATTTTGAGATTATGTAAAATTTTAGATGAAAAAATATAAAGATATATATAAAACTGGCGTCTGAATGAGTTGATTATACGCCTTATATGTTATTCAATCTTTACCTTGTCATGTTTTTTCAATATCTTCCTGAAACCGGTAAAATTTAAATTCTGATAATTCTGCAACAGCACTAAACTCAAATAGTATTCACTGAAAGCCAGTTTTAACTCATGCAGCTTCTTTCTTGGAGCATTTTTTCTTTTCCTTGGATTTAAAGACATTGTTTTGGAAGTCGAAAAACCATGTTTACCTATTAATAAAAAAATAAATAAATATGAACAAATTATAACACTCCCTAGCCTAACATAAGCATACTAAAATAATAATTTAGATTTAATTATTTATGGAAAACTATTTTAAGATCTAAGAACCCGGAACAAACAAATTATAACATTCCCTAGCCTAACAATTATAACATAAGCATACTAAAATAGTAATTTAAATTTAATTATTTATGGAAAACTATTTTAAGATCTATAATCCCTACAGTCAGTAAAAATATCACCGATATCACTACTGCTTGATATCAAGCTGACTGAGATAGTAATCGAACCCGGAACAAACAAATTATAACACTCCCTAGCCTAGCAATTATAACATTAGCATACTAAAATAGTAATTTAGATTTAATTATTTATGTAAAACTATTTTAAGATATATAATCTCTATAGTCAGTGAAAATATCACCTATGCTTGATATCAAGATTACTGAGATGGTAATCTCCAGAACAAATAAATTATAACACTCCCTAGCCTAACAATTATAACATTAGCATACTATAATAGTAATTTAGATTTAATTATTTATGGAAAACTATTTTAAGATCTATAATCTCTATAGTCAGTGAAAATATCACCTATATTACTACTGCTTGATATCGGTAATCGAACCCGGAATAAACAAATTATAACACTCCCTAGCCTGACAATTATAACATTAGCATACTAAAAATTATAACACTCCCTAGCCTAACAATTATAACATTAGCATACAAAAATAGTAATTTAGATTTAATTATTTATGCAAAACTGTTTTAAGATCTATAATCTCTACAGTCAGTAAAAATATCACCGATATTACTACTGCTTGATATCAAGCTGACTGAGATGGTAATCAAACCCGGAACAAACAAATTATAACACTCGCTTGTCTAACAATTATAACATTAGATTACTAGAATAGTAATTTAGATTTAATTATTTATCGAAAACTATTTTAAGATTTATAATCACTACCGATATCACTACTGCTTGAAACCAAGCTGGCTGAGATGGTAATCAAACCCAGATGTATTGAAAAATACTTCTGGAAAAAGGCATCACAGTTTATGATCTTTAGAGTTAAGTCTTCAAAATATAAATAACAATTTTATCTGGTTTCATTATAATAAAACTATTTTGATAAAAGGATTGAGACTTGATATTATAATTAAAAATATAATATGTAACTTTTAAACTTATTTATGTGTTTTAAATCATTGTTATCGACTGTAATATTTATCATGTGAATTAAAATGATAGTGAAATTACAATTACCGGCAAAGTCTTGAGCATCTTGTAAAGTCTCTCGTAATTCACTGCTTAGTGTTGCAAATTTTCTTGTAGCCTCTGCTTGTTTTTCTACAGAAAAATAATAATATTAGCATAAACACTATAAGCTATATAATTATTTATAAACTACTATTAGTAATCATTCTATTTTCAATAATTTATTTGGCCAAAATCAACTGACTATAAGTTTGACTTTCATGGTAGTACAAACTTGATTTAATACAAAATGCCTGAATCAGAAAAATATTTTACCTTGTTCCTTGAAAATATTAAAACAAATTAAACATTTGTGCCGTGTACTAAACGTAAGTTTAATGATAAGAAATTATTTCTATGTTATTCGTAGTTTCTTGAAGTTATTAAAATGGAAAATACATTCAAGCAGCTGCTCATAGAATGAGATTTTATCGCCAGGGAAGAAGTAAAAAAAAAAAATACAAGCAGTCAATAAATGTATGCTAATTTTAATTACATGAAGTTCTTCAAACACAGTTATTACATGATGAGTGAAATTGTGGAAACAATATTTCTTTAGGCGTTGTTTAACATAATCCACTGTATGAACGAATATTATAGAATTTATTAATCAGCAATTACTTCATTTCTTTAATGAAGATTCAAGTCGTAAATGCTAATTACAATGACAAACCGATCATGTCATATTTAAAGTATGACTTTATTTACATTAGTGTTTTCAAATATTATAAATATTTTTAATGCTATTATAAATATATAATTTATAATTTATTATTATATAAATGTTTATAATGGTCGACACTAATAAATGTGTGCATCACGAGTGTTACCATATTACTAATAAACATTATTCAAAATTGTTATATGATGTATTTATTTTTAACTCAAATGCCAATTCGTACAATAGCAAAAAAGTTTGACTTCAATCGCTTGTGAACCTTACACGCACTCTGTTTTTTTTAAACTTGTGCATATTTAAAAAAGTATCAAAATAAGCTTAAACCATTATATACCTGAATAAAAAGTATTGATCTTTTCCAATTCTTTGTAACAAACATGAAAAAAATGTTCATCGAATGTTGTAAAGTATCTTATTATCATATCGGGGTCTGCTGCTTCTCCTGATGGGGCCCTCTCCATGGCAGTGTACAGCATAGCCTTCAATTCCTAAAAAATGAAAAATGAATTAGTAATATAAAAGAAACTGCTATTTAGATTTAAATAAAATTCTTCACATATGTAAATGTTGTTTTTCAATAAGATTACCTTTTTCTCGATTGATTTCTATTTATACATAATGCAATTTAGTTTGATTAAATTCCTTATGTAGCAATCACTCGACAGGTACTCTAACAAACTATCTTTTCAGATAGTAAGTTAAAGTAATTTTATTTATCGCTTGTATTTTAAGAATGAAATCAATTTGTATAAAACATTTAGTTGATTAGAAAATCAAATTGTGAATAGAAAGAAGTATTTTTTTGCAATACATTTTATTACAAAAATTAAGTCTGTCTATATATAATATAAATAATTCTTAACATTATGCATAACATTTTGATCGACATGAATCATAATTAATAATTTTATAATTTAATAAAAGTACCTACAATAAGCTTTAAGTTTACTTAGATAATATATAACCATTAAATGGCAAAAATATTTACAAAATCGTATCTTATCATAGTCTTAAATTGTTTTGTAATTCGTAACACTGTAAAATTTATTAACACTTCAAGTCAATATTTAACCCTTTCCACTCGGCTGCCTCCTCTGAGACACTCTGTATATACAATTACTCAGATCGTATTAAAGCGTCGAATAAAATAGATCAGGGATGAGCAGCCTGCAGCCCGCGGGCTTTATGCGTCCTTTTAAATATTATTATTGATACTTTAAGTCAATATTTTTCCCTTTCCACTCGACTGCCCCCTCTGGGACACTCTGTACCCACAATTACTCAGTTCGCATTGAAGCGTCGAATAATATAGATCAGGAATGAACAATCTTCAGCCCGCGTGCTTTATGCAGTCTTTCAAATATTTTTCTGAAGCCCGTCATTCATTACTAAAGCAGATTTTATTTATTTCGTCAACGTCAGCAAGCATCAATAATTTAATTATGATGTATTATTTTCTTGTTGCATTAATTTTTTATATATTTGATTTTAATAATTTAGTATTTTTATATTATAAACGTTGTCATAAAAAATATTTCTAGTATAAAATGTTTCTTATAAGAATAGCCAACTGATTGCAAATGTCGTATATAAGTGAAAGAAGCAGCTAACAAAAAATATATGAATAGTTTACCCACTGCAAAGCATGCCACATATAAATGTCCCTCAATAGTCGCCTTAAGGCAAATTGCTGGAACATCCCGTACCAAAAATTATTTTTTTAAAAAAAGATTAACATTTTTGAAAAAAAATTACTCTGAAAAAATTAGATTTTTGAGAAACTTACTTTTTTTGAAAAAAAAGACTTTTTGAAGAAAAGTGTATTTTAAAATATTTTGGAAATTCTGAACTTCTTTTCAAAGCAATCGCGCTGCTTTAGCTGCATAGAGACGAAATATCGAAGCGCGTAAGCGTCGCGTCGTCGTCTAACGGATAAACATTGGTACGAAACCCATAGGAATGTAAACAAAATTTATACTTATTGTTAAAATCTCCATAAAATATCTGATAATTTGATGTGCATACGTCTAATGATCATTTTTGACCGCCAAATGGCATATTTTTTATTTTTTTCACTAGATCTCCGAAACCGCTAGACGTGCCTTTCCAAAAATTTAATCAGTTTTTCTTCTTGTCAATACAAGTAAAATGTTTTGTGAATTAAAAACTGAGTTACCGTTTTTGGCACATTTTGTCCCGTATCTTCGGAACGGCTAGACCTACTACCTTTGCCAAAAACTAATCAGCAGGTCTTCTTATCAGTAGAAATCGAATGTATTTTGAATTATTCAAATCGGTTGATCCGTGTTCGCGAAATCGTCGACGAAAATTTGTATCCGCACGCACACACACATACATACATACACACACACATACATCCATTTTTTCTAAGGTATTCTAAAATGTTCAGAAACCTTTGAAACGTAAAGAGATATAAAAACTAGTGGTGTGTATGGCATCGTGCTTTAAGGCAAATTGCTGGAACTTTCCGTACCGTAACGAAATGTTCGAGAAATATTAAATATTTTCAAATAGATTATTATAAATAAATACTGTAATATTGTCAAATATTTATACAAATTATATAAACTGAATTGCAAAGTTGAAAATATTTGTTTAAAGTATATTAGAACTTAAGGGGGTATTCTACTGTAGAGTCATGAATTTCGCCCGGTTTTTGAAGCGCTGTATAAAGGAAACAAATAATATTTTTACTATCGATTTTTTTATCAATTGTTTATTGATATTTTATCATTACATCAAAAATTTATTAGAAAAAAAAAATTAAAATTCACAAAGTTATGAGCAGTCAAAGTGGAAGTTCCCCAAAAAAGAGGGTGTCCTGTCACACACATCAATTTTTTCTAAGGTATGCCAAAATGTTTAGAAACCTTTGAAATGTAAAGATATACAAAAAATTTCATTTTCGATTCTTTTACTATAACTTACCCTATAGGTTATTAAAAAGGTTGCTTGTTTTAAAATAAACCTATGCAGAGATCAGATATTGTTGACTTTGCAAAATTAACTATTTATTAGTTAATTTCTAAAAATTTAAAAATCAAGTACGTTCTGGTAAATTCTTTTCAATCAGTGCCTAGTGGCAAGGGTTAAATACCATTTCCCAGTTCACTGTCTATTCATTCGGTTGCAAATTAACACTATCCTTAATCACAATTTCCTCGTGGGTCCTCAAATGAGTCCTCAAAACATGTGCCTGTGTAAATCCCTTCCCGCAAATCTTACACTTATGTTTCCTCTCCCCCGTATGCGTTACCATATGCTGCTTAACATGCTGCGTCCTTGGGAAAGTCTTATCACAAACCGGACAAGGATAATACCATTTCTCAGTCCACTGTCTACTCATTCGATTGCAAATTAACACTATCCTTAATCACAATCTCCTCATGTGTCCTCAAATGAGTCCTCAAAACATGTGCCTGTGTGAATCCCTTTCCACAAATCTTACACTTATGTTTCCTCTCCCCCGTATGCATTACCATATGCTGCTTAACATGCTGGGCCCTCGGGAAAGTCTTATCACAAACCGGACAAGGATAATACCATTTCCCAGTCTATTGTCTATTCATTTGGTTGCAAATTAACACTATCTTTAATCACAATCTCCTCGTGGGTCCTCAAATGAGTCCTCAAAACATGTGCCTGTGTGAAACCCTTCCCGCAAATCTTACACTTATGTTTCCTCTCCCCCGTATGTGTTACCTATGCTGCTTAACATGCTGAGCCCTCGGGAAAGTCTTATCACAAACCGGACAAGAATGCTTCTTCCCTCCTATGCAGAGATAAGACTCAGTGCCGAGCAGCAAGAGTTAAACACAATTTCCTAGTCCTGTGCCTATTCATTTGGTGGCAAATTAACACTATCCTTAATCACAATCTCCTCATGTGTCCTCAAATGAGTCCTCAAAACATGTGCCTGTGTGAATCCCTTCCCGCAAATCTTACACTTATGTTTTCTCTCCCCCGTATGAGTAACCATATGCTGCTTAACATGCTGAGCCCTCGGGAAAGTCTTATCACAAACCGGACAAGGATGCTTCCTCTCCCCCGTATGTTTCAACATGTGCATCTTCAAACTGCTCGAACAAACGAAAGCCATGGGGCATTCTGTACAAGGATAAGGCTTCTCACCGCTGTGCTGTCTTTCGTGCACAATGAGCTTTCCTGAGAATTTAAAAGACTTTGAACAAATTTTGCACACAAATGGTTTTTCTGTTGTGTGATGTATTTTGATGTGACTGCTTTTCGAGTGCCAGGTTGTAAATTTTTGGTCACAATGGTTGCAGGCGTACTTTTTTTCTTCCACATGCACACGCATGTGCGTTTGGAGGTAAGATTTAGATTTGAAGTGTTTGTGGCACTTTGCACATTCAAAAGGACGTAATGTAGAATGTATAGCTTCGTGTACTTGTAGGTTTTTTAAGGTTTTAAAAATCCTACCACATTCTTGGCACAAATAAGACTTGTCAATAGAAACCCCAAAATGTAACTTCATATGCTGTCGCAAGTTGTAAGGTCTGTTAAAGCCTTTACCACATTGCGTGCATTGATATTTGAATTCCGTTGTATGTTTGTAAGAATGTGTTTCTAGTTCCCCTCGGGATTTGAAGGCTGCTTCACAGATGTTGCAAGCAAATGGACGTTCCCCCGTGTGTATTCTTTTATGCACTTCCAAACCTAAAGCTGTTTTGTACCTCTTTGAGCACACGTCACAAGAATGTGGTAACTCAGAACCGTGGTAGAGTCTTAAATGTTTATATTTAGCATCATTAGTGTCGAAAATCTCGTAACAATATTTGCAAGGGTGCTTGTCAGCATATTTACAAACGTGGTTAACATATTGCTCACCGGATTCAAATTTTGTTTTGCATTTAGAACATTGCATGTTGGGTTTATTGTTTTCCTCGTTTGCAGAATCATCGCTTTGGTCCTTGATTATTTTTTTTATCCGGTCCAAAGTGTCTTGTCTTCGAGCAGTCCTCAACACTTTTTTCTTCACCTTAGGTTGTTTTGGAACTTTTAACTTCAACGTTTGCAAAGGCTTTTCATCACTACTATCATTATCGTTTAAAATAACATCTAAATGATCCGTAAATGCATCAATCTCTTCCTTAATGTCCATTGAATCAATAGTTTCTTTCAACCTGTTAATTTCATCCACAGAATTTCGACATTTCTGCCAAAACTCGTAACACTTTCTTAAATCATTTAGACAATTATCACAAATATGTTTGGGGTACTGGTCGTTCCAAGATGCTTCAAGGGACGTGCAGGATGTAAACATTTTTAAAACAATGTTTTCAGTTTGTGCAAAATCCTGATCAAGGAATAACGATTGTAAATTCTTGTCTGTGAGACAAGCCCGACACATATCAGAACCGAACACAATGGGGGGCTTGTTTTCAAACACTTTGACGTCCAAATTATCCATTTTGATAATAAAACTATAAGTTCCTTGTCACATTTAAAAGCTCAGTTCTTAATAAAATGTTTATTTATTTTGTTCATCTGTCACACAGATGAGCCGCCATCTTGTGTTGCCATATGCAATATTTTTGACTCGTGAAGTTGCAGTGGGGTGCGCCCATAGATAAACAAATATAAATAGATGGCAAATATAAATAGAGGGAGTATCCAAAAATCTTTACATTAATTGACCCCCCCTAAGGGCCAAGCTCTTAATGAATTAATAAATTTTTATAATTAATCCACAGTTTTAATTAGTATAGGCCTATGGAAAAACCAATAAATACAAAATCAACTAGTGGGGCGCATATAAATTTGACAAAAAATTACTTTTTTAAAATTTTCTTTTTTTGAAAAAAAATGTTTTCTTTATTTTGACATATTTTGGAAATTCTGAACTTTTTTTCAAAGCAATCGTACTGCTTTAATTGCATAGAGACGAAATGTTAAAGCGCGTAAGCGCCGCGTCGCCGTCTAACAGAAAAACACTGGTACGGAACCCATAGGAATGTAAACAAAATTTATAGTTATTGTTAAAATCTCTATAAAATATCTGATAATTTGATGTGCATATATCTAATGATCATTTTTGACCGCCAAATGGCATTTTTTTTTTACTTTTTTCACTAGATCTCCGAAACCGCTAGACCTGCCTTCATGAAAATTTGATTAATTATTCATCTGTCAATACAAGTAAAATGTTTTTTGAATTATTCAAATCGGACGCTCCGTTCTCTTAAAAACTGAGTTACCGTTTTCGGCACTTTTTGCCCCGTATCTTCGGAACGGCTAGACCTGCCTTCGCCAAAAACTAATCAGCCCGTCTCCTTATCAATACCAAAATGTTCAGAAACCTCTAAAACGTAAAAATATATAAACATTTTCATTTTCGATTTTTTTGCGATTACTATAACTTGCCCTACGGGAAGTTAATAAACTAATTAGATGACTAGTAGTTAATGGCATCGTGTTTTAGGCAAATTGCTGGAATTTCCGTACCATAATAAAATATTCGAAGAATAAATTTTTTAGAAAAAACTATATTTTAGAAATAAACAAAGAAAATCTTTTCCCAAAAGCAATAGTTTCGTCAAAACAAGCAGAACGTTTTTTGAATCATTCTAATCGGATGCTTAGTGCTCTCAAAAACTGCCATGTTTTGCATATTTATCTCCGAAACGGCTAGACCTGCCTTTGACAAATTCTAATCACCACTTCTATCCATCATTACAAACTGAATGTTTTTTCAATCATTCAAATCGGATACTCCGTTATCTCAAAAACACGATTTCTATTTCCTGCACTCTTTGCTCTGTATCTCCGAAACGGTGGTACCTGCCTTTGCCAAAATCTAATCACCACTTCTTCCCATCATTACGAATTGAATGTTTTTTGGATCATTCAAATCGGATCCAACGTTCTCTCAAAAACTCGATTTTTATTTTTGGCGTTCTTTGCTCTGTAACTCCGAAACGGCTGGACCGATATTTGCCAAAAACTAATCAGCACATCTCCCTATCAATAGGAATCGGATGTTTTTTAAACCAATAAAATCGGTTGATTGTATCGCCCGAAAACGTAAACGAAAAATTGTATCCATACATATTTACACACACAGGCGCGCGCGCATTCATTTTTTCAAGCTATTAACATTGCAGTATATTTTATGCCAAAAAGTTGTTGAACTTTTTTTTACTTTTCTGCTAATTATAAAGAAATTGGCCAGGCCAATATTCACGCAAAACTTTGTCGAGTTTCATAAAAAGGCTTTTATATTTTTGAAATCGGTTCAGGCGTTTTTGAGAAAACGTCGATGAAAGGTCTAATTTTGACAAATGCCAAAAAAGCGATACCAATTTTTGC
The DNA here is from genome assembly GCF_003426905.1 of Ctenocephalides felis. Lineage (NCBI taxonomy): Eukaryota > Metazoa > Arthropoda > Insecta > Siphonaptera > Pulicidae > Ctenocephalides > Ctenocephalides felis. Next base: position 88,652,610 of record NW_020536999.1, read on the forward strand.
GAACTTTGACAAATTTTCAAAGTTAAACCAATTGTCGTAGGGCCGTAATATTTTAGTATGATCTAGAAGACTATAGTATCTACCGTCAAAATAATAATAATAAAAATCGTCGGAAAAAATTTTTTTAACACTTTATTACAAGAAAACGGCCCGGCCGATCTTTACCAAAAACTAATCAGCACGATTCCCAATCAATATCTTTCGAACGGTTTTTGATTTTTCATAATCGGTTCAGAATTGCGGGCTAAAACGCAGACGAATTTTTTTTCACTTTTCTGCTATTTATAAAGAAACGGCTCGGCAGATCGTCGCACAAAACTGACAAACGATAGTCCTCGTCGAACGGCTTTTAAATTTTTGAAATCGGCAGAGCCGTTTTCGAGAAAACGTTGATTTACGGCAAAATTATCTGTTCACATACACGCACACACACATACTTTTTCCAAATTTGGTCTCATTCGATTCAGAATGGCTTGAAACGTCGAGAAAACATAAAATTAGCGAATCGGATTTTTTGATGAAAGCATAAACTTCTCCTTCGGGAAGTTAATATTACAGGCCTAAGAAAAGAAGTTTAATTATATATTATTATTCATTTTACAATTTTTATATCATTTTCAATCAATACATTCTCATTATCGGAAATTTTCGGTGCCTGTGCACATAGATGGCATCGCAAAAATCGGCATGGACATGAAGTCTGCTGATCCACATTCCAACTTTTCCAATATGATCCCGATATTCTGTCGGAGGGAAAGTCTTCGGCCGAAATGAGGGGGCCATCGTTACGTGGTCCACTTGAGCCCTAAAAAATCAGACATCAGATTCAAACTTTAGAATTGTTTGTCTTCGTAAACATTAGACTAGTCTATGCGATGAAAGTTCGAAGTCTATCAAGTTGGTGGAACTTGCCTTAAGACAAAATGCCACTTACACCTAGTTTCTACTATCTATCACCTTTTGGAGACTCTGCAACAAGGTTTATAATTCTCTCCCAAAGGAACATGTCTCTGTACGTAATATACGTTGCATTTATAAGGGCAACAGTATCGGGTCTTCCAATAATAATTGGGGTACGACAAACGATCCATTTTAGGGCTCCAGAAAATTTTAACAGAATTATTTTGACATTTTATGAAAATATTTTATTTTTGTTTGTACATTTTAAATTGACACGTGTCAGGGGCAATGAAATTTTAGTTTTTGTATTTTTTGTATTTGTTGGATTCAAAAATGGTTTGGTAAAAAAAAAATTCAAAATTTTTAGGTCATCTGTTCAAAATGAACGAGTACAGTCATTTTGTGACAACTTATCGCAAAGACTACCTTTGGCCCTACAATACTCCTTTTCCTCTAAATTTGGGCGACGATGGCACCATCGATTTGGGAATCTCGGCCAGGGTGCCGGCGACATGCAATTGTAAGGTAAAAAAATAAGGAACTAGGTGTAAATGTACATTGTCGGTAATCTTTCTTTAAAATAAGAAGAAATACTTGTGGTGCACCCATTAGGACAAATAAAATTTGTTCATTTTTAAAGGTTTTTTCATTATTGTTCTACCCAGGTGATGGACCCTATCCTGAAGGCCTCCGCACCTGGACAAGCCGGCAAGGACGAATGCAAGGAGCAACAATGGTCCCGTTTAGGCCCCATGGGTCCACTCTTAGACGCAAAACTGTTCCCAGTCAAAGTAGGAGCCTCTCCTCAGACCGAAAGCTCCAAAATCGACCAACCGAACGCCTTTTTGGCGAAATTGAATGAAAAGTACCCTCAATTGTACGAAGTACTAAAGACCACTCCAGATGAAGAATTGTTATACAAGTAACTGATCCTGGTTTATTTTTGATAATATTTATATATTTTATATTTATGTTTATGAATTTGGGGTAATGTTGATGTTGACTTGTTTTCAGGGTGGTGAATGATCGTATGCATACGACTTATCAAATTGATTATTGTGGAGCCTCCGAGTATCCTGCGGGCAAGTATGATCTATTGACAGGTGGTGCAAGGTCTAAAGAAGGTTTGGACCCAACATGCGACCAAAATGTGTCCAAATTACCGGATGACCCTTGCAGACAGAACCAGAGACCTATAGCATACAGGTAATAAAAAAATAATAACAATAATAACACACTAAGTGTAAATTAACACCTCACGTGTGACCAAATTGTTAACTTCCCGTAGGGCAAGTTATAGTAATCGCAAAAAAATCGAAAATGAAAATTTTTATATATCTTTACGTTTCAAAGGTTTCTGAACATTTTGGCATACCTTAGAAAAAATGGATGTATGTGTGGGTGTGTGTGTGTGTGTGTGTGTGTGTGTGTATGTGTGTGTGTATGTGTGTGTGTATGTGTGTGTGTATGTATGTACGTGTGTGTATGTATGTGCGGATACAAATTTTCGTCGACGATTTCGGGAACACGGATCAACCGATTTGAATAATTCAAAAAACATTCGATTCGTATTGATAAGGAGACGTGCTGATTAGTTTTTGGCGAAGGCAGGTCTAGCCGTTCCGAAGATACGGGGCAAAAAGTGCCGAAAACGGTAACTCAGTTTTTAAGAGAACGGAGCGTCCGATTTAAATAATTCAAAAAACATTTCACTTGTATTGACAAGATGAAGAATCGATCAAATTTTCATAAAGGTAGGTCTAGCGGTTTCGGAGATATGGAGGAAAAAGTAAAAAAATGAGCCATTTGGCGGTCAAAAATGATCATTAGACATATGCACATCAAATTATCAGATATTTTATAGAGATTTTAACAATAAGTATAAATTTTGTTTGCATTCCTATGGGTTCCGTACCAATGCTTATGCGTTAGACAGCGACGCGGCGCTTACGCGCTTTATATTTTGTCCCTATGCAGTTAAATCAGTACGATTGCTTTGAAAAAAAGTTCAGATCTTCCACAATATGTCAAAATAAAGAAAAAAAAAATTTTTTTCAAAAAAAAAAAAATTAAAAAATAATTATTTTTTTTAAAAAAATTTTTTTTTCAAAAAGAAGTAATTTTTGGTCCATATATATAGTTTCTCAAAAATATTATTTTTTTAAAGTACATTTTTTTCAAAAACGTTAATCGTTTTTAAAAAATTAATAATATTTAGTACGGGAAGTTCCAGCAATTTGCCTTAAGGCACGATGCCTTAATTGCCTTAAGACAGAATTCCACTTACAGCTAGTTTCCAAATTACCGGATTGGCTCTTGTGGACAGAACCAGAAATCTATAACAAAATATCACTTGGGGAGAGGGAGGGGTATAGTAAGATATCACGTGTATTTTTTACCTAAATTATTATAAAAATTCCAAACATTTTCATAAATATTCCAAATATTTTTTCTCGAAACTAAAAATACACGTGATGTTTGGTAGCGGAGGGTGGGGGGTATACTTTTGAATATAACCAAGTATCACCAAGGGAGAGGGGAGGTGTTCCAAAAATCTTTAAAATATCGATCACGTGATCAATGGACCCTTCCTTGTAACATCTTGTCATCTTTGATCACATTAGGACATTTTTGAAGGCGTTAGTCACAACTTAGGACTTCTTAGGACACTTTTTTGTAATGAAATGTCAATTTGGGGCTTCTCAAATCAACGTAGGGCATCTTATTGATGCAAAATATCTTCCTAGGACATCGCAAGACATCTTTAAACACCTTAAGTCATCAGGAGACACCTTAATAGTTCTTAGGACATATCAGGGCCTTTTTCAAATATCATAAAATATCTTATTGTTATAAAATGTCATTCTTCATTAGACACCTTAGAACATTTTAGGACATTTTACAAATTTTTGAGTATCCTGGTGTTCTAAAATCGCCTTTGGCATCTTAGAACATAGCAGGACATCTTATTGTTATTAACTGTCACCATAGAAAATCGTAAGATCTCGTAGGAAATAGATAAATAGCCATTGAATATGTCTTAGGACATATTAAGATATCTTTCGATCTATGTTAATTAAAAAGAAATGGCTCGATCGATTGTAAACCAAAACTGATCTATGCGAACCTTTAAGAAGTTTCATCAAATAGCTTTCAAATTTTTGAAATCGGTGCCGTTTGGTGAAAAAGTAAAAGACAAGTTAGTAGTGGTAAATTATGCCAACTACAGATATCCACTGATGATGACCCAAATAAATTGAAAATTGATTTTTGAATCAATGTCTTTCATTTAATGTATTATCTTAGAAAAAACTTACTCATATACTTGAGTCATTTATATATTTCATGTATTCTATCAATTTTTTTTTTCAAAGGTCCGCGTCCATGAGCAAAGAACAGATGCCGCCATCAAAATCCACACAAAAACTGGTGTCAACGGAGTGCTGTAATACTTCAAGTGTAAAACATGCTAAATACACAACAGAGTATAGAGATCACGTCAGCAGAATGGGAGGCTTAATTATGAAAGAACATTTGCATTCAAGGAACTTATAAAAAGAAACATATTACATATTAATGATACTATGGGTATGGGAAAAAATATAGACAATATAGATTTGTTTTTGATCACTGTTTATTTCTATTCTCAAAATAATAAATAAATATATTTGCTTAAGCCGGCCAGAGACGTTACTATATGCATGTGCAATTGAATGTATGCGCCACCAGACGTATTTTCACAGTGCCCACAGACGACTCAAGTGTACATTCAAGTGTTTGCGCATGCATATCAAACATGTCAACTAAAAAATGTCAAGACATTACCTAAAAATATATCTTTTTTATTAATTTTTATAATCACAGCATCAAAAGGGAATTCAAAGAGTTGATAGGGCTTATTTAAATACTTTAATAAACGTCGATAACTTCATCAATTTGAATTTTTAAGTAAAACAAAATCGAGACATGTGCTGCTACATGTGAATGAACTTGCCGATTTGAATGATTGTACAATTAAAATAATCAAAAGTGCAAAAGAACATACTACACTCGCTATAGAATACATGTGCAAGTCATAGGTTGCCAGGAGTATCTTTTCTATTATATATGCAAACTAGCTGTAAGTGGAATTCTGTCTTAAGGCAATTAGGGCATCGTGCCTTAAGGCAAATTGCTGGAACTTCCCGTACCAAAAATTATTATTATTTTAAAAACGATTAACATTTTTGAAAAAAAATACTTCGAAAAAATAAGATTTTTGACAAACAATTAGACAAAAAATTACTTTTTTTGGAAAAAGATTTTTTTTATTTTTTTTTTTTTGAAAAAAAATGTTTTCTTCATTTTGACATATTTGGAAAGATCTAAACTTTTTTTCAAAGCAATCGTACTGCTTTAACTGCATAAAGACGAAATATCAAACCGCGTAAGCGCCGCGTCGACGTCTAACGCGTAAACATTGGTACGGAACCCATAGGAATGTTAACAAAACGTATACTTATTGTTAAAATCTCTATAAAATATCTGACAATTTGATGTGCATATGTCTAATGATCATTTTTGACCGCCAAATGTCATTTTTTTTTACTTTTTTCATTAGATCTCCGAAACCGCTAGACCTGCCTTTATGAAAATTTGATCGGTTCTTCACCTTGTCAATACAAGTAAAATGTTTTTTGAATTATTAAAATCGGACGCTCCGTTCTCTTAAAAACTGAGTTACCGTTTTCGGCACTTTTTGCCCCGTATCTTCGGAACGGCTAGACCTGACTTCGCCAAAAACTAATCAGCACGTCTCCTTATCAATACGAATCGAATGTTTTTTGAATTATTCAAATCGGTTGATCCGTGTTCCCGAAATCGTCGACGAAAATTTGTATCCGCACATACATACACACACGTACATACATACACACACACACACATACATCCATTTTTTCTAAGGTATGCCAAAATATTCAGAAACCTTTGAAACGTCGAGAAATGCAAAAATTCTCATTTTCTTTTTTTTTTGCGATTACTATAACTTGCCCTATGGGAAGTTAATAAATCTTATCTAAAATTGAACCTGATGGTAAATTTAAGTGCTACGGCTGGCGACATCTATTACAAGCTGAAAGAATTACAATTGATGTAATATCAAAGCAACCGTGTTTGCCATCTATTTATACTTGTTTATCTATGCAGGTTGCGCAATTATACTGTCTGTGACCGGCTTTAAACTATTAATTTATTACTAAACCTTTTATTTTACTCCACTGTCCTCCTCGTGTATCCTCATGTGGCTCTTAAGCACCTGTGAGTACTTAAAAGCCTTATCACATAATTTACATTTGTGTCTGCACTCCCCTGTGTGTGAAACCATATGTGTCTTCAAATGTTGGGGCTTCATAAACTTCTTACCGCACACTGTGCATGCATACTTCCTTACACCAGTGTGCTTCAGCATGTGCTCTGTTAATCGAGTGGCACAAACAAAAGCCATACTGCATAACTTGCAGGCATAGGGCTTCTCACCAGTATGCTGGCGTACATGGATTCTTAAGACTCCTTGGAATTTGAAGGCTTTGGAACATATGTGACATTTTAAAGGCTTCTCTGTAGAATGGTGGCGGAGTATGTGAGCTTTGAGATTAGCGCTTGCAGTGTACTTCAAACCACATTGCTCACACTTGTATTTTTTTTCGGGTAAGTGTATCTGTTTATGTGCGTAAAGAGTTTTGGAGGTTGCGTAAGTCTTATTACACACCTCGCATGTGTATTTCCTTATACCAGCATGTGACTCGAGGTGTGATTTTAAATTGGAACTAGATCTCAAAATATGACCACATATTTCACACAAGTGCTCTTCTTTAGTTTTCCCAGAAGAATGTGTTTTTAAATGTCGTTTTAAGAATCTAGATCTGGTGAAAAATTTGTTGCAGAAATTGCAAGTGAATTTGCTTTTGAGTTTGTGGGTCACCAGTTCGTGGTGGTCGCGATATTGTGGACGTTTAAACGCTTTTTGACAAGCCGAACAAGGATATGGACGTTCTCCAGTGTGTGTTTGCACGTGGAGTTTTAATTCGTAAGCTGATTTACATACTTCAGAACATTCATCACATTGAAAATTATAATTATGCTTTTGTAAATGCTTATATTTTTTACTATAAGTGTTAAAGTGTTCACCGCATTTTTCACAAACAAAGCGATGCTTTGATTTAACTGTTTTACATACATGGTTGATGAATTCTTCATCGGTTAACGATATTTTACATTTGGTACATGAACGAGATGTAGTAACTTTCTTACCCAGTCGCTTGGATAAAGGTATATCTGACTCGGAATCACTTGTGCTTCCATAATCATTATCAAATTTATCTGAGTACTTATCAGAATCATATTGTTGTACAAAACTGTTATTACCTGTACCAAGAGACCTGGAGGAGTCCATTTTGTCACATGTAGATTCTTCTGGCTTATTTTCTATCAAATCAACTTCCAAAAATCTATGTACCCCTTCTTTAGCATCCACAGAATCCAGTTCATCTTTCAGTCTATTCAACTTATCGAGTGAATTTTTACATTTATTCCAAAAATCATAAGCATCCACCAACTGTTTGAGACAATTATCACAAATATGTTTTGGATATTGATCATCTTGTGATATGTCAAGAAATGCATAGCAATTAAACATTTTTATAATATTAATTTCTTGTTTAAAATTTGTACTGGAGTTAACCTCTGAGAATATTGATTGAAGATTTTGATCATTCAGACAAGCACGACACATTGTGGAATATTGAGACACGATTTTTAAATTATCGACTAATTCTGTATTTTCCATGTTTAATAATATAATAATTAGATATTTTTAAATATTTATTTGATTTGTTGACAACTTTTTTGACGTTTCGTTATTTATCAAAAGACGCCATAGATACATAAGCTTGATAGACTAGACGCCATGTTAAGTGAGTGTTGCCATAGTAAAAGAAATAATTAATAACTCTTCTTTTATCTATGAATAAAACTTACTTTGGTTAAAATGGGAATTCTAAAAATCTATTAAATGTTTAAAACTGATATTAAAGTTTGTGTATTTGGCATTTTGAGTTACATCCAACAAATTTATTACAATTTAATTCCTTATTCATCATATTAGCAAATACTTGTTTACAACATGAACATCCTAGACAAATGAACATCGAAATGTATTATACATAGACCTTATAACTTAAAACTACATGTAATATAAGGTCTATTATTAGTATTATGTTTTATTTTATTATTATGTATTATTATTAGTATTATGTTTTAATTCAAATTTTGAATTTGGCGCTAATTTTTCAAGCACTTTCCGCCATATTTGACAGTTGACATGTCAAAGACAAAAATCAAAATGGTGGCGGCTGCGCTTGCACGGATACGAAGTAAGAATTATTTTATACAGAAATAATTACTTTAGAACTTATATATTTCTGTAATTACGTTAAATTAATCACCGAATTTATAATGTACAATAAATTATCACTTTATACCTATTTGTTAACCCATCGAAGTTACATGAAGTTTGTAACAAATTTCAAAGCATTTTTTGACAATTCATTTCCTTATAATTTATCCATTAAATAAATAATTACATAGCTCTTGCTTTAAATAAATAATTACATGCAAATGTTAAATATTATTACAAAATTATATTAATACAAACTTATGGTTTTAGGTCCAGGTCACCCACATGTGACCCTTCAGGTTATTCACGACCTCTGAAGTAACAATAGATGAAGGAATGATAATTTGATATATTTCTTCATCTATTGTTACTTCGGATGCCTTGATTAAACATTCAGAAAGACTAAGAACAACTACCTAAATATAAATGTAAATATTGATTTTTGAATGTGCAGTCTACAAATTAGAGTCTACAAAGTCTCTAATTTACCAGATGAACAAAGGCGCAAGTATAATGGGTAGTATGGGAGTTAAACTCCAACTCCATTCATGGATGAAGTAGAAGAATAGTGTGAGGGTTTTTCTGATTTCCATTTCAAACCGCAGATGGGCTTATTTTCTTTAGGATATATTTTTGATCTATATTTTTAAGAATATAAAAGGTTTTCAAAGTGTAATATTGGTAATAAATACTCTTGACGGAGTCTTAATATTTTAATTCTCTTGATTGAACACTCAGAAAGACTAAGAACAACTACCTAAATATAAAAGTAAATATTGATTCTTGAATGTGCGGAGTCTACAAAGTCTCTTAATATTTATATTTTGTCGTATAATATTATTTCAAAAGTTCTTCTAAAATTGTATTTTTTAATTTTTGGTTGTGGCTTAGGTTTAATTTTGGGATATAAATATTGTGTTGTAAATTTAAATTTTAAATTTTATTTTAAATTCACAATAAAATAAAGTATTTTAAAATATATTTACTGTCAAATATGTCTGAAAGTACTTAGCGCCAAATTCAAAATTTGAATTAAAACATGATGCACAATTATGTATCTTAAAATATCTATAAATAAGACAACAAATGACAAAATATAACAATGATAAAAATATAATCTAATTATAGAAAAATTATTTGAATTATATTAAATTGTTTCAACACAATTATTATGTGTATAAATAAAATAATAAATATTTGTATAAAAATCTTTATGGAAGTCTTAAATTTAAAATTATTCACTTTTTAATAACATTCTTATTTTTATTTGAATTTTCTGTTCGAAAAACAAATATATAACACAGATATAACTTGTGTTACATATTTTATTTCTTTATTTATTATTATTATGTTTTATTTTTATTTTTTTCCACTTTAAAACAAGTATAAAGATGTAAATTTTCCCTTCCGGAAACAGCAGAAAAATTTTATAAGTTATTATTTTTTCACAAAGTATACCAACAAATTATTATTTAGATAAAGATAAAAATTTTAATAATAATAATGATTATAAAAGCAATTAAATTTAAAGTGAATTATTTAAAAGAGGAAAAATTAGCATTCTATATTCTCCCCCCTCAAATTTCAGCCTCGAGAAGTTAAAACAGCAGGAAATTTGTATAAAGTAATATTTTTTTCGCAAAGTATATCAACAAATAATTATTTAGATAAAGATAATAATTATAAGGATAATAATAATAATGATTAAAACAATAAGATTTAAATAATATTATAGATAAAATAAAATTTATTAAATATATATTTTGTATCTTTTTTTATTTTAATGTGTTTTATATCAAAATTCTTCAATACATATAAATAATATAGCAATAAATAATAATAATATACAAGTAGAAAGTATATTATTTAAAAGAGGAAACACTAGCATTCTATATCCTCCCCGCAAGTTTCTACTTCGGGAAGTTAAAAGGGCAGAAAATTTGGATAAAGTAATAATATTAGATTATTACTATTTAGATGAACATAATAATAATGATAAAAACAATAAGATGTAAATAAAATTAGAGAAGTCACCAGATTTATATTTATTAAAGTAAAATTTAATAAATATATATTTTGCATCTTTTTTTTATTTTAATGTGTTTTATATCAAAACTTTTCAAAAAAGATATAACAAATAAAAATAATATACAAGTAGAAGTGTAATATTATAAAGAGAGAAAATTAACATTCTAGATTCTCCCCCTTGAAGTAATGCTTAAATGTGGTTTCTTAAAGGGCAAGAGAAAGATCAATATTTCTTGATATTTAGGACTGCAGTACGTAAATGTATTTCTTTTGCTATTTAAAAAAAAAGAAGTATTAACAATTATAACAATAAAACTAGATATAAGTGACTTGCCTCGCATTTTGCCTTAAGTCAAGTTGCAAAAACTTTATATGTGTAAATAATCAACTGAATAGATTTAAATAGATATTTAGCAACTTTTAAAATTTGTCTAATAATAATAATAATATACAAGTTGAAGTGTATTATTCAAAAGAGGGACAATTAGCATTCTAGATCCTCCTCCCATTAAGAAACCTAATGATAGTTTCTGCAAAGGCAAAGATAGAAATTTATAAGCCCAACAAGGCCTGTGATACATAAATATATTCCTTTCACTAGGCAGAAAAATAGGATTATTAACAATTATAACAATAAATTAGACGTAAGTGGCATTGCAATAAACTTTCCGATATGTGTAAGTAATCAACTGAACAGATGCAAATAGATAATTAGCAACTTTTAAAATTTGTCTAAGTGTATTTTTCAAAAAAGGGAGAATTAGCATTCTAGATCCTTCCCCTTAAAAAATGCCTAAAGGTGGTTTCTTAAGGAACAATAAAGAGAAATCTGTGAGCCCAACACACCAAGGACTGAAATATGTAAATGTATTTCTTTCGCTATTTAAAAAAAATAGAAGTATTAACAACTATTACAATAAACTAGACATAATTGGCATTTTGCCTTAAGATACAAAATAGATATTTAGCAACTTTTAAAATTTGTCAAGATAAGAGTTTGAAATTTTAAAACTTGATATAACAAATAATAATAATAATATAGAAGTGGAGATGTATTCTTTGATAGAGAGAAAATTAGCATTCTAAATCCTCCCCTCTTTAGAAATGCCTAAATGTGGTTTCTTCAGAGCCAAGAGAAAGAAATCTGTATTTTTTAATATATAGGACTGAGATATGTAAATGTATTTCTATCGCTATTTAAAAAAAATAGAAGTATTTACAATTATAACAATAAACTAGACATAAGTGGCATTTGGCCTTAAGCCAAGTTGCACAAACTTTCTGATATGTGTAAATAATTAACTTAACCAATGAATATAAAGATTTAGCAACTTTTAAAACTTGAATTAAATAACTTTTCATAGGCCTATAAAATTTTAAAATGTTTATTTAAACCAAACTTTGATGAATTTTTATAAACAAACCACTTTTTGTAGGCCTATAATATTTTAAGATGTTCATTTAGACCAGCAGTCAGGGAACCCCAAAATTTTTGGGGAATCATTACCCCAAAAGATTTTTGTCTAAGTTGATATTACCCCCATGGCCTAGAGGGATTATCCCCATAAGGAGACCTATGTAGCAAATACAGTATCAATTCAAAATATATACTTTTTTACCTCATTTGGAGTAGTTAACCCCAATTCCCTGACCACTGATTCAGACCTTGAACTCTATTAAAATTGAATGACTTAAAATATAAAATTAGCTAATTGGATCTTTTGGAGAAAATCGATTTTTTACATGAATCCCCCTTACATTTCTCTCTATTTACATGGTAGGTTCTTCACTATGCACTTTCATATGATTCTTCAGCATCTGTTGATACTTAAAAGCCTTCTCGCAAATTTTACACTTATGTCTACACTCCCCCGTGTGCGTTACCATATGCACCCTCAAATGTTGGGGCTTCAAAAACCGTTTATCACAAATCTGACAAGAATAATTCCTAATCCCTGTATGCTTCAACATATGTTCATTCAATCTAGCGGCATTTGTGAATGCCATTGTGCACTCCTTGCAAGGATAAGGCTTTTCACCCGTATGCTGCCGGACATGCTCAGTTAATTTGTAAGAAAACTTGAAAGCCTTCGAACAAAAATGGCATACATAAGGTTTTTCATTAGAGTGTCGACGTTTTATGTGACACTTTAAGGAATGATTGACTTTAAATTTCTCACCGCAATGTTCACAAGTGTGTCTTTTTTCTTTAGAATGGATTTCCATGTGTGCGTATAAAGTTCTTTTGGTTTTGTAGGACTTTCCACAAGTTTTGCAAGTGTATTTTCTTAAATCACCGTGGGATTCTAGATGTTCTCGTAGATTTCTACTGGAGGCTAAGACTACACCGCATAGTTGACATAAATGGATTATACTTGAGGTTGGTTTTACTTGTTCACCGGAATGTTTCTTTTTGTGCATGTTTAGGTAGTATAATGATTTATAACTTTTGTTGCAAGTGGTACATTTGTGTGAATTGTTGGAGTCTTGGGGCTCTTTTTTGATGTCATTATGGATGTTGTATTCACAGTTACTGATATTGTCAATATCGTCATGATAACTGTGATTAGAATGATTAGATTGTACATCCAATTCCATAACATCGTCTAATTCTTGTTTTACTACACCAGCAGCATCCTGGTCTTCTTTAACTTTCTTAACTCTAGTCTTTCGGAAAACCTTACTACTTAACTTTGCATGTACATTTTTGTTTTGCACATCCATCACAACTTTATCATCATCACAAATATTTGTATCAGCATCTTTTGGATCACCTAAAGATTTAAATTCTTCTTTAATATAAACACTTTGTATTTTACCTTTGAGTTTATCCAATTCCTGTAAAGAGTTTCGACATTTCGTCCAAAATTCGTAGGCCTTGTACAAGTCTCGAAGACACAAATCACAAATGTATTTGGGGTACTCGTCGTCTGGGGACACTTCGAGGGCTGTACAGGAAATGAACATTTTTAGGATTAAATTCTCATTTTCTGATAATTGTTTTTGTTCGATGAATAAACTTTGTAGGTTTTTGTCAGCTAAACAAGCACGACAAATTGGGGATGAATTAGAATCCATTGTGACAACTATTTCACCAGGATATGATTGTGTTAATATATTATCTGGAATATTTGTTATTGTAGTATCCATTGTTTATTTTTAATTATTTTGCATAATATTAATTTACAAACGTCACTTGTCAGAACGACGCCATTGAACGAACTGTCACTTGTATGAACTGAACCAGGGCCTTTTCACTTAGAACAAAATCCTCGTTCAGAAGGAATACTTAGGGGTCCATTTGTAGTCGCAGATTTGGCGCTAGTGAGCCGATGAAAAAGTATTTTCAAATGTTTTATATTGGTTACTAAGAAACGTCAGTGTTATTTTTGTATAAGTTTACAAAATGGCGATTCTTCTTCGTTTGTGTTTGTATATTTGTTAATAAAGATTTCATCAGGAATTGCTCTCAAATGCATAGCCCTTTGACAATATGAATAGAACAGCTTCAAACTCATATGGAGGACATAATTACTACATTAATACGTAGTGCATTGACATATTAGTCTAATCATAATACACTTTAAGGAAAGAGATCAGTTCTAGGAAATTGTGTAAGAAATCAAATATACGCTTCTACAAGAAAGACATAATACACAAATAGAAAGCTGTTCCAGCTGTTTAATATTGGATTACCACTTCACGCGGATCTGAATATACTTGGGAAAAAATCAAATTTTGCACGGGATGATTACTAGTTAATGAGAGTTAAGAATGACAGACGATGTAGTGAACTAACACTATAATGCATTATTCACTAAATTTCACTAAATATTTATATTAATAAGTAGAAAAAAGTGTAGAAGTTATTCCAGTAGATTAGATGTGATATCTATTATATATAAACCGGTGTATTGCAGTGTATTTGTTGATTTATATTTCGATTTGATTGTATATTTTATTATAATATAATATTATCTAGTATATTTTTGTTATTATTGTATCATTACAAAACATAATAGGATTGTAATACCGAATTTAGTTTCAAATACCCGTGTATTAAAATTCATTAATTTTCATTTCAAATTTTGCGCCATTAATTTGAGTGCCAAAAGCAGCGCCACCACGTCGAGCGGAGGACCCTTTAAGTATTCCTTCTGAACGTAAAAATCGGGCGAGAGAAGCGTCTATTGGCTATGTGCGAAGGCATGGAAGGGGAAGTCAAATCGACCGAAGCGTTCGTAGTGGCTAACTTGGAGCACTAAAAGGGGCTATTATAAACAAAATTTTAAACAAAAACACATAAAATATTTATTTATTTCAAATTTAAATAAGATAATTAAAAATGAGCCACCAAAGCTGTTGTATAGTGGGTTGTAGAAATACTAGCAGAAAAAGTGACTGCAAATTCTATACATTTTCTATAGTTAAGTGGAAAGAAAATCAACGGGAAAAGTGAATCTGTGCGGTTAGAAGAATAAAGTAAGTATCATAACCTTATTGTTATAAAAATTCAATTCGGAGTACAACGAATAGTTGTAAAATTGTTATGTTTAGCAAAAAGAAAAATTATAAGTCAATTAATTGTTATATTATCAAATTTAAGGCTTACTAGAAAAAATTGTTTTACAAACAATGTAATTAATACAAGGCTGAAATAATGAAAAATATATATTTATATATTGTATATTGATTATGTATAACTATTATCTATATATTAATTACATTTTACTATATAATAATTGTAATTTTATGATTAAAAGAAAAATAAAAGTTATTACATAGCGCTAAAATATTTATTTTGCAAACAGTTTAACTAATACAATGCTGAAATAATGCAAAATATATATTTGTAGTGTTGATGGATCACCGTGGGTTCCCAAGCCCTATGATCGCATTTGCAGTGAATCGGTCGAGGTATTGAGTCCTACCTACTTGTCAACTTGGTCTTGTCTTTATAATAATGTCTAAATTATGTCTTTATAATAGTGTCTAAGTCTTTAGTTTGACCAAAAAAATGAGTAAATTAATTTATTATTTACTTATTCTATTGATAAAATACTATTTATCATTATTATATTGTTTTTATTAAGAACTATTCCGAGATTATGACATAAGCTTTGAGGCACTTAACCTTAAAATTATTTACTGCATTCTTTATTTAATAATCATTATACTTAACTATGTTTTAAGTACGTTGAAGTAAATTTAATAATTTCAATAAACATTCAGCGTTCACATTATTACTGTATCTTGTTTATTATTATTTATAACAATTATTTAATATCTTTTTTCTTTAACAAACATGTAAAACCCATGAAAACCACACACTGATAGCCCCAATTAGTTCATATTTATTACGGCGCTGCATGGGCGCTGCAGTCACGCTCGGAGCGAATATGAATACGGGGTATTCTAATATTGTCTAGGAACTGAACTTGTCTTTGGAATAACAGTGCCATCTGTTATGTCTTCATAATAATAATTTAATTTTCAAATTTAAAAATAAAATATATATTTTAAAATATAATAAAGTTAATATGATTATTTATATTTATAACAAGGTATTAGTCGCATTTTGCATTAAGATGAATATAAATAATCTTAAAAAATCAATATATTAATTTGCGAGGGATTTATAACTATATGGAGTGGCTGTGGCGTACGGTGCATTTTATTCAATTTTGTACAAAAAATTACAAAATTCAAAATTTTATTTCATTATTCCTGTTCTATTCAAAAAGACCGTTCAAACGATACCCCACGTGCCATAAAAAGATTCTATACATTTTTTGAAGTAAAACTTCTTCAGATTCATTTACTACATATTCATATAAATATGTATGAAGAAACCTAATTTTGACAAATATCTTTCAACTTTTTTTTTCTTAACACGTAAATTGGTAGATAGGTATACTGATGGACAGGTAAATTGGAGGATACGTAAACGGTAATTAGACGAATATGTAAACAGGTAAATTGGTAGACGTGTAAAACTGAATGATAGGTAAACAGATAAATTGATATACAGATAAACAGATTGACAGGTACATTGGTCGACAGGTAAACTGGTAGACAGGCAAATCAGTAGGCAAGTAAATTGGTTGACTGACAAACAGGTTAACAGGTAAACTGGTAGACAGGTAGAGAGGTAGACAGGTAGAGAGGTAGACAGATAGTCATATGAATAGGTAGAGTGGAAGACAAGAAAACTGGTAAACTAAATGCAACAAATAGGCATTTTTGATCAAATTTTTAATTGACAAGGATTTCTACAGACATTGTTGATATTTAGGAGTCTATTTACAAAAACTTGAGATATATATTCATAATTATGTTAAAATATTTGTTATAGATAAACAATATTTCAATAATACAACTGTATATTATTAATACAATTTATTATTAATATTATATTTTATTTAATATGAGCTGTCAAAACTTTTAAATTTGGCGCTGGGGAATTTCATATAGGATTCATATCAATAAATTAATCTGAAGTTGGTGCCTTCTAGCGCCATGTTTGTACGCCATTTTGACAGTTTTGACAGAAGACAGTCATCTGATTTAATTATTTAACGTAAATAAGTAATAATTAGATTATTTAATGATTCAAACTATAAAATAAACTAAACTAATTATTTATCTACATAATATTCATTATTTATTAATTTATAATATTAAACATGTCAGTAGAAACAAATTCATTAACAATCCAAATAAAAAGTGAACCAGCGAATCTTCAATGAAAGAGAATGAAATTGATAATTCGTTGGAATTAAATATCAAATCA